>NW_026542596.1:116186030-116550622 GCF_028750875.1 Macrosteles quadrilineatus
TATATATATATATATATTTGTACATATGTATATTTGGTCTTTCTAGAAAAAAAATAAAAAAATAAAAAAATTGAAAAAGCCAATAAATTTTTAAGTTTGTATAACTCAGAAAAAATTTACCTGAGACACGAAAAATTGTTATGTTTTTATAGAGGTGTGCTTATTTTGTGTATAAAACATTAATATATGATGATATTTTAATTTTTGAAATTTGTATGATAGAAATCATAAACGTGATGATGAGGGACAAGCGGTACGGTCGTGAATTGTCTGGAATAATCTAAATCTTTCTAAACAATCCTTCAATTATACTGATAGTTATAATAAAAATATGTGTTTCAATTGAACGACATGTTCAATTTACAATGATATTTAAGTTATTGTCACGACCAAACACAGTAAAATCCATAAGGCTGGATTGGTCGTGAAAAACCCCCGATGGTCATGCAACTTTGGTCGTGACATTACGTGTTATTTGGCTCTGTTCTGGCGGTAGCCCTGCACCTCATTTTCGAGGATACAAAGTGGACTTCTAGGTTAATCTAGCAATTGAAATATATCATAAACAAAAATTAACACCTTGTCTACTTCATCGAATGACTGCGTACGCGTACGGTCATGGACACACCAAAATTACAAAAAACACAAATTTGCCTTTATTGATCTTGTAATTCCTCCTTTCAACTCGAAACGACCGGCACTACAAAAACTTGATGTACACCCCGAACTAGTCTCTAAAACGAACTGACGCAATCGACACCAGGCTTGCCACTGTCGTGCTCCAAAGTTGAAAATGTTTCCCAAATGGTCCTGACGCCAAATCGAGGGACAGACTTATTTTGTCATGGTAGTCAGTTTGCAATGACAATAAAATTATAATATGCTCCTATTTTGTAAGTTTAATAACTATTGATGACATAAAAACATGGCTTTATATATTTCGGCATGAATAATTAGTCTAAAAACAGTGTGAAAGTTGGAAAATGTACCCTAGGGACACGTCATGCTCGTGAATTTTGAGACTTTAAAAATAAAAAAAAAATACCTAGAACCAACCTATTTAAAACCAAATAAATGTGTGTAACATGTTGCCCCCGTCCCAAAAAAATATTAAAACACATAATAATAAACTACAAATCCAGTATCTACGAAGTAAAAGGCCAGGGACATGAAAACGTACGTTTTTAGATTTTCACTCACTTACGCACACAGACATCACTTCAAAAAACACTTTTTGAATTCAGTTGGACCAAAAACGGATACATCCACCAAAAATTTAAACTCGAACATTTGGACAAAAACAATATTTACAGTATATGGGTAAATCCACAGCTATGTAATCAAAAAGGAACATAAATTTACAGTTGAATAAAGCAGTTGCGAATTTAAAATGTAGACCTACTTTTGCTGTACTCATCAATGGCAACCTCTGTTAAGTGAAAAAATAAGTCAGCCAATGGGTAGCTACAGCGGTTTACAGCTGAAACTATCTCAATCAATAGACTTAGGTTGATTGTGTATTAACCATTAACCATTAGCTATATGTTAAAAGCTACTCGGATAACACACTGTACATCTATATTCATTCACTAATCTAAGTAATCACAATTGTAGTTTAGCACTATAACTATTCACTACGAAGGTCAAATTTTGTAGGCCTACCTGTATCTGATAAGGGTCAAACTCCGATCCATGTTGAAGATAGGCATACCTCATTCCTTCTCTCCTCTATAACACAGTAGAATATGAACAAATATGTGTCTTTTCTACCTTAAACGAGACAGGTTGTCAATCTAACATTTTACGATTTAGCTATGGAGCATCTGGATTAATTTCAATAAATGAAAATGTAATCCTTTGAGAAAGTATGTATCAATAAGTCTTTCCTAGCAAAGACCACACCAAAACGGCCTAGTAACACCTGCATATAACCTGCTAGTAACCTGTTGCATTTAAAGCATTAAAAATATGGTATATGCTCATTTGTGCGTTTGAAGGAAATTAATGTATCGGTTTGTGTTGTATTCTCACAAGAGTTTCTTCAGAGTAACAAAGTGTATTCTGTGAAACAAACTTCTCTTCTTCGGCAAGTGACACTGTGGTTTTGAAAGCCTGTGAAACTTGAAACAGAGCTAAATAATGAATTCTCGGCAGTGTTTTACATTATTTGTTTGATGGTAATTACTCACAACAATTCATTAAGACCTTTATTCTGCTTCTGCTAACTCCACTTAATCTAGAAAGTAGTTTTTATTTGTGTATCTCAACTGTTATCACAAAAATGTGCATTCAGGAATTAGTTTCAAACACTGAACCGATTTCATGGTAAATTTAAAAAACTCACATTTAAAAATCATTGACTTTAGTTTGGATTCAAAAGGTAAATACCCCACCTGTAACTGGCGACAACGTGTTGGTGAGGCCAAGTACCAGCTTGGATATAAGTGGCCATGTCAGTAAGTAAGTGAGTAAGTATAGTCTATTCTAAGTTTTACAGTTTTACACAACAGGATCAAAAAGTTAGTGTGTAACGAAACGAGAATTTACAGCAACACACATTTTATCAGGGCCGGCTAGAGGGTGGGGCAGGGGGGATGCCTAGTCAGATGTAAATTTTTTCTGTACATGTAACATGTAATCGGCTTGAGTAAAAAGTTTTAGCATGGTTTTCCAGTTCCGCCGGCCCTGCATTCTATCTGTGGGTCAATTGAATCAAGTTCTTTCAGTAGCGTAGCCAGGATTACGTTAAGGGGGGGGTTATTCAACGTGACCATGCCGGGGGGCCTGGGGGGTCGAGAGGGGGGTCCGGGGGTCCCCCCCCCGGAAAAATTTTGAAAAATAATAGCTGTAAACTAGCGTTTTTATGCAATCTAGACATATTAATTTTTAAAACATAAATTGATTTTTAATTGAGTTTTTATTATATTTATCCTATTTGATTAAGGTGTTTAAACATGAATTTAAATTTGTAACATTTTACAGAAGAATATTAAAAATGTTACTAAAATAGTTTCTTAATAGTTTTGCATGCTTTTCATTTTGCTCACATTGGCCTAACTTCCGTTTCTTCCCAGGCCGCTTACAATTATCATCACTCATTTCTTCCGGGCTATCTTAGTTAATTCAACTTCAGATATGTAAATGTAATTAATCACAAGGATAATGATGAGATAACGTAATATTTCAGCACCCAATGATCGATACGTAATTTAAAGCCCCGTTCACACTGGGCGAGTTTACAAGCTACACGCCGGATTTTTTACACGCAGCTAGTAAAATAGCTCAGTGTGAACGACGAACTCGCTCAAAAGCTGCTTGTAAAAAAGCTCTTGAAAAAGTTGACGCTGCCGCTACTTTACACGCCAACTCGCCAGCTTTTGAGCGAATAGGCGTGTAAAGTGGCCGAGTGTGAACACAGTTGCTTGTGCTTGTGCGCATGTTATTCAAAGATGTCGGAGGATTTGGTTCAAGCTAGCTACTGAGCGTGTGGAAAAAGCATCGTGTGAACGACTACAAGCGCACTCGCCAACTCGCCGGCGTCTTTCTACACGTCTGCGAGTTGGCGAGTGGACAAGCTCCGTGTGAACGAAATACACGCACACTCCCCGACTCGCCGGCTTCTAACACGCTGGCGAGTAGCTTGTAAACTCGCCCCGTGTGAACGAGGCTTTTTATCTAAAAGTTCACAACCTCAAATCACGGTCAATTGTTTTACAACCCACTCAGTAACGCAGTAAGGGCATCAGTGATCTGTCTAAAGTGTGAGTGTCTATCTGACTACTGAACTGACAGTGACACTAACCAACCAGACTACTCTCCCGCGCAAAATGACGGCTAGGGCTAGCGAATCCACAGTGGGAACGGGGAGCGAGTAGAACTGGTGGAAGTGGAACCACTAGTACTGTTGCAGCTCTGACTACATGGCTACATGTGATAGAATCAATGCCCACCCCCGCACCATCAAAGCTTTTGGTGAATATAGTCGTAGTGTACGCCTTTTGCCGTGACATGAAAAATGTTGTAAAACACTTAATATATTTCTAAGACTAGGTAAATTGTTTAGCATTTTCTTTATTTACTGGTTAGCATAAAAGTATACTACGAAAACATATTTACTTCAACAGTAAAATATATAGGGACACCCAAGGGGGGGGCTGTAACCCCCAAACCCCCCCCCCCCTTGGCTACACCACTGAGTTCTTTTCTACTCTATTACAGGCTTCAACTTTGACTTGGAAATGGAATCTTATGTCCAAAATAAATTTTCTTTACCACTGCAAAAAAATGAACTAGGTACCACTGCTAGTAAACATTGGGTTGAACTCTGTTATTTGCTTTGAAGATTACAAAACTTACTCTGTCAACATAGAAATATCAAAATTTTAAATAGCCTGACAGATAGTCTGCTTCCTTTTCCCCAACAGAGGTATTTTGTTCATATGAATGATGATACATATTTTTCTGATTTCTATGGTTTTAATCATGTATTTAAAGGGTCAAAGTTGTAACTCTATCTCTCTCTTTCTCTCTCTCTCTCTCTCTCTATATATATATATATATATATATATATATATATATATTTATTTATTTATTATTTATCTCTTTTAACCAACAATATAGATAATACGCTATCAAACAATTCAAATATACCTGAGCATGCTCCTCTTCATCAAGAATAGTTTTAAAAATAGTAGATTGCTGAAACAAAAGTAATCATCAAAACACAACTCAAAGTTCATACAGATTATATTTATGGCTTAAATTAATTATTTTTAAATAGTAACAGAGGGTTTCTTTTAGAATTAGAACATCTTCAAAATTTTTAAATTGCACATTTCATCATATTTTGGTTAAATACTGAAAGTTGAAAGTGAAAATTGACCTTGTTTTGCATTTAATAACAGCATAGTACACTTTGAATGCAAAGAGTTTCAATATTTTATTGGACTTACTCGTATAAGGATAGGTTAAGATGAAAAAATTGCCTTACTATTACAATTTATTTTTATTTATATGCCTGCTTTAATATTATACATTTTATATCTTTAATATTTGTTAGTGAATTTCCCTAGGGAAGTAGCTATTTAAATTACTCCATTTTACCTGCTCTGAGGTGTTCTGTCACTATCATTAAAACAGTGATTTTATTATTCATCAATATGAACATTTTGTTTTTTTCTGACCTAACAAACGCACATTTTTGAACCTGTTAAAATGTGGTACAATGAGATATAATGTTTTATAAACCTTACAATCAATGCAAATATATACTTTGAGCTGTATTATCTCACACTTTTGGCAATAGTTAAGGTTTTGTTAAAACATTCTTCTCTTTCTTCCTGTTTCATGTTTTAAATAAAAACACAATTGAAGTTTCAATACTATTTATTATAAATTGTAATTAACATCGACAGAATTACATTTATGCTGCAGTTAATGAGCCGACATCTTTTATTCTGCATCGGAAATCAAATACACTTAAAAGAGAATACACAAAGACCAAAGAGTAATACCTCTAAACATGGACTTAACTATATACATATATCAACATCCCCTCTCTTTTACAAAATTGAAAATTTTAACTTTCCAAAATACAACTTTAACATTTTCCTTTCAAGTCTAACAAAATATACACCAAAACCTAATCATAAGACAACCGCTTTGGATTTCTTATCAATCTACCATTTCGGCTTACACAACCATCGAAACTTTTAACAATTTGTTCTTCTGATGAAATTCTAGGAGTTAGGCCTACTGGTCTTTGAAACAACACTGGACTACTTTGCGGAGAAATAAGGCTATTACCATTAGTACCTGACAAACTGATTTGTGAATCTGACTTAGGACTTGTTTCAGGCATTATGGTTTCATTACCTGTACCGGTATCATTAGACAAATCTGGCCTAATCATCTTCCTATTTCTTACAAACATTTTATCTTTCTCATCAGACAAAACATAGGATCTGGGGATTCTATTTTTTTCTACTACTTTTCCTGATGTCCAAGGTGAATCAACAGTTTTCTTAAAATACACTTTGTCTCCTACATTTAAAGAGGGTAACTCTTTGCTATTTCTATCATAGTACTTTTTAATACAATCTTTTCTCTTGTCTGACAAAATTTTGTTAGGTTTTGTTACTTTAGGCTGCAAACTACTTTTAGACAGTGGCAATAGGCCATTGAGTTTTCTACTAAACATTAACTCTGCTGGTGAAGGTTGATATTGTTTACTAGTGTTACGATAACTTAACAATGCAAGATACACATCAGACTTAGATTCTTTTGTTTTCTTCAGTAAGTTTTTCGCTATTTTGACACCTGACTCAGCTTGACCATTAGATTGAGAGTGTTTTGGACTAACTATCACTAGCTTAAAATCGTACAACACAGAAAACTCGTGAAAAGCGTTAGAAGTGAATTGACTTCCTGAATCAACTACTAAAGTAACAGGAATTCCATGGCGAGCAAATATTGATTTGCATTTCTCGATTACAGTTTTTGAAGTTATGTCTGACAAAGATACTAACTCAATATATTTAGAATAATAGTCCATTAGTACAAGAAAATATTGGTTATCAAACTCAAAAATGTCACCTGACACTTTATGCCAAGGCAAATCTGGTACATCATGAAACAACAACGGTTCTTTTGCATTCATAGGCTTAAACTTAGCACAAACACTACATTTATTTACAAAACTTTCAATGTCTTTATGTAAGGTGGGCCAATACAATAAATTGCGTGCCCTAATCTCACATGTTTGTTTTCCTACATGGCCACAATGCAAACTTTCAAGCATCATTTTATGAAGTGAACTAGGTACAACAATAGATTGATTTTTGAAAACAAGATCATCTACAACATGAAGATCATGTTTAATACTCCAAAATGGTAAAACCATATTACTGACTTCAGGCTTTTGAGGCCAACCTTTAGATATATACATCTTTAAAATACCTAGACATTCATCTGAACTGGTTTTTTCTCTTAGCAGGTTTAGTTTACTTTCAGACACGGGAAGATAAGATTTTAACATATTTACCTCACAAATGATGTCCTCATCTAAAACATCAATATCTTCTTTACCTTCTACTGGAAGTGCTGCACGTGACAGTGTATCAGCTATATACATCAATTTACCTGGCTTGTATACAACAATCAAGTCATAGCGTTGAACTTTTAGCATCATTCGCTGTAATCTTAAAGGAGCAGCAGTAATGGGCTTCCTAAACAAACATTCTAAGGGTTTGTGATCAGTTTCAACAGTTACTTTCCTAGAGAAAATAAATTGGTGAAATCTAGTGCAACCAAAAACTATGGCTAGCATTTCTCGTTCTATCTGACAATAATTTGACTGAGTCTTAGTGAGCGCTCTAGACGCATACGCAATTGGATTATCACCACATAACAATACAGCACCTAAACCAGTTGAGGAACAATCTACAGACAATGTTATTGGCTTACTTGGGTCATAATATGATAAAACAGGAGGAGATACTAACAAAGACTTTAAAGTCAAAAATGCATTTTGTTGTTCGGCATTCCATTGAAATAAAACATCTTTATGTGAAAGAACTCGCAAAGGAGATGTTACAGTCGAATAATTTGGAATAAACTTTGATAAGTAATTGGTAACTCCTAAAAATCTTTCCAAGTCTTTACGATCTTTAGGTATTGGCATCTCCTGTACAGCTTTAAGCTTAGAAGGATCCGGAGTTAAACCATACTCAGTAAACCGATGACCCAAAAACAAAACTTCACTCTCAGCAAATTTACATTTCCTAGAGTTAAACTTAATATTAAAATCCTTAGCTCTTTTTAATACTTCCTTTAATCTTAAATCATGTGTTTGTTTATCAGGAGCACCTATGCAAATGTCATCTATGTAGGTGACTACACCATCAATACCTTCAAATATTTGAGATACAGTAGAATGAAATATATCCGGTGCACTTGAGATACCATATGGCAAACGAAGGTATCTATATCTACCAAAAGGTGTATTAAACGTACACAACTTGCTACTAATATTATCCAACTTAAGCATCCAAAATGCACTGCTTGCATCAAGAGTTGAAAATATCTTACAATTATTAAACTTTGATGACACTTCATCTATAGTTGGCATTTGACAGTGTGTTCTTTGTATATACTTATTCAGGTTTCTTGGATCTAATACTACCTTTAGTCCAGAATTTTTTTTGTTTATTAAAACTAAACTGTGAACCCATTCTGTAGGTTCATTTTCTTTTACAATAATTCCATTAGCTTCCATTAATTCAAGTTCATTTTTCAAAGGATTTAACAAAGCGAATGGTACTCTACGACATGGTTCAATAATAGGCTTAGCATCTTCACTTAATGACAAATGAACTGTTGTAGGAATGTTACCAATACTACCATCAAAAAGTGAGCTGTATTCATTCAAAATGCTACTAACAGAATGTACCCTTTCATTAGGCCTATGCATATTTTGACCTAGAGCAATATTATTTACACTTTGGTTCTTAACATCAGACAATACCTGACCGTTGTAGGCTGTTATAAGACCTAAAACGCGACAAGAATTTAAGCCTAAAATTGGCGAACATTTCACATCAACTATTACAAAAGTAATACAGAACATTTTCCTGTTGAAAGAGCAATCTAAATCTACAATACCTAGTACCGGTATTTTTTCACCAGTTAGTGTACTAAGATTTATATTCGAGGTGCGTATTAATGCCTTTGATAGGCCTAGCCTATTAAACAAATCAATTGGGATGATATTTGTCTGAGCACCTGTATCTATTTTAAATGATATTGTGTGTTCCCTTATGTTCAAATTCTCTAGCCATTCATTAGCCCTGGATTTACACATGTAATTTTTAGGAACAGAATCATTAACTGAACATATATTACTGAATAAAAAGTTTTTGTCAATCACGTAATTAGATATAGATTCAGACGTGAGCGATACCGTATCAATTGAAAAATATTCTTGTGCACAAGTACTTTTAGAAGAACTGTCTTGCCTACCTTGCCTTATAGCTACATCTTTCGAATTAGAATCTAAACTTAGGCCTACTTCACAAACCTTTTTGGCTGATTTGCATACACTGGCAAAGTGGTTGTTTTTACCGCACTTATAGCACACTAAGCCATACGCAGAGCACTTGTTAATACCGTGATTTTTCCCACAATTACGGCAGTTTGAAATAAACTTCTTAGCACTTGTACTCTTGTTAGGCCTACCTGTCCCAGTTGATTTCTGCTGTGACGGTGGATGAAATTTGTTCCGTTGGTCCTGATGAACCTGTTTCTGTCTGAACGTTTGTGGTTGTTGGTAACCCCTCTCTCGTTGCTTATGGACGTTTACTGAATGGACATTATGTTCTGCTTCAAGTTCTCTGATGTGTTGTTTAGACAGTTCAGCAGCTTTACAGATTGCCAAAGTCTTCTCCAAGTTAATCTCCGGCTCTCTCAATAATCGTTCCCTGACATTCTGGTTTTGAGAGTTAAGCCCTGATATTAAGACATCGCAAACAAGACTTTCGCGGACAGAGTCAAATTCACAAGCGAGGCTCAAGTTAACTAAGTCTGTATAGAAACTATCGATGGATTCAGATGGCAGCTGTTTCCTATTTAGAAATTTATGTCTCAGAACCGTGAGGTTTTTCTTAGGCGAGAAATGGTTTTCAAATTTACTTACCACCACGTCATACTTTTTTGCATCTTCGGATGAGAGGTTGAACGAATTGAAAATGTCTATGCATTTGTCACCCAAATTATGTAGTAGTAGAGCAACCTTCCTATTGTCATTTTCAGAATTTAGGTTAGAAGCCAAGAGATAAATCTCAAATTTCTGATACCAGTGCTTCCAATTTTCGGCTAAATTGCCCTCGAAATTAAAATTCTGAAGATTGCATGGAACCATTGTGAAATTATCAGTTTTTCTAGACACAGTCCTTTGTTCAGTTTGTTGAAGCACGTTTTCATCTTCCGACTCACTCATTGTTATAACACATTTTTATGTTAATTTATTACTCACGCACTTGAATTTATTTGTATCCCACTTATAAGACACCATGTTTCATGTTTTAAATAAAAACACAATTGAAGTTTCAATACTATTTATTATAAATTGTAATTAACATCGACAGAATTACATTTAGGCTGCAGTTAATGAGCCGACATCTTTTATTCTGCATCGGAAATCAAATACACTTAAAAGAGAATACACAAAGACCAAAGAGTAATACCTCTAAACATGGACTTAACTATATACATATATCAACACTTCCCTCTCCTTCCTTAATCGTTCTTCTCTTTGCCTCCATTCGTTCTCCATCTTTTTGCTGTATCTGAAAGTGTAAGCACAGACAAGAGAATTTGTAGTTTGATGAAAGTTGGGCGGTGTATTAAACTATAAAAGAGGAAAAAGCGTACTTGTTCTTATAAAAAATGATTCCCAAAAAAAATATAAAAAATTATTATAAAAATGTTAATGACTATAATAATTAAAAAAATAATTGAGGAGGATTTCTTATGTAAAATAGTCTGAAGACCACTGGGAAACACTTTTATTGATCATCTTCTGTATAGTTCAGTGTACATAATTATATATATATGAATTTGAATATATTTTTATTATGTACATTTAATATCAATATCAATATTGGATCATTTATCAATATTGGATATATTTTTTTTTTGTGGGGAGGAGGTAAAAATGTATTTACGCACACTGAGATGCTCAATGGTCTCTCAGTAGTGCTGGACTCCCGCACGGGCTCAATGTCCCCGGACTACAGGACCAGCTAAAAACCCCATTCATCTCCTAGGACACTAGTCTGGAATGTTAAGTACAATACTTCAGGCTAGGGCTTTTTAACTATGCCACTGAGGCTCCCCTTCTTATTTCCTCTGAAAACTAAAGCCAGTCAAAATTGACTTTGTGTCGATTTTAAATTCCAAGGTTTAAAATCCGCGCCAAGGCAACGGACAACACAACTCCATTCAACCATGAGGTAACGCGGATTGAAACGAGGGCAAAGACCAAAACTAGTGCAAGTGCAAACTTCACTTGGAGCAACCCCATCAACTTTGAAGGTGGTGTGTCGCCGGTGTTAGGACAATTCTATCAATGTCTCATTCATAGCTTGGAAATTCGCGTTCGGGTGAAACTTGTACGTGCGTCAAAATGACAGCAAATGTCAAAATTTCATCGAATTGCTAATCGGGGGAGTGTTTTAGTTATAAGTGGAGTCAGTTGAAACTGCCGGATTGATGTTGCATTCCTGAGGAAATTTGTACATGCATCAAACTGATCGCAAACATCTATTTCTCATCGATTCGTCAATTATCGTGGAGGTTTTTCAATTTTTTCAAAATTATGCCAGCTCGAAAAACAAAGAATTGATAAGTCCTACACCGTGAAAAAACCGTTGTCGTGAAAATTTCGCTCGGTCAGACAATGCTTCAAGTCAGTTTTTAAATTTTGTCCGTGTGTCATCTTAGTCAGTATGAGAGGAAGTGTGTCGACCTGTGTACGGATGTAACTGTTTTGTATTGTCTGTGTTTTATAGATAACTTAGTATTGCCAATCTGCCATTTTATACTTTTCTGGTTCATACATAGTTTGCACAATCCTGTTATAGTTGGTCTGTCTACTTCATGTCCTAGTTTGTCAGCCTAGGACACAGTATGTCACATGTTCTTAAATTCAGAAACGAAAAATTATTTATTAAATCCGCCATATCACAATAAAGGTTAAGTTTGTGTTAGATATTATGAGAATTCAAAAAATTTATTACAAATGATTTGTTAAGCCAATTAAATTAAGAACAATGTTTATCTATGATAAAGGATTAAAATTATGTTTATATGTAAAGGTCTATTTCTGCAGTCACTAAAATTATTGTATTTTGTATTTCATATTTTATAATAGGCCTATTTCTGAACTTAAAAAATCATAAATTCCAGTGCGAGTGTTTGATTATGTAAAGAGGAGATTCTAGGGAAAACATTGTATTGTCCGCGGTTGAAGACTAGGAAATTATGGATCACAAGGATAAACTCCCATTAGCGTCAACAAAAATCAATTAAAATAAACAATTCAACAAATAATCAACTCAGAAGTCGATTGGCCCCCTGAATACATCAGTAGCACCTTGCAGGTCTTTGTGAATTATTCCCTCATTACACTCACAGAACAACTGGCCGGTTGTATGTTACAAATTTGGGGATTTTAGTGGTCCAAAATCAATTCTATAACACAATTTTCACAACTTCCCGGGACATTGCATGTTTGTGGGGTTGATAGGAATTAGGAATATTGAAATCACAATCATATCCTCCACTTGGACTTTTTATTGTTTCTTTTCGTCTCATTACATTCAACACTGAAATTGTTATACTTTCTTATAAATTTATAATCTGATTTAAATTTGCATCAATATACAATCTTTCTCTAATTTCTTATTTTATTTACCTGCAGTGCGACTATTTATAAATACCATGATTAAAGAGTGACATAACTTTTGGAGTAATCGGCTTAACCGAAACTTTGTTATATAACAGCCTTGATAGATACATTTTGTCTGGTTATTTAAATACAAAAAGAAGTAACACAAATTATTTGATCAGTATGCAACAATTTTACAACTTCTAGCAGTTCGAAGATTTGAAGGATTCACTATCTATTTTACTGTCACTTTTCAAGATTCCAATGTCACATCAGAAGTATTTATTATACTGTATATTGAATTTTAGCCTCCTGGTCGCATTTAAATACTGTAAATTGGTGTAAAATTCCTGCATTTATGCGATCTTGTTTGTAGCTGAGTTGCTACCGGTTTCAACTCACATTGGAGTCATCCTCAGGCAGTTAAGATGTCTTCTCGCTTCATTCGAAGGTCGTCAATAGATAATAAATAAATAAACAAAACACAAACACGTACACGGACATAAAAAAGAACATTTAAGGCTATAAAATACTGAAAATTGTAGGCCTACGGGACACGACACGACGTGATCGGACGAAAGTTATGTCTAGACCGAGTAGGGCCGGCTTGTTTCCAAGCGCCTAGCGCAGCTTGAGTCGGCATTCCACTTGTTGTAGTTCTATATGGTCGGGACAGTACGACAGTACAGACAGTCCGGGCTGATGGCTTTCCCCATTTGTTTCAAAAAGGCTCGTAAGTAACCGTGACCAGACAAAAACTGGGTCACGTTATACCAAACCTCACCACACTCTCGTTTCACCCATGGTCGGATGCTAGGAATGAGCCTGGTGGTCCAACGTCCCCGAGACTCAGTGTTGGCCTACTATTCGTGCTGCCAGCGGTTGAAACTGTCATGTTCTTCTTTGGCAGCAGTCTCTCTGCCTACTTCAGATCTCCTGCGGTAGATCGCCTGTCACTTCCTCACAAGATGGAAGACGGGGATGACACTGGTTATCACCATGGCTGCAGGCTCGGAGACCGTGCGGTAGGTGGAAGCAACTCGCAAGGCCCCTCGACGATGAACGGGGGAGAGCCTGTCACGGAAGAAACTCCTCTCCAGCACATGATGGGCTCAAACCTCTGCACCGTACAAGAGCACTGATTGGACAGTAGAAACCAGGGTACGTAATAGCTAATTAGTAATTACTAGGTCATCGTGATGGTACTGTGGTAATTGTGTGATCATCAACATTTCACGATGGCTACAACTGATTCAACCACAACTACTTATGTCAGAGTTTAATAAAAAAATATAAAAATACGACTATTACAAAATTGAGTTATATGGAGATATATGTAGCATTATGAGAGTTACATAATTGTACTTGGATATTATGTGCATTAGCCTATCTGAAGTAAGTTAACTTCTTGATCAGCGTTGTACAATTTATTAAATTTACGGAAAGTAAATAAAATATGTCTAATAAGTAATATTTTATATTCCCGCATGCTTTTCTGTTATCAAACGGAATTTTAAAATGGTACAGCAAGCTTGGTTAGTTATGCTAGGTTAGTTTAGAATAGTTTCGTTTCTTAATCCATACCGGTATATTATTTTGCCTAAACAAGATCAATTGTTAGTTGGCAATTTAAATGTGTTTGATGATAAAAACCGGAGGAATATGGATCGTGAAGGGAAAAAAATAATGATATATAGAAAAAAATCATCAATAATAATGATCTCCTTTAAAAGGAAAGTAACAGTAAGAACATCCTTGGAAACACACTTTTATAATGTTAACTCAAAAGGCAGTAAATAAGGTTAAAGTAAAAAAGCTTACTTTCAGACGTCTTACATAATTGACCATTAGCACGATTGTTGGCCTTGGTTTTTATACCTGAAATATTCTATAAGAATGTAGCATTTGAAATTCAACTGTCGTATATGCACTTTGTACTGTATAGTTCTACTGTTAAACTGTCTACTCTTTGTATTGCTATTTTACACATTCAAGCAATTCTCTAGTAACAAATAACAATAAATTGTTTCCCATCGGACTTTTCCTGCTGATCCACAACCAGAAATAGGGACCTGGGGAGAGTTTTGTTTTTGTGTAGGCCTACCCATTAAATTAATGGTCTATGGTTTTATATACCTTATTATAGCTAAATGCTAAATGCATTCATTAGGCCTAAATGAAAAGTGTTTAAGTTTGGCTTATTATCAGCACTAAATACTGTCTTCTAGAAGGATTATTTACCTTAATATTTGAGTGAAATGAGTATGCAAATCTAGAATTTTTCATTTTGTTTCATCTTGATGAAATATATCACATCACAGATAAATTTTGAACATGTTGACTATCTTGAAGCTTAACCAAAATGGTTTATGACAGTTTTTCCAATATCAGCTGGTTTCCCTATTTAATACTGAAGCTGATAGACTTTATTTTGCTGAGTATAATCTTCTATGTATATAAAATCCAATGTATGTTTGTTTGTCCTTGATGGACTCCGAAACCGCTCGACAGATTATAATGAAACTTTCAGGCATTATTAAGCATTATTCAAAGATGGTTTGTGTGAAGTTTGGTGCAGATCCACCCCAGTTGCTCTGGAGTTTCCCATGTTAACCTTATGAGTACTCATATTTAAATGGAACTAGCTGTAACCCGCGGGCTTTGCCCCGTTTAACTTCTTAATTTTCAAGATGATCTCGTTCGCATGGCTCAATCACGTCCTGGTTGAAGTTCGTTCGCTACGCTCACTCACCTTTAGGTTGGAGCTCGTTCGCTACGCTCACTCACCTTTAGGTTGGAGCTCGTTCGCTGCGCTCACTTGCCTTCAGGTTAGCTCGTTCTCTACGCTAACTCGCCTCCAGGTTGAAGTTCGTTCGCTACGCTCACTCACATTTTAATTGCAAATTAGCTGTTGTCATAAATGTAAAAGAAATAATAGTGCTGCACCCTGTTGGTAATCCTTGTAACTTTAATGCTATTGAACATCATTGTTTTGAATCTTGAAATAATTACCAGAAATGATAAAATAATTATTTCACAAACAGATTAGTAGGCTTCTTTATTTATTTCAAAGTCTTTAATAAACCTTTAAACAATTAAATTAATTCAATACAAAATATTTAACATGTGGTAAAACAAAACACAGTAGTTTAGAAAAAATATAACAGTCAGATCAAAAGGAAAATCAATGAAGTGAAAACATATTCAATAAAGTTCACAACATCCTCCCCCCATTTAAAATTGCTAAACAATTATGTGCAATTTTAAATCAGTAAAATCGCTGGGGCACTTTTACTTCTCTTCCACATCTGGTTTTCTTCTTAGCGAAATCAAAAACTTCGTTTTCAACTACTTCTTCTTCTCCAAGTGGTTTATTTTCTTTCATACACTCTTTTTCACAAGCTGTGATTTCTAATGGAAAAAGTCTTTGTAGTGGTCTTGTCAAAATACCATTTCCAGTTTTTAGTCTTGCGACTCTGGAGAATCCATCTCTTCCTGGATATACATCTTGTACCAACCCCAAAGGCCATCTTATTCGTTTTGTGTTATCATCTCCTATCAATACAACTTCTCCAATAATGGGTTCTCTATTTTTCTTGTTTTTTCCATTTTCAACGAGTGTAGCCAAATATTCTTTCTTAAACCTGTCTCTTAGTGATCTTCTTAATTTGTTTATATAACGCACTCTTTTATTCAAACTTAGACACTCAATTTCATCCAAATCTGGTAATTCAGCTGTTGATGTTGGTTGTAAGAATAAGGCTGGGGTTAATGGTTGTAAACAGTCATCATCATTCGAAAGATAAGTCAAAGGTCTTGAATTTACAGTTGCTTCACAATCACACAAAATTGTTGAGAGTTCTTCCTGCGTGACTGATGAATTTCCCAAGTTTCGTCGTAAAATTTCCTTTACCACTCCAATAAGTCGCTCCCACCATCCGCCCCACCATGCCGCTGAAGGTGGGTTGAACTTCCATTTAATCCTCTGGACAGATGAAAACTTTTCAATTTCATCCCAGTTGATCCGTCTGAGAAGATTACTTGTTCCAACAAAGTTCCTCCCGTTGTCTGAATAAATTGTGACAACACGACCTCTTCTCGCTACAAACCGACGAAGAGCAGAAATGAAAGCTTCCGTAGACAGAGAAGTTGTAAGTTCGAGGTGGATCGCCCTATACACAGCACATGTGAACAGAACTATGTATGCTTTTATACCTTCTTTTAAGAACAATGGCCCGGCAATGTCTACACCCGTTGTCTCAAAAACTTTTGAATCACTTATTCTTTCAAGTGGCAAGGGAGGAGGTGGACACTGAAGAGGTTTTCCTTTGTGTCGCTTACATATGACACATCTTGATATTATCTTTTTGACAGAGTTCCGACACCTCAAAATCCAAAATGTTTGACGTAAAATTGACACCAAAGTATTGATCCCAGTATGAAGATGTAGACGGTGCTTTTCTGCTATAAGCTTCTTCGTCATCTCATGGTTTGAGGGCAACAATATTGGAAACATAAAATATTCGTCATCGTTCATTAAAGTCAATTTTGATTTCACTCTTAACAAATCATTTTCATCAGTAAAAGTCTGCATTTTGTTTCTTGATGTTAACTCCTGAGACGATTCCTTTTGTATACACCACAGTAATTTTGTTTCCGCATGTTCTATTTCTGATCCATTTAGTTCACCAGAAGTCTTGCTTCCTTTTAAATTGTTATAGAAACGGAATATCCAACCAATTACCCTGACGTTCTTTGTGAATCGATCAAAATAATTCAACTGATCAGTGAACTTAGGATCTTTAACTGAAACAGATGAAACAACAGTTTTTCGCCTTTCTTGATCTACTTCATCTGCTGTTGCTATAGCTTCACTACGTGGCCACATGTCTTCTGAACGCTTTAGCCATTCAGGACCTAACCATCATTTATTTTCTGCCAAGGATTTTCCACTGCAGCCTCTTGAGGGAATGTCTGCTGCATTGTAAGCACCAGGGATATGACGCCAGTCTTCAACATTGGTATTGCGAGATATTTCATTGCACCTGTTTCCCACAAAAGTACTCCAGTTCCCTTTTGTCTTAATCCATGTCAGGCTAACCATTGAATCAGTCCAAAAATAGTATTTGCAATTAGGAATATTCAGGGTTGACTTTACAGAAACGAACAATCTTGACGCTATCAGTGCTGCTGTTAATTCTAAACGTGGAATAGTCAGAGATTTTGCAGGTGCCAATCTGGATTTGGCCTCAACAAGTTGGATTGTGACATGTTCACCTACTTCAACTCTTATAAAGATACATGCTGCATATGATATTTTACTCGCGTCACAGAATGTATGGAGACTTATGTACAATGAAGGACCTACACAATCACTAAACCTTCGAGGAATCCTACAACTTGACAAATAGTGCAAGTCTTATATCCACTTATCAAACTGTTGTAAGATATCATATGGTAGTTCATCATCCCAACCCAGTTTTAGCTTCCAAACCTGTTGTAGTAAAATCTTGGGGATCAAAGTAAATGGACAAGTGAATCCTATCGGATCAAATATACGATGAGATATCGACAATAAACTTCTTTTTGTGATTGGTTTATCAAAAATGCTTACAGAATTCACATTACAGTAAAGCTCGTCTGATTTTACATCCCACATTAATCCTAAGACAGGAACCGAGTTGTCTGAGAGATACATATTCTTTTCTTCAGACTTGTATATTTCTTCTGGCAGCGAAACATTACTTGCCCAACTATGAAGCTCAAACTTGGCTTTTGACATAAGAAGCTGAGATTCTTCTACAAATCGATGAAGTTCATATTCACTCTCTACACTGGTTACACAGTTATCAACATAGAAAGACTCTTTCAATTTATTTGCCGTATCTTTCATAGTTTCAGGAGAGTTCTCCAGGTGATGAGCTAAAGTAGCACTCAACAAAAATGGGCTAGAAGAAACTCCAAATACCACCCTACAGTGTCGAAACTCAGATATTTCTCTAGAATCATAGTCCTTCCACCACAAAAATCTTAAAGCGTCTCTGTCACTTTCTGTTAAACTAACTTGCAAGAAAGCTTTCTTAATATCTGAAATAACGCATATTGGGTGTTTTCTAAACTTCATTAGAAGAGCTGGAATTAGTTCTATTAAATTAGGTCCCTTTTCCAAACAAGAGTTAAGAGAATTCCCCCTACTATCGACAGCAGAAGCATCAAAGACTGGTCGAACCTTAGTAGTCAAACTGGATTCTTTGACCACAGCGTGATGAGGTAAGTAGTGTACAGGTCTATCAGTTACAGAGGACTCAACAACCCTTTCAATAATGTTTGAATTTAACCACTCTGAAAATACCTGATCATACTCATTGAACTTTTCTAACTTAATCAACTTCTTGGTCACTGCATGTAGTCGCTTCTCGGCTGTAACTTTGTTGTCCATAAGCTCCGGATGGCCTTCAATTCATGGAAGAGTCACCTCGTACCTATTTTCACTATTTACTACAATAGTTTTGTTAAAATGCTCCAAAACATCTGATGCATTCGCCTCCTTTGTTTTACTACCTGATGGATCAGTGATGCCCAAAACATCTAAACGCCATAGATCTGAAATGTCCATTTTAGCAAAGCAACTAATGCTAATAAGTGACTGGTAACTTTTTCCACATTGTCCCATTACTGTCCATCCTAACACAGTCTGAACAGCAACCAGAGTTTGATCTAGCTGTTCAATTTTACCTGTGAGAAGTTGGCCCAAGATATCAGCTCCTAGTAGTAACTGTATTTCTTCTGCTGCATCTTGTCCAATATCTGAAAGGTATATATTCTTCTTCTTTAAAATAGGAAAATACCTTTTTGTATCTAATCTGGGTATGTAATTACAAATCTTGTCTTGATCAAGCACATTAACTGAAATGCTGAATTTACCCTTTGTGTCACGTAACTCTACTTGGTAAAGATTATGTGGAGTCTCTTTAGTTTTAATACCTCCAAACAAACCATGAACTATTAATTCCTCTGAGGAAACTTAAATTAATAGAATCTGGTGAGGAATTTCCTCACCAGATTCTATTAATTTAAGTTTCTCTACACAGTCCTTTGAGATATAAGACCTTTGAGATCCAGAATCCAACAATGCTCTGACTAGTAAAGATTGCTGGTCAGGTCCTATTACTTTTACCAGAAGAGTTTGTAATAAGGTTTCCTTTTGATTTGCAACCAAGGACTCAGATTTGTCATTAATTTGCACACTTTCAATGACATTTGATTTGTTATAATCATGAGTATTACTGTGCACCATTTTCTCTAAACTAGGACACATTAAGCAGTAGTGTTTCTTTTTACAGATAGCACAGGTTACATACACTTTACATTTATTACTGGTGTGACCTAACTTTAAACATGAGAAACAAGCTCCCTTTTTTGTTACAAACTCTCTTTTTTCTTTCAAAGTGAGCTTTTGTAACCCAGAACAGTCTTGAGTGTTGTGACTTCCTTTTTTACAAAATAAGCATGTAGGCTTACTCACCACTGAAGAGCTGTCTGTAGCAACTATTGTAGATGCTGTAGGTAGTCCTTTCTCAAACTCACTTTTCAAACCAGGACGTTGGTGATGGTAAGATCTCTTCTGTGGCTGGGTGTCACTTGGTGTAGTGTCTCTGTCCACTGCAAAACTGTTCCGAGCAAGAGCTAAACGTTCTTCGCTTTCGACCTCGGAACGTATAAAATTCAACAATAGCTGTAAATAATTTGAATTAGATGACTCGCTACCTTTAAATTCACCTAAGCCTATTTTCTTTGTTGTTCTGTACCGCTCCCATGCTCTGAGAGTATCAGTTGGCAGAGCAGATTCAACCAGTGGGTATAGCATGGCAGCATACTTATCTGATGTGACACCGAGTGTTTCTAGGGCACGAAGTTGAGTCTCAAGTTTATCAGAAAGGGTTGAAAGTGGCATGATACTTTGTTTGTTGGCTTGTTTCAAAACTAAATTTAGTAATTCTCTTACATAAACTTCAATCATAAGTTCATCACGTGCAAACCTGGATTTCAATTGTTCAATAGCCGTGATGTAATTTTCACCAGAAGGAGGAAAAGAATCTATTAATTCCCTAGCTGATGAACCAGGTTTCAAGGATTGAATTAAATATTGAAATTTGTCTTCTGGTTTAATTTCACTATCTTCATGAATCTTTTTGTACTGACCCCAAAACCCAATCCAATTCCTAACATCCCCATCAAATGAAGGTAATTGCAATTTAGGCAAATGAAAGTTACGGTTTGGTCTGTAAATGTTTGACTCACCATTGATGGTAGGTGTTTTAAGAAACATTTCATACTTAGCCTTCATCAGGTACCATTTCTTCTTGTATTCTTCTTGCGTGTCCAGTTCATTGTCCAGATCAGCATCAGAAGCATCTTTCATCTGCATTTCATCAGAGATTTTCCCATATAGCCATTAACATGGTTATTTTGTCTTCAATTTGGGAAAAGCTCACTTTTATTTTAGTTTCTTTATCATTCATTGACAGGTCTTCATTATTAAATGCTTCTTCCAGTTCATTATAAACCTTGGTGAATAGCCTTCTGATCTGTGATCTTTTCTTTTTCATAATTTCTAGGCCTTCCATATTGTTATAATCTATTGACTAACCCAGATGTCTTAAATTAAAGAAAAGATCCTGTCACGGTCGCCAAAATGTTTTGAATCTTGAAATAATTACCAGAAATGATAAAATAATTATTTCACAAACAGATTAGTAGGCTTCTTTATTTATTTCAAAGTCTTAACTCTTTTTTTTTTTTTTTAACAAGTATTTATTTACAATCTATTCAATACTAGAATAATAAGTAAATTTTATAACCATCTTAACATGGGTTAGTTACACTCCATCAAGTGCACTAACATAAAAAAACTTTTAAAAAGTTTAACTAAAAACGATTTGGAAGGTCTATTAGATTAACTCTTTTGAGCCTATATGTAGCTTCACTATTGTCGAGGAGGTTGACTGCCAGGAAATTTGGATGGATTTCTAATTTTCTTTGGTATTTTTCACTTCAAAAAGAATTGGCAAAAAACAATATCACAGTTGCTTACAAAACCACGAACAAACTGTCCAGTAATTTAAAAGAAAGACAAACTGACAATAGCGACAAATTAAACAACACTGGAGTGTATAAAATAACATGTAATGATTGCCCCAGTTTTTATATTGGGCAAACATCACGCTCTTTTGCAACTAGATTTAAGGAACATTTACCTAGAAAGAACTCCAAATCAGCTTTTGCCAACCATATCATTGATTCAAACCATAGTTATACCGACATACAAACAAATTTAGAAGTAATGCATACTTGTCATAAAAGTAAATATATGGACACCATCGAGGAATTTGAGATTTACCGAGCAGCTAAAGTACATCCAAACCATATTTTAAACGAACAACTCTCATTCCAGTCTAACATTATTTATAATACCGCCATTCACATCCTGGAACAAGACAAAAGAAAAGGTTCTGATAAGAGAATTGAGGATGGAGGGGCTACCGACTACGGCACACGTCAGTCATGACTTGTCTTCTACCGGCGCCGGACCCCGTGTGTAACGTTTTTAATGTATTGGCCATGTTTATAAATGTTTTTTATCGTACCGTTCGTGTGTTATATGTTTTTCGGTGTGTTTGAATTGACGACCTTCACGTGAGGAAAATGTTTTAACTTTTTGACCTTCACCTTATGATGTGCTCCACGAGCACGAAACTGCAGTAGTGACAAACTACACGCAAGGACCATATTGACAGAGGTAAACTAAACCATTA
Source organism: Macrosteles quadrilineatus (assembly GCF_028750875.1). Lineage (NCBI taxonomy): Eukaryota > Metazoa > Arthropoda > Insecta > Hemiptera > Cicadellidae > Macrosteles > Macrosteles quadrilineatus. The sequence goes on from NW_026542596.1 coordinate 116,208,291, forward strand.
TTACATTTGATTGTATCGTGTTCTTTTCCACATTTAACACATCTAAATGGATGCCTACAGTAGGTTTTTGTGTGACCATATTGTTGACATCTTTTACATTGAACAATTTCCCTTTTCCTATAAGGGGGTTCAAAAGTTATCTTAGCATGTAACAAATACTGAATATTGAAGACGTCTTTGTTATTTGAACTCGGCTCTAAATCAACAAAGAACATTGACAGTGGCTGTTTGGTGGTTGAATGAAGTACATTAGAAATATTTCTTACCTCATGACCCATCTGTCGTAGTGCTTCTTTTAGTTCTTCTGTATCAACTGAATAGTGCATATTCTTCAATACAACTCTGTATGCTCGATCTTGTTTAAGCTGAAATGTATGGAAGCTGACATTACTCTCGTTAAGTTTTCTCACTATTTTTCTATAAATATCAGCAGATGTTGGAAGAATCTTAACTGAATTGTTATTTATGCATTTGTAGGCAAAAGCAGTAGTGTCAACGACAGATTCAAATGTTTGAATCATTGCCTTCACATTACCCACATCAGGAATAAAAATAGGTGGAGGCTTAGGTTCTGATGATTTTTTAGAAAAATTTGTTGGGATGTTAGAGTCCATGTCTTCATTATCTACATTTAATACTTCAAAACTGTTGCTAACTTCAATAGGCGTGTTCATGTCTTGTTTGGCCTTTTTTTTGGTTTCTATTAGAAACTTCTCCTACGTTTCTGCGTTTGGGAATCGTTTGCCAGTTGTCTGTATCGTCTTCTGACGTGTTTATCTTGCTAGGAGAATCAATCATAGCATCGATGATTTCAGATGAAAGAGAACCCTCGGTATTGGAGTAGTTGTGGTCAGAGAGGTGCGAGTTGGTGTAATTCACACCTTCGTCGGCCATTTCAAAAGAGAAATGATAGATAAACGTAAACAAATCAAACGGTACAGGTTATGAAATTTCAAAAGTCTAAATAGTTACCACGTTACACATCAAATCAAGTCTGAAAGTAACTGAGCATAACGGAATACTAACGCACATTCATTTATGACTATAAAAACAAAAACTAGCTATAAAAACCGAGTTTTTTTGTAAAAATAATCAAGAGAAAAATAATTTACAACTATGGTGTAAAACAATACACAGCTGTATTAAAGTCTTAACTCAACCTTTAAACAATTAAATTAATTCAATACAAAATATTTAACATGTGGTAAAACAAAACACAGTAGTTTAGAAAAAATATAACAGTCAGATCAAAAGGAAAATCAATGAAGTGAAAACATATTCAATAAAGTTCACAACAATCATAGAACAGAACCAACTTATTTAATTGAAACAGCTGTTAAGATTCATTAATTCCATTTCTCATAAGGTTAACATGGGAAACTCCAGAGCCACTGGGGCGGAGCCGATTGGACGGATCACGAAATTGATGGTGTATAAACCTATTCCATGAAATTCTACATGTATGTACCAAGTTTCGTGGCAATCGATTCAGCGGTGTCTGAGTTTATCACTGCCAAACAAATATACATATATATATACAAACATCCTCTTTTATACTTATAGATTAAAGAATCATAACAGCTGGTTGAACTAAAGAATTTTGATTCTGTGATGTTGATGTTCAATAGCATTAAAAAGTTAAGGTTTATCAACAGGGTGCAGCACTATTATTTTTTTTTAATTTATGACAATAGCTAATTTGCAACCAAAAGGTGAGTGAGTGTAGCGAACGAACGTTGTAAAGAAAAATAAAAAGTTCTTTTCTTATATTCTTTTGTAAGGAAAAACAACTACTTTATTTCCTTACTTAATTGATCAGTCCATCAAATAAAATCCCCTCACACCTTTATGTAATACAATTTAGGTATTCCATACAGGTGTGAGTATTATAAAAAGTTGCCCCCTGGTGGGGTTTGAAAATGAAATTTAATTTAATTTAATTGAACTACTGAGGACATACAATCACAGAGCAGTGCGCAGTGGAATTAAAGATGTTAAGTGGGTCCGTCCTGTAATTAAATATCCCAGAAGTCCGATTTATGGACCGTGAGAGGTCTGATATGTCCTCCTGAAAACACCTTCAATGATCTTAAATTTAACACTTCTTAAAATGTAATAAAATGTATACCAATACTCTGAATGCAAAATGTACTCTTGTTGAAATTCTATTAAAATATGGCAATGATTCTGTAGTACTGAAATATTAATACCAAACACTGATTAAACCAATATGTAATAATTTGTATAATAATATACAATTGACTGATATTGTATTTTATTGCAATTGTTCGGTTAAGCCGATTACCTTGACAAAGACCAACACAGGAGAATTAATAAAATTGTTGAAAGAATAAGCTTTGTATTGTCACTCAGAATATTTACAAATGTTACAAAATATCAATGACAATTCAAGGTTTTGTTCTACTAATACTTCTATTGAACAAGGGGAGAGTATTGATTGTGATTTATTTGACCTTCTTTGTGTAGTGTATGTCAAAATCATAGCTGGCTAAAAATAAAGCATACCTCTGTAATCTGCTAGCGGCAAAAGCCGGAAGTCCCTTTTTATACATTTTTGGAATGACAACCCGATAACCCCACATTAATATGCCATGCTCAATAGTTAGTTCGCTCCGCCTTATGAAATAAGGTCGTAATTCCTCGTTTACCTCATTAGGCCAGCCATACAAGACATAGCCAAATACCTTACTTAACTCGTGGTCTTTTTGTGTTTCCCTCTTAATATCAACAAAACTAATTGGAATATCTCCCTCCGCTAAAAATTGCAAATAGGTTCCTACATAAGGATTAGTTTTAGTTAGTAGGTAGTTAGGGTAGTTAGTGGGTTAGTTTTACCACAACACGGGGGGAGGAAATGTAGTGTATGTCAAAATCATAGCTGGCTAAAAATAAAGCATACCTCTGTAATCTGCTAGCGGCAAAAGCCGGAAGTCCCTTTTTAGGGCCAAAAATTGACAACAATGGTTTGTGGTCTGTTACTAGTGTGAATTTTCTACCAAACAAATACTGATTAAATCTTTTAACAGCAAACACAATAGCTAAAGCTTCTTTGTCTATTACAGAGTAGTTTGATTCGGCTTTAGACAATGTCCTCAAGATTCCAACAAACCGTAAACATGTAGTCGGCCGGGTTTTATTTAATTCCCCAAATGGTGTTTTTATTTCTAGTCATTGCACCCCAAACGTTCCAGTGGCGACGAGGTACGAAAATGACTCAACGCGTAAAAAGTTTTTAAGTGATTTAAGTGACAATCGAAGTGCACCGTAGCAAGGTACGTGTGTTTTTAAAAGTGACAATTGAACTTCTAGTGCACCGTAGGAAGGTACGTGTGTTTACAGAAGAATTCGGTCAAGTTAACTTCGAACAGTGCGTGTGAGTGAAACATTAATGCCGCTTGATGAGAACCTTATTGATAACCTTGGAACTTTATTAAATTTCAAGATGTCGTTCATCGGTGCGATCGGTCCTTTTGATAATTCGGAAGAAACGTGGGACTCATATATCGAGCGTTTTGAATTGTTTGTTACATGTAACGATATTACCGACGCTAAAAAGGTTAGTACGCTTTTGACGGTTGTCGGAGTGAAAACTTATAACCTGCTTAAAGACCTATGTACACCAGACAAACCTGCTACTAAGAGCTACGAGGATATTGTACGGATCATTAAGGGACATCTTCATCCAAAACCATCTTTTATTGCCGAAAGGTACAAGTTTAGTCTACGAACACAATTAGAGCATGAATCAGTCGCTGATTACATCGTCAACCTGAAGAAACTCTCTGTCAACTGCGAGTTTAAGGACAAACTACCGGATCATCTTCGGGACAGGATCGTAAGTGGGTTGAGGGACGACGCCACCAAGAAGAGGTTGCTGGGCGAAGAAGATCTCACCTTCGAGAAGACGGTCCAAATAGCCACATCGATGGAGTTGGCAGCTAGAGACACCGCGGCCCTGACCTACCACAACACGGGGGGAGGAAGTCGTCTCCACAACGTCGCTTCGAAGCAGCAGCAGCAGCAGCGGAAGCCGTGGCAGCGCTCAAAAAGTGAAGTAAAGTGCTATTGTTGTGGTAAATCTGGTCATTTAAAAAGTGAGTGCCGTTTTAAAAGTTTATCTTGCAATTTTTGTAAGAGGAAAGGCCATTTAGAAAGTGCGTGTCTGATGAAGAAAAACATTGGTGAGTCACAATCTAAATTTGCATTTAATGATAAGCGTAAAGATGGACAAAAGAACTGTACACCTAAGTTTACCTCTGGTAACAAGTCTCATAAGTATAAGCAAAACTATGTAGAGAACACAGGTGTCGATGACAATGACGATGATTATAGTGATTTAGCTAATTTATTTTCCATAAATGATGAGGAAAGTAAACAGAGGGATAGAATAAAACCTATCACGGTTAATCTTAAAGTAGAACATACTGTATTGCCATTTGAGGTTGACAGTGGAGCATGCGTGTCAGTAATTTCTGAAAAGTGTTATAACGATAATTTCTCTGATCTCGAATTAATGCCCACTAATTTAGTTTTGAGCTCCTATACAAACCAGCCAATAAAACCTGTAGGAAAACTTAACGTAAATGTACAGCATGAATCTGAGCATAAAAAGTTAACATTGTATGTTGTGTCTAAAGGGGCTAATCCTCTAATGGGAAGAGACTGGATTAGGGAACTAGAAATATCGATCCAAATCCCTAAAGAAAATAGTTTGAACACGGTTGAAAAGCTAGATCAAAAACCTGTAATTGTCAGTAAACTGTACAGTAAATTTCCTGAGGTATTTACTGATGTGTTAGGTTGTTACAAGGGAGATGCAGCTAGATTAGAGTTGAAGGAAAATGTAATTCCTAAGTTTTTCAAGCCCAGACCTATACCATTTTCGATCAAAAGTAAAGTGGAGTGTGAGATTGATCGATTAGTAAATAATGGGACTTTAACTCAAGTTAGCAATAGTGAATGGGGAACTCCAATTGTGCCTATTTTGAAAAAGGACGGAAGTATAAGAATATGTGGCGATTTTAAAGTAACGCTCAACCCCTATTTAGTAGTCAATCGCCACCCAATTCCAAGGATTGAGGACATTTTTAATAATTTACAAAAAGGGGAGACATTTTCAAAAATCGATCTTTCTCAGGCTTACACTCAGGTAAAGTTAGACGAGGAATCAAAGAAGTATTGTACAATAAGTACATCGAAAGGATTGTATATTTACAACCGAGTTCCATATGGTGTAGCATCCGCCCCGGGAATATTTCAGAGTATAATGGAACGCATTTTAGCTCACATTCCCGGCGTTGTTTGCTTCCTAGACGATATTTTGGTAACAGGAACTGATGACAAACAGCATTTAGAGAGGTTGATTCAAGTGTGTGAAACTTTAAAGAATCATGGTTTAACAGTAAGTCAAAATAAATGTCAGTTTTTCTGTAAATCTGTTGAGTATTTAGGGTACATATTAAGTAAACAAGGACTAGGCACATCTCCTAGTAAAATTGAAGCTATTGTAAACGCCCCAGTGCCTACCAATGTAACTCAGTTAAAAGCTTTTCTAGGTTTAGTCAATTATTATTCTAAATTTGTGCCAAGTATGTCTACCATTGTATCCCCACTGTATCATTTACTCAGAAAGGACACTCCATTTGAATGGAATTTATCATGTGACAAAGCGTTTCAATTAATTAAGAGCAAATTAGTTTCAGCTCCTATTTTGGCGCATTATGACCCAAATTTACCCTTGAGATTAGCTACTGATAGTTCTGCCTACGGGGTCGGAAGTGTGTTAAGTCAAACGCAATCAGATGGATCTGAAAAACCTATTTGTTTTGCGTCAAGGACATTGTCTAAAGCCGAATCAAACTACTCTGTAATAGACAAAGAAGCTTTAGCTATTGTGTTTGCTGTTAAAAGATTTAATCAGTATTTGTTTGGTAGAAAATTCACACTTGTAACAGACCACAAACCATTGTTGTCAATTTTTGGCCCTAAAAAGGGACTTCCGGCTTTTGCCGCTAGCAGATTACAGAGGTATGCTTTATTTTTAGCCAGCTATGATTTTGACACTTTGTTTCTGAGATATTAATAGCAGAGCCTCGGGAACCTAGGTTTGATTTATTTAGTCTATTTTTAGGCTATCAGGCTTCCCAAATTAGTGTATTTATTAACAACTGGCCAGTCGACTTTAATATGCAAAAGGGGCTATTCGTAGTTCTGTGTATAACACACTTTATTGCTCAGTGGCAAACTGGGCCAAATCGACTACTGAGTCGATTGTTTAATTTAGTTAATAAAATGACTTTTATGGCGTTAATGGAAGCCTATCCTTATAGCCTGTATTGAAACCTACCCTTCAACCGGGATAATGCTCTGGTTCAAAACTGAATTGTTACACAATCAAACACTCTCAGAGATCTCTATGTATTTTTAGAAGTGATTTAAATCCAAACATTTAAGTAAGAACAAATTGTAACAGTTTTCGTGACAGACAGATGATGATAGAATTTGAATTTACATAACACTCAAAATTAATAATATCACAGATAAACATTGCTCTTAAAAATTAATATACCATTTCAAATCAATTTAATAAATAATTTTAATTCGACTAGGATCACTATTATAAATTACATTCTTTATAGGACATGACAAAATTTAATAAACATATTTCCTGAATTTGTGACCATGTGCTTCGACATGCCAAATAAAACATGAATTGTTCAGACCAAATGAGACATGTATTCTGACTGTAAATAATTTATAATTAAAAAACTTTTTTAAACAAAACGTTTTTAAACAACGTTTCCAAAATATTTTTATTTGGAAAATAATTTACAAATAATTTATAAATATGTTGAGAGAGTATAAATACTTGTACGATTTAAAACGAAAAACGTTGGGTGCATGCAGTTAATTGATAATAATACATTAGTTCAGTAGGTGAAGGTAATCGTAAACTATCTATTGCATGCACCCCACGTTTTTCGTTTTAAATCGTACAAGTATTTATACTCTCTCAACATATTTATAAATTATTTGTAAATTATTTTCCGAATAAAAATATTTTGGAAACGTTGTTTAAAAACGTTTTGTTTAAAAAAGTTTTTTATTTATAAATTATTTTATACTTTTTAGTTTTAATGTGTGTGCATGTTAAATCTATTTCAATGAGAATGAGAATGAGAATGTGAATGATTTATTTCCTGAAAGCATAATAATATGTACAAGGAAACGTCAGTACATCAAAATCTTAGCCTAAGCCTGCAACACACCATGCAGAGAATTGAAAAACAAAAAACAAAACTTATTTATCATCACACATTGGCACTCATTGGTTAAAAAAACTTACTTACTTGGCCAGGTGAAATTTCAAAATACTCTTTGAATGAGTAAATCGGATTTGCCAACAGAAGAGATTCAATCCCCATTTTGAATTTTGCTTTCGGCAGGTTCCGAGCTGTACAAGGGAGTTTGTTAAAAAACTTATATCTCTGTATACAATAGCTGGATTGGACCTTTCTTAATCTAACATAGGGTACATTCAAGTCGTCCTTCCTCCTAGTATTGTGAGGGTGGATATCACTTCGGAGTTCCAGAGAGCCTGACTCCTGCTTAGTACACAGAAGAGATTGGTAAATATATAAGCTGTACACTGTCATAACGGATTCAGAAATAAAGATAGGTTTGCAGTGGTCTAGAAAATCAGCACCTGCCAAGATTCTGACTGCCGCCTTTTGGAGCGTCAAAACCCTCTCGACTCCCGGAGTGCCACCCCAAAGTCTTAAACCATAAAGAATTATGCTCTGAAAAAAGGCAAGGTAGGCAGTTCTTAGCCATTCAGTGGGTACAGAGTTCTTCAAGTTCTTGAGCAAGTGAATCACCCTGGAAAGTCTACTACATACAAAAGATATGTGACTATTCCAATCCAGCTTAGGATCCATTAATCCAAGTAGTTTAACGCTTGTGACATCTTGCTTCAAGCGTCTATATCAGATTAAGACAGAGGCATGTGGGAAATCTAAGGTTTATTTGAGTTTCTTTGCATATAATTATGTATTAGATTGCATGTATGGCCTACCTACTAACTATAAATATATCAATCTTTTTGATTTATTGTTAACTTTATAGAATACTAAATAAATAACAAATGACATTATTAACAAACTCCTTTATATCTGCAATCAGATTGTTTATCTTTATTTTGAAATGTTTGTTTGTATAAAGAATCTCTTGGGAGCAGAACCTGTACCTCTTAACCTCTGCTTTTTGAACTGTCAAATTTAATCATAATATAAATACATATTTTATAATATTTTTATAATTATAATTATATATGAATGAACACTTTTTAATCATGTTTTTGTTATTAATAATACATATATAATAATATTATAGGAAGGATAATATACAAATAAATATATATAATTTTTTGATCATAATATAAATACATATTTTATAATTTTTTCATAATTATAATTATATATGAATCAACACTTTTTAATAATGTTTTTGTAATTAATAATACATATATAATAATAATATAGGAAGGATAATATGCAACTAAATATTGACAGGTTTTTTTGATCATAATATAAATACATAGTTTAAAGTTTTTTTATAATTTTAATTATATATGGATGAATACATTTTAATAATGTTTTTGTAATTTATTATAAATATATAATAATATTATAGGATGGATAATATACAAATAAATATATATAATTTTTTGATCATAATATAAATACATATTTTAAAATTTTTTCATAATTATAATTATATATGAATCAACACTTTTTAATACTGTTTTTGTAATTAATAATACATATATAATATTATTATGTAAAAGATAATATGCTAACAAATATATATATACATTTTTTGTTCATAATATAAATACATATTTTAAATACATATTTATAAATATATATTTTATATATTTTAATTATATATAAAAGTATAATTTTAATAATGATTTTAATATTAATAATATATATATAATATTATTATAGGAATGATAATATGCAAATAAATATTTATACATTTTTTGATCATCATATTAATACATATTTTAAAGTTTTTTTTATAATTATAATTGTATATGAATGAATACATTTTGATAATGTTTTTGTAATTAATAATACATATATAATAATATTATAGGAAGGATAATATACAAATAAATATATATAAATGTTTTTGATCATAATATAAATACATATATTATAATATTTTTATAATTATAATTATATATGAATGAACACTTTTTAATAATGTTTTTAATTATAATAATACATATATATTAATATTATAGTAAGGATAATATGCAAATAAATATTCACAGGTTTTCTTGATCATAATATAAATACATTTTTTAGAGTTTTTTTATAATAATAATTATATATGAATGAACACTTTTTAATAATGTTTTTGTAATTAATAATACATATATAATAATATTATAGGAAGGATAATATGCAAATAAATATTGACAGGTTTTTTTGATCATAATATAAATACATAGTTTAAAGTTTTTTTATAATTATAATTATATATGAATGAACACTTTTTAATAATGTTTTTGTTATGAATAATACATATATAATAATATTATAGGAAGGATAATATACAAATAAATATATATAAATGTTTTTGATCATAATATAAATACATATTTTATAATATTTTTATAATAATAATTATATATGAATGAACACTTTTTAATGATGTTTTTGTAATTAATAATACATATGTAATAATATTATAGGAAGGATAATATGCAAATAAATATTGACAGGTTTTTTTGATCATAATATAAATACATAGTTTAAAGTTTTTTTATAATTTTAATTATATATGAATGAATACATTTTAATAATGTTTTTGTAATTTATTATACATATATAATAATATTATAGGATAGATAATATACAAATAAATATACATATTTTTTTGATCATAATATAAATACATATTTTATAATTTTTTCATAATTTTAATTATATATGAATCAACACTTCTTAATAATGTTTTTGTAATTAATAATACATATATAATATTATTATGTGAAAGATAATATGCTAATAAATAAATATATAAATTTTTTGTTCATAATATAAATACATATTTTAAAGTTTTTTATAATTATAACTATATATAAAAGTATAGATTTTAATAATGTTTTTAATATTAATAATTTATATATATTATTATTATAGGAATGATAATATGCAAATAAATATATATACATTTTTTGATCATAATATAAATACATATTTTAAAGTTTTTTTTATAATTATAATTGTATATGAATGAATACATTTTAATAATGTTTTTGTAATTAATAATACATATATAATAATATTATAGGAGGGATAATATACAAATAAATATATATAAATGTTTTTGATCATAATATAATTACATATTTTATAATTTTTTTATAATTATAATTATATATGAATGAACACTTTTTAATAATGTTTTTAATAATAATAATACATACATATTAATATTATAGTAAGGATAATATGCAAATAAATATTGACAGGGTTTTTTATCATAATATAAATACATATTTTAAAATTTTTATATAAAAATAATTATATATGAATGAACACTTTTTAATGATGTTTTTGTAATTAATAATACACTAGTGGCTTGTAGGGACATAAGTCCCTAAAAAGCGCAATAATGTAAAACAAATTATTCTAATATCTAAACAAACTCAGAAATATATTATCTATGTGTCAGAATAGATATCCCTGTACACCATATCTTTTGTGCAAAAAACAGTTTGTTGTTTGCCTTTGTTGATATTATTTTCAATAAATAATTTGAATCACTACATAGGTTCAACTCTGCTAAAAGCAGCGAACATATAATTGTTTGTGAATAAATACTGGTTTATTAAGGTAGCTTTGGTCTTGTGGTTGATGGTAATAGAGAAGTCTTCTCTGATTGGAATTTTGGAAACAGTCTTCGTCAAATATAAAAAAATAAAGGTGTGTTGAAGTAAGCTTAGTTCTTGGCCAACCCCGCTAAATTAGCATCCCCTACTCAGTTAATATTTCTAAGTTTATACTTCTTTGTTAAGGTTTAACAACATTAGTGTAACGTAAAGGCATCCCATTGACCAAACTTAACCCTAGATTTTTTCTGGTCAACATAAAAAAAAACTACGATTAGTGTAAGATTATGTGGTGGTATTCCTCTTAAACGTGTGATTAACGTTAAATATTCCATCAAATTAGGCCTAATCATCGGCTGATTCTTAACCCTGTTGTGACTGGTTAGGGTTTTATTACCCAGTTATCGAAACCAATAACGACATTACTTTTCATCATCAATCAATGACATGTATAGTTTTGGTTTGTTTAAGAAACGAAAAGCAACGGGAACTACCTCTAGGTTTTACTGTTATATGTGGATGCTCAATTTGCTATTATAAACCATCCATGCTAGGTTATATTATTTTAACCTCTTTTGCTTAGAGCAACAGACAGTACCTTTTAAAAATCTCCAAACAATATTGTTTTCCTCCCATTGGAACTTCTCATAGTACTTACTTAATTAACAAATATAAATTTCCTGTACGAACCTATTTCATCTTTATTCCCAGGTTGTCTTTTAAAAGTGGCCATTGAGTTTATTCCACTTTATAAAAAATACTGATTAAACACTACAATAAATCTCAGATTTAAAATGTAAGTAAATTTACAAAGAACGTGTAGAATAAATCTTGAACATATGTTTTTAAATAAAAACAAAGTAGGAGTTTACCATTTAATCATAAATCGTTAATTATTTAGTCAATGGGTTATTTCATTTTAAACGTAAAAAATACACAAGTTTAAAAAGTTTCACAGTAAAATAATTCATTTCAACATTCTATAACGTAACTAAAAAGTCTTAATTATTATAGGTGGGCTAACGTTATCCCTTGTTTTTTATATAGTTCATTGCTGAATTGACTGGCAACTAAGTAATCCAAATGTTAATATTGAGTACTGGCTTGATGATAAATCACGATCAGCTGTATTGAAGGAAACAAAAATCGGCAGTAAATGGCTTCTAATGCTATTCTTATGGAGAACACTTTACGTTATATCTCGTTTTCTGGTAACTTTATGGGAATTCTGCTATTTTTCCCGAGTCCCTGGGATCAAGACCTTTAATTAAAGACCTATCCCACTTTTCTGCGACTTACCAGACATCCACAATTTTCTGGTAAAAATTTTGTCTTACAGAATTATATATATAGATATATAATAATATTATAGGAAAGATAATATGCAAATAAATATTCACAGGTTTTTTTGATCATAATATAAATACATATTTTAAAGTTTTTTTATAATAATAATTATATATGAATGAACACTTTTTAGTAATGTTTTTGTAATTAATAATACAAATATAATAATATTATAGAAATTATAATATGCAAATAAATATTGACAGGTTTTTTTGATCATAATATAAATACATAGTTTAAAGTTTTTTTATAATTATAATTATATATGAATGAACACTTTTTAATAATGTTTTTGTTATGAATAATACATATATAATAAAATTATAGGAAGGATAATATACGAATAAATATATATAAATGTTTTTGATCATAATATAAATACATATTTTATAATATTTTTATAATAATAATTATATATGAATGAACACTTTTTAATAATGTTTTTGTTATTAATAATACATATATAATAATATTATAGGAAGGATTTTATACAAATAAATATATATAAATGTTTTTGATCATAATATAAATACATATTTTATAATATTTTTATAATTATAATTAATATATGAATGAACACTTTTTAGTAATGTTTTTGTAATTAATAATACAAATATAATAATATTATAGAAACGATAATATGCAAATAAATATTGACAGGTTTTTTTGATCATAATATAAATACATAGTTTAAAGTTTTTTTATAATTTTAATTATATATGAATGAACACTTTTTAATAATGTTTTTGTTATGAATAATACATATATAATAATATTATAGGAAGGATAATATACAAATAAATATATATAAATGTTTTTGATCATAATATAAATACATATTTTATAATATTTTTATAATTATAATTATATATGAATGAACACTTTTTAATAATGTTTTTAATAATAATTATACATATATATTAATATTATAGTAAGGATAATATGCAATTAAATATTGACAGGTTTTTTTTATCATAATATAAATACATATTTTAAAATTTTTATATAAAAATAATTATATATGAATGAACACTTTTTAATGATGTTTTTGTAATTAATAATACATACATAATAATATTATAGGAAGGATAATATGCAATTAAATATTGACAGGTTTTTTTATCATAATATAAATATATATTTTAAAGCTTTTTATAATAATAATTATATATGAATGAACACTTTTTAGTAATGTTTTTGTAATTAATAATACAAATATAATAATATTATAAAAACAATAATATGCAAATAAATATTGACAGGTTTTTTTGATCATAATATAAATACATAGTTTAAAGTTTTTTTATAATTATAATTATATATGAATGAACACTTTTTAATAATGTTTTTGTTATGAATAATACATATATAATAATATTATAGGAAGGATAATATACAAATAAATATATATAAATGTTTTTGATCATAATATAAATACATATTTTATAATATTTTTATAATAATAATTATATATGAATGAACACTTTTGAATAATGTTTTTGTTATTAATAATACATATATAATAATATTATAGGAAGGATTATATACAAATAAATATATATAAATGTTTTTGATCATAATATAAATTCATATTTTATAATATTTTTATAATAATAATTATATATGAATGAACACTTTTTAATAATGTTTTTGTTATTAATAATACATATATAATAATATTATAGGAAGGATAATATGCAAATAAATATTCACAGGTTTTTTTATCATAATATAAATACATATTTTAAAGTTTTTTATAATAATAATAATATATGAATGAACACTTTTTAGTAATATTTTTGTAATTAATAATACAAATATAATAATATTATAGAAACGATAATATGCAAATAAATATTGACAGGTTTTTTTTTATTATAATATAAATACATATTTAAAAATTTTTATATAAAAATAATTATATATGAATGAACACTTTTTTATGATGTTTTTGTAATAAATAATACAAATATAATAACATTATAAAAACGATAATATGCAAATAAATATTGACAGGTTTTTTTGATCATAATATAAATACATAGTTTAAAGTTATTTTATAATTTTAATTATATATGAATGAACACTTTTTAATAATGTTTTTGTTATGAATAATACATATATAATAATATTATAGGAAGGATAATATACAAATAAATATATATAAATGTTTTTGATCATAATATAAATACATATTTTATAATATTTTTATAATTATAATTATATATGAATGAACACTTTTTAATAATGTTTTTAATAATAATTATACATATATATTAATATTATAGTAAGGATAATATGCAATTAAATATTGACAGGTTTTTTTTATCATAATATAAATACATATTTTAAAATTTTTATATAAAAATAATTATATATGAATGAACACTTTTTAATGATGTTTTTGTAATTAATAATACATACATAATAATATTATAGGAAGGATAATATGCAATTAAATATTGACAGGTTTTTTTTATCATAATATAAATATATATTTTAAAGCTTTTTATAATAATAATTATATATGAATGAACACTTTTTAGTAATGTTTTTGTAATTAATAATACAAATATAATAATATTATAAAAACAATAATATGCAAATAAATATTGACAGGTTTTTTTGATCATAATATAAATACATAGTTTAAAGTTTTTTTATAATTATAATTATATATGAATGAACACTTTTTAATAATGTTTTTGTTATGAATAATACATATATAATAATATTATAGGAAGGATAATATACAAATAAATATATATAAATGTTTTTGATCATAATATAAATACATATTTTATAATATTTTTATAATAATAATTATATATGAATGAACACTTTTGAATAATGTTTTTGTTATTAATAATACATATATAATAATATTATAGGAAGGATTATATACAAATAAATATATATAAATGTTTTTGATCATAATATAAATTCATATTTTATAATATTTTTATAATAATAATTATATATGAATGAACACTTTTTAATAATGTTTTTGTTATTAATAATACATATATAATAATATTATAGGAAGGATAATATGCAAATAAATATTCACAGGTTTTTTTATCATAATATAAATACATATTTTAAAGTTTTTTATAATAATAATAATATATGAATGAACACTTTTTAGTAATATTTTTGTAATTAATAATACAAATATAATAATATTATAGAAACGATAATATGCAAATAAATATTGACAGGTTTTTTTTTATTATAATATAAATACATATTTAAAAATTTTTATATAAAAATAATTATATATGAATGAACACTTTTTTATGATGTTTTTGTAATAAATAATACAAATATAATAACATTATAAAAACGATAATATGCAAATAAATATTGACAGGTTTTTTTGATCATAATATAAATACATAGTTTAAAGTTTTTTTATAATTATAATTATATATGAATGAACACTTTTTAATAATGTTTTTGTTATGAATAATACATATATAATAATATTATAAAAAGGATAATATACAAATAAATATATATAAATGTTTTTGATCATAATATAAATACATATTTTATAATATTTTTATAATAATAATAATATATGAATGAACACTTTTTAATAATGTTTTTGTTATTAATAATACATATATAATAATATTATAGGAAGGATAATATACAAATAAATATATATAAATGTTTTTGATCATAATATAAATACATATTTTATAATATTTTTATAATAATAATTATATATGAATGAACACTTTTTAATAATGTTTTTGTTATGAATAATACATATATAATAATATTATAGGAAGGATAATATACAAATAAATATATATAAATGTTTTTGATCATAATATAAATACATATTTTATAATATTTTTATAATTATAATTATATACAAATGAACACTTTTTAATAATGTTTTTAATAATAATAATACATATATATTAATATTATAGTAAGGATAATATGCAATTAAATATTGACAGGTTTTTTTTATCATAATATAAATACATATTTTAAAATTTTTATATAAAAATAATTATATATGAATGAACACTTTTTAATGATGTTTTTGTAATTAATAATACATATATAATAATATTATAGGAAGGATAATATGCAAATAAATATTCACAGGTTTTTTTATCATAATATAAATACATATTTTAACGTTTTTTATAATAATAATTATATATGAATGAACACTTTTTAGTAATGTTTTTGTAATTAATAATACATATATATTAATATTATAGTAAGGATAATATGCAATTAAATATTGACAGGTTTTTTTTATCATAATATAAATACATATTTTAAAATTTTTATATAAAAATAATTATATATGAATGAACACTTTTTAATGATGTTTTTGTTATTAATAATACATATATAATAATATTATAGGAAGGATAATATACAAATAAATATATATAAATGTTTTTGATCATAATATAAATACATATTTTATAATATTTTTATAATAATAATTATATATGAATGAACACTTTTTAATAATGTTTTTGTTATGAATAATACATATATAATAATATTATAGGAAGGATAATATACAAATAAATATATATCAATGTTTTTGATCATAATATAAATACATATATTTTATAATATTTTTATAATTATAATTATATATGAATGAACACTTTTTAATAATGTTTTTAATAATAATAATACATATATATTAATATTATAGTAAGGATAATATGCAATTAAATATTGACAGGTTTTTTTATCATAATATAAATACATATTTTAAAATTTTTATATAAAAATAATTATATATGAATGAACACTTTTTAATAATGTTTTTGTTATTAATAATACATATATAATAATATTATAGGAAGGATAATATACAAATAAATATATATAAATGTTTTTTAACATAATATAAATACATATTTTATAATATTTTTATAATTATAATTATATATGAATGAACACTTTTTAATAATGTTTTTAATAATAATAATACATATATATTAATATTATAGTAAGGATAATACGCAATTAAATATTGACAGGTTTTTTTTTATCATAATATGAATACATATTTTAAAATTTTTATATAAAAATAATTATATATGAATAAACACTTTTTAATGATGATTTTGTAATTAATAATACATATATAATAATATTATAGGAAGGATAATATGCAAATAAATATTCACAGGTTTTTTTTTATCATAATATAAATACATATTTTAAAGTTTTTTATAATAATAATTATATATGAATGAACACTTTTTAGTAATGTTTTTGTAATTAATAATACAAATATAATAATATTATAGAAACGATAATATGCAAATAAATATTGACAGGTTTTTTTGATCATAATATAAATACATAGTTTAAATTTTTTTTATAATTATAATTATATATGAATGAACACTTTTTAATAATGTTTTTGTTATGAATAATACATATGTAGTGTAACTTGAATTAAAAACATCTTCAAGACATTTAAAATAATTTATTAACTTCCAAATTATAAACCTTGATACACTGACTTCTTTTTCTTTAAATTAACTTTTATTAAGATCATTCTCTGCTCAAATTTGATTTTTAACATTTACTTTTCTTTACACAGTTTTCAATATTTCTTGAATTTGAAATTATTATTATTTAGTTTCATGAGCCCTAAAAAAAATACAATAACATTAGAATTCTAGAATTAATACTGAATTGAGCTGAAAAGGAGCAGATGAGACATACATGAAAATAAAAAGGTTAAGACTATTAAAAATTCAAACAAACTTACCCAAATTGGGGTACCAGAAACTAAGATGGTTAATCACAAGTAAACTGAACTACAGTAATACCAAACTAAACCCGACTGAGGAAGAGCCTTGCAGCACGTGCTGTCTTATATACCTCCCCCTCCCCCAATGACGTCTCATCTACTTTACAAGAATTATTCTGAATTGACTTGTTACATTTTGTTATTTGAGCAGAGTTGCAAACTATTTCTTTAATAGTAACACAAAATTCAAATTTTATTTCAATACATAAACAAAAAAATATTAACCTAATCAAAAATGCTACAAAATTCCCCTGACTAAAATTTTTTGTTGGCAAAGAAATAAAATTCATTTATACGCCTTCACTAAATTCAAACAAAAGATTCTAATTCAAATTGTCTATTTTATCTTGTTACTATGTTTTGGTCCCATCACTTTGACGTAGAACACAACAGGTGAGCTCCCTTTTGGCATTTACTGGACCTTCGGGGAAGCATGACTGGACCTCCGGTGTATTTAGGTAGGTCAGGGAACAGCTGATCGGCTCATCCACTCTCATTAGCTAGTGTGTCTGCCCCGTCTGGTAGGTGGACTGCATTTGACTTCTACACCATATTCTCGTACAGCTCATAAAACAGTTTTAGACCAAGTATAAATAATAGGCATTGTAAAAATAAACAAGTTCCTTCACCCTTTTTAACATTTTCAGATAAATAATCGATTAAAAAGACAATTGAAGAGAAGACAATCATAATATGGTAATTAATACATATAAAACATTTCTTTTTCATTTTCCACATTCTTATTTCAAGTACATTAGTGTTTTGTGGTGGTCTTCACACTTCGAGAGTGTATGTCAAGTGCTAAGTTTGTGTATAAGTATGTTTTCGTGAATCGAAGTGTGTAGGTAAGTGCGTGTAAGTACGTGTGTGAGTGCATGTCTAGTCAAGTGTAGTGATAGTGAAAGTGGGTCGTTGCGGCCGGCTCAAGTTCAAGGTCAAAGTATGTTTGTGTCTTGAGAATCGAACTGGAATTCTACTTTGAGGTAAAAGACAAACATGATTTTGTAATAAACATACCAATAATGTCATCATTCATAATAATCTGAAAATCAAAATAAAAACATTGTTAACATTTCTTTGATTTAAAACCTGTTCATACTGTACCATTAATAAAAATGTGTATACATAAATATTTACAATACTCTTGATGTTTGTTTACATTGTTTATCCAAGCTTTAGTTGTGAAACATGAACTCTTTTGATAACATCAGGATTATTTAACTTTTGAATTATACAGCTGACACCTGAAATAAAGATTAATATTTTATAAGGTCCATCATACCTGAAAGCAGTTTTGGCTTGAAACTGTTTACCTTTGTTACTCAACTGATATGTCTTGACATAAACAATACTATCTTTCTTGAATGGATGCATACTTTTCTCTTCTCCATATTTTCTTAATTTTTCATTTGACTTGTTTCTCATTTTATTATTTACAATAGCTTGACTTAATTTTCCTGCTAATTCCTTCTTGTCCACTTCTTCCTCCAGTAGATCATTTAAATGCCACACGTTAGATAGAGAATTGTTTACTTTGTAGCTAAACATTAGTTCGTGAGGCGTGTACTTAGTAGCTTCATTACAAGCACTGTTTAAAGCTAACTGAATGTCACTTAAATTAGTGTCCCATTTATTTTGGCAATCATGAAAATAAATTTGGAAAATTGCTTTAATGTTTCTCAAGTATCTCTCGGCTATGTTACTCCTAGGAACATAAGGAATTATTGTTCTGTGCATAATGCTTTTACTGAATAAATAGTTTTTAAATTCACTGCTCATAAAACATTTAGCATTATCACTTATTAATTCTTTACATAGTCCAAAGTTTTTAAAAACAAAGTTCTCTAAAATATTTACAATTGATTTAGACTTCGCATCCCGCATTGCATATATCCAGACAAACTTAGTACACTGGTCAACTATGATTAACAAGTTATTGTTTTGAGCTTTCGTTCTTGTCAATGGCCCAAAAATGTCTATGTACAACCTATCCATCGGCGCTTGAGCACTACTTGACACCAAGGGACCTTCAAACACTTGTTGAGCCGCTTTACCTTTACTACATAGCTCACATGATTTTATTCTTTGTTTTACTACTTCCGAAATATTTGGCAAGTAAAAATATTCCGTTATTTTCTTGATTGTTTTGTACAATCCTAGATGACACCCGCTTAGTGAGTTGTGAAAATATTTATATACCATGTCTACCAAATTGTTAGGTTAATATATTTTCTTCGCACCTTTACCATTTGATTGGTGCATTAATACACCTCGGTTTAGTGAAAACTTCTGATTGTTAGTTCTCTCATTTATGCTGTCAATTATTTTACAAATATCCTCGTCTACACTTTGGTGAGACTTAAAATCGCTAAATGTCAATGGAAAGTCTTTAATATTATTAATAAAAAGTACTTCCTTTACTTCTACTTTCTTATTTGCTTCATCGTTGTTGGACTTAACACTAGTATTTACATTATTTACAACTTTCAACTCCTCTTCGACATTCACTTCTTTAGTTTCAAAATGTCTTGACAAAAAATCGGCTACTGCATTGTCTTTCCCTTTAACATGTTGAATTTCAAATGGTAGACTAAGAATAGTTTCTACCCACCTACCTAACTTTCCAAGTTTACGGAAATTTCCTAAAACCCATGCCAAGGCACTGTTGTCCGTTATCAGAGTAAACCTTTTGTGTTCTAGATAGTTTCTAAACTTATTGATAGCACTGACTACAGCTAAAGCCTCTTTATGGTATACAGATAAACATTTCTCAGAGTCTGAAAATTTCTTAGAATAATAAGCCACAGGTTTAACATCCCCATTAAAGCTTTGAAGAAGAACTGCCCCAGCCGCTAGTTCGCTTGCGTCACATTGTAAGATAAACGGCAAGTTGTAATCAGGTATCGCCAAAACAGGTGGATAGCTTCTTTCAATTTTTCAAAGTTACTTTGACATTCCTCAGACCAAATAAACTTTTTATTCTTTTTCCTTAGTTCATTTAGACATGCAGCTAATTTAGAGTACTCTGGTATGAACTTGGAAAAATATGACGTCATACCAATAAACCTACCTACACCTTTGGCATCTTTAGGCGGCTTACTATTCCTAATAGCTAATGTTCGGTCAGGGTCTATAGATACTTGATTTTTAGAGATTAGATAACCAAGAAAACTTATTTCCTTACTGGCAAATACAGCTTTACTAGGATTAACTGTAAGGTTATGTTTCTTTAACTTCTCAGTAACTTGTTTTAAATGATTTAAATGTTCCTCTAATGTTTGACTGTAAATAATCAAATCATCCACAAAGTTAAGTATAAACTTAAATTTTTCTTCTTTGAAAACTTGGTTAAGATAAGAAGATAGAATTCCGCTACCAGAATGAAGTCCAAAAGGCAAACGATTCCACTCATACAGTTCGTAATTAGTTGAGAAGGCCGTAATATGTTTACTATCTTCCGCTATTTTAATCTGATGAAAACTTTGTGTCAGATCTAGCACAGTAAAATATTCAGAATCCCTTAGATAGTGGTATAATTCATGAAGATCACCGATAGGATAATTAACTTGTTCTATTTTCTTATTCAACGTACTGTAATTTATTACCAACCTATGTTTGTCTGAGTTAGGCTTCTTAATAACAAAACTAGGACTGGCATAGCTTGACAGACTGGGTCTTATTATATCTTGTTTTAATAAGTCATCAATAATATCCTTGACAATTTTATTCTTAGGAGGACTTAATGGGTAACTTTTCTGTTTAACAGGGTTATTATCTTTCAACTTTAAACTAACTTCAAAGTTAATAGCTTCACCTATCTTGTTAGTAAAAACAGTTGGATTATCTTGTATTAGTTTCCTTATCTCGGGTCCTGCTTGATTACAGCCGACAACAATTTCCTTGTTTACATTTGCACTGATTATTGTAGGGTTATGACTCAACTCAATTTTAAAATCTGGGCTGAATTTAAAATAACAACTGTCTGCACTTAGATCCAAAACTAAATTTGATTTCTTGATAAAGTCAGATCCTAATATTACTCTCCAAGCTAGACTTCTTGCAATTAAAAATCTTACTTTCCAGGAAAAATTATGTATCTTTACAATTAGCTTACATTCTCCAATTATTGAAATATCGTTATTTATTGCTGACTTGCAGTTAACATTAACTTCCTTTGCTTCTTTAACTAAGTTACATTTGGACATTTTCCTGTACATATCTTCACTTATTAAACTGACACTACTTCCTGAATCTAAGAGGACATTCTCATTTATTTTATTTCCAAACATTACTTTAAGAGTGGGTAGCATAGGTTTTCCTATCTTAGATTTTAATCTTGTTTGTTGTACTGATCCGGAGTGATAATTTATTCTTTTACTGTACGAGTTAAATTTCCTTACTTCCTTATTGTTTATCATTTTCTGAACTTTAATTCTACCAGAGAAATTTGCACTCTTTATCCGGGAAAAACCTATTGTATTATAGTGGTTTATGGTTTTTCCCCAGTTGACTCGTTTTTTGGAGAGGTAGGGGATTCTTTGGCACGATAGTTAGGGGTGTAATTGTTTTGTTTCCTAAAACAATTGCGAGCAATGTGTCCGAGTCGGTTACAATTGTAACACTTGGGAGGTGTTCTTGGAACATTTACATTGTTAACCATCCGGTTGTGTTGTGACATAGGGTGTACTCTAATTGAACGTCTACAATCATCCTCATAGGCGACATTTTGAGCGTGAATACAAAGTTGGTCTAAATCTTCAAAAGTTGAGGGCATTTGATAAAATACTAACTTCGCTCTTGTTTCGGGATTCATTCCGATTGTAATCAATTCTACTAACTCCCGTTCAGAGTATGCACAGTTTAATAGTTTAGCATTTTCTTTGACAGCTAAAATGTAAAAATTAAATGCTTCATTTACTCTTCGGGGTCTGTTAACTAAATTTCGTTTCAGACTCTCTCTGAGACCTACAGGTACAAAATAACTTAACAAGTTTTGATGTAAAGCAGTTAAGCCTAACTTCAATCGTTTACATTCCAATATCTTGATATGCAAAGGCCCTGTAGTGTAACCTAAACATAAATCCACGATTTGCTCATCTGACAGTTCGGTTTCATCTTTTAGCTTTAATATGTTTCTGACAAAGCCTAACAACTTATTAACATCCAAACCATCACAAACTTGAAAGTTTCGTAAGTGAATTTGAATTGGATTTGGTAGCTTAGCGAAACTACATTTTTGGTCCTCTTGTACATTAAAGCTCGATTGTGTTACTTTTTCTACACATTTTAATTTTTCTGAGAAAACATTTTCAAGCTCCTCCTCTTCTAAAATACTTTCACTTAGCTTACGTTCTACTGTAGCTTTTTCATTTGCATCAAAGTTAAGTTTATTAAAGGATTCTTTTACTGACTTTAACTTCTCAATCAACAAGTCTACTTTACTTCTTTCATCCTCGCCCAACTTAAACTGATTTAAGTTCTTTACTCTACCTTCATAATGGTTAATTTTTATTTCTGCTCTAATAAAACTATTAATATCTTTACTATCTTTAAGATCCACAATTTTATCATCCAAACTTTGCAAACTATTATTTAAAGTTTGAATTTCTTCTACAACAACTAACTTTTTTGATAGATTATGAGCGTTAGGCATTACTTTAATTTTTATTCCAGCTCTCAATAATTTTCTTAACTCTGACACACTTTCATTGGAATCAAACTCAATCCCTCTCACTAATAATTCATATTGAAGTTCTTGTTTTAGTAAAAATTCTACTTTTAATGCCATTTTAGTTTCTTCAATAACACATTTTAAATCAAATTAAAGAAATTATATCTTGGACTTGTCATCAAACTTGAGTTAAGCAGAGTTTAGCAGAGTTGCGCATTTTGTAGTGTAACTTGAATTAAAAACATCTTCAAGACATTTAAAATAATTTATTAACTTCCAAATTATAAACCTTGATACACTGACTTCTTTTTCTTTAAATTAACTTTTATTAAGATCATTCTCTGCTCAAATTTGATTTTTAACATTTACTTTTCTTTACACAGTTTTCAATATTTCTTGAATTTGAAATTATTATTATTTAGTTTCATGAGCCCTAAAAAAAATACAATAACATTAGAATTCTAGAATTAATACTGAATTGAGCTGAAAAGGAGCAGATGAGACATACATGAAAATAAAAAGGTTAAGACTATTAAAAATTCAAACAAACTTACCCAAATTGGGGTACCAGAAACTAAGATGGTTAATCACAAGTAAACTGAACTACAGTAATACCAAACTAAACCCGACTGAGGAAGAGCCTTGCAGCACGTGCTGTCTTATATACCTCCCCCTCCCCCAATGACGTCTCATCTACTTTACAAGAATTATTCTGAATTGACTTGTTACATTTTGTTATTTGAGCAGAGTTGCAAACTATTTCTTTAATAGTAACACAAAATTCAAATTTTATTTCAATACATAAACAAAAAAATATTAACCTAATCAAAAATGCTACACATATATAATAATATTATAGGAAGGAAAATATACAAATAAATATATATCAATGTTTTTGATCATAATATAAATACATATATTTTATAATATTTTTATTATTATAATTATATATGAATGAACACTTTTTAATAATGTTTTTAATAATAATAATACATATATATTAATATTATAGTAAGGATAATATGCAATTAAATATTGACAGGTTTTTTTATCATAATATAAATACATATTTTAAAATTTTTATATAAAAATAATTATATATGAATGAACACTTTTTAATGATGTTTTTGTAATTAATAATACATATATAATAATATTATAGGAAGGATAATATGCAAATAAATATTCACAGGTTTTTTTTATCATAATATAAATACATATTTTAAAGTTTTTTATATTAATAATTATATATGAATGAACACTTTTTAGTAATGTTTTTGTAATTAATAATACAAATATAATAATATTATAGAAACGATAATATGCAAATAAATATTGACAGGTTTTTTTGATCATAATATAAATACATAGTTTAAAGTTTTTTTATAATTATAATTATATATGAATGAACACTTTTTAATAATGTTTTTGTTATGAATAATACATATATAATAAAATTATAGGAAGGATAATATACAAATAAATATATATAAATGTTTTTGATCATAATATAAATACATATTTTATAATATTTTTATAATAATAATTATATATAAATGAACATTTTTTAATAATGTTTTTGTTATTAATAATACATATATAATAATATAATAGGAAGGCTAATATACAAATAAATATATATAAATGTTTTTGATCATAATATAAATACATATTTTATAATATTTTTATAATAATAATTATATATGAATGAACACTTTTTAATAATGTTTTTTGTTATTAATAATACATATATAATAATATTATAGGAAGGATAATATACAAATAAATTTATATAAATGTTTTTGATCATAATATAAATACATATTTTATAATATTTTTATAATTATAATTATATATGAATGAACACTTTTTAATAATGTTTTTAATAATAATAATACATATATATTAATATTAAAGTAAGGATAATATGCAATTATATATTGACAGGTTTTTTTTATTATAATATAAATACATATTTTAAAATTTTTATATAAAAATAATTATATATGAATGAACACTTTTTTATGATGTTTTTGTAATTAATAATACATATATAATAATATTATAGGAAGGATAATATGCAAATAAATATTCACAGGTTTTTTTTTATCATAATATAAATACATATTTTAAAGTTTTTTATAATAATAATTATATATGAATGAACACTTTTTAGTAATGTTTTTGTAATTAATAATACAAATATAATAATATTATAGAAACGATTATATGCAAATAAATATTGACAGGGTTTTTTGATCAAAATATAAATACATAGTTTAAAGTTTTTTTATAATTATAATTATATATGAATGAACACTTTTGAATAATGTTTTTGTTATTAATAATACATATTTAATAATATTATAGGAAGAATTATATACAAATAAATATATATAAATGTTTTTGATCATAATATAAATACATATTTTATAATATTTTTATAATAATAATTATATATGAATGAACACTTTTAAATAATGTTTTTGTTATTAATAATACATATATAATAATATTATAGGAAGGATAATATACAAATAAATATTATACGCTACCCAGTACCCCTGTATGGCCAATCACCGGAGAGTAGGTAGGCTAGATTTAATTTGGACTTATTATTCTTCAACACCAAGCTAACAGCTAAGATGAGGTTTGCTGTGATAACCTATCATTAGGTGATTTCCCTCAGATGTTAGGATGCTGCACAAATTACTCCAATGCATGGTAATAACAAATTATAATTTAATTCTTCTAAATAAACGAAAATCCTTTATAATCTTCCTTATAAATGATATCTAATATTACTATATCAGTAATTAAATGGCAACAGTCTTACTTGGTAAAATTCCTACGATTTGACTGGCTTAAATAGGCTGTGATTCCCAGTTCCTACGGACTATGACTGTTTCAAGTACAGTAGGCCTAATGCTTGAACTCGTCTGTAACAATTTCAAAAGAAATAATAACAGGTAAACTAAAGTAATACTAGTTCACATAATTGAGGCAAACATAATTAATTTAAGGTGATTTTACAATTTATAAAATATTCTCAGAACATGTGCTTTTTCAATCCAAATGTAACATGAAAGTTGAGTATTTAATATTTGACATTTACAAAGTTATTAACTGACAGACAATCAAAAGAATATATATAATCATAGGTAAAAACATGGCAAACAAGATTATTTACAATACAATACCACATAAATCAATTTTCTTATTTTTAAAATGTTTTCTACTTACATTTTCACGAGTTTGTACAATTTTTAAGGGAATCAGCCAACTAAGAAAGATTTGAAGAAACAGCTCATTACAAAAATGACTTTAGTTAATTAACAGCTGTTCTCCAGTTCTGCCAACAAGGTGAAGTGTAAATACAGTGAATCTAGTTAGCCATTGATCATGATATTATATGTATATTATATTATGTGAATTAAAATAATTTAAATTTAATTAACATTTCCCTTACATCAGTATAAAATATCCCTCTACCTCTTTTTAAATTTGAATTATTTTAAAATCCAACTAAAATCTCTTTATACAAATCAAAGAAATAAACATACTAATCTTCACAACAAAATTTTCACTTATATCTACACAATTCAAATTCAAAATGAAAAAAGAAAATATATATTTCCCATCTGTGAACTTTTCTATAACTATGCGGTGTTCTTTGCGATGAGTATTTAGTACCAAAATTCACCGCGAGATAGCTATACAGAACAGACACATTATTATTATCCAACATAGTTACAACAGAGGCTAATAGATGGCAGCATCAAACAAGATAATCAATTCCTTCAACATGCGTGCTACGGTGCTACCAACATTCAAAGCAATATCTTTATTGATAATCAATAATCATCTTTTTAAATAATTCAAAATGTTCACGTTTCTTGTCCTAACAAACTATTTACAAATACATTTAAGTCATATACCCTGACAATTCAAGAAGTTGTATAACATTAAGATCATAGAACTCATTTTTCATTTGTTTTATCAACATTCAAAATCTCAAATAAAAAACTCTGTGTTGGCCAACCTGGAAAATAACATCAAGTGATTTGTTTTAAAGAAAAATCGCCATTTCAGTTTTGAATAGCTAAGCAGTGTGTTGTGTTTTGTGTGTCGTGTGATGTTTTACTTTAAATTTATAGTTTTGTGTTTATTTTGTGTGTGAAAGTGTCTAGTGTAGTTAAAGTGTTCCTTAAATCTAAAAGTAACTTACCATTCAAATCATACAAACATACAAACCATTCGTGTCACAAACATTCACGGATTTATACAAACATATACTCCACGCATTCATACTATGGTGCAATAACTTATTAGCGAACTCCATAAAATTTTCATTTCAAATCACTAGGCCTAACTTAACAATATTAAAATAACAAAAATTTCTGTCCCTACGATCTTAATTAATTATACATCAATCTTAATAATAACATAACTTTTCCTTTTCAACTAAAGTTGCATCCCTGGCATCATTCCATTCATGTATTTACAAGTTGAAACTTTGGTTTCAAGATAAGACCCGTGACCTGAATTATGACCTGAAATAACAAACAAACTAGGCCTACACTCATGGGTTGCATTGAACTAAACATTTACTTAACCTTTCTTACGAAACTTCTTGGCCTCATTGCTTAAGTAATGTGTACGAATAAGTACATGAGACTTTAACTTAAATGGATGTTTTGCTCTCTTAGGCGATAATCTCCACCAATGTCTGTCGAATTTCACACAGTTTCTTGAATTTCTCATGCTTTGGTTCAGGCTTTGCTTCATTTCTTCCATCGTTAGGTCGCTGCATATCAGACTCTTACTGTCCCACAGGTTGGTTAGCGCACAGCTGGGCTCATGGTCAAACATCAATTTGAAGTTGGATGTTTTGGTCGATGCATTGATGGCAGTTAGGCTGACTTGTAAATCGAGTTCTTTTTCCTTTTGATCTGGTACATCTTCTTCCTTTAACGTCACAGGAACATAGGTTTCTACGATTGATTCAAGTAGGCCTACCTTATTCATTGTGAATCCAACAGTTTTACACTCCACGATTTTTGTGCTCAAGGGCCGTTTTGTGTGATTGGGCCAGATGCCATACAAATGTTGATCAGTGATGTTAGCTTCATTTTTGCTTATTATTGCATTTCGTAAAAATGAAAGCAAGGGGGTCAATTCGAGTCCATTGCATTCTGTGATCTCACTGAGATAACCTTCAACAGGGTTAGGTAACTTGTATATAGGCATGGTGTGTATTTGCGTGTGATTAGGATTTGTAGGCATATTTAACATATTATTTTGCATGTTAGGGTTTTCATTTAGGTTAGTTTCAGTAGGCTCTATAGGTTTAATTGTAGTTTCTTGATTCGTCCCTTCCGGTGTAGAAGTATGATTTAGGTTAGGCCTATTTGGTTTTGTCGGGCTAGTTAACTGTTCAACTAAGTTTTCTTCCTCGACGATTGACTTATTTAAATCCTCTTCATATTGGTTCAATTCAGGTAAAGATACTTGGTTTTTGATTTCATCAAATTTGCTTTGCAGTTCTTGTAAATTGACCTTCAATTTGTCCAACTTACCGAAGCAGTTTGGACCTAACATACATGCGCTTATATTACTTATTCTAAGGTGCAGATGAGTACATAGAGCTGACATTCTTGCTATGTACAGGTTGCTCGGTTGGGTATCACACTGTTCTATAAGTAGCTGAAATAGATCTACCTTAATTTCTACGGTTTGAAGTTCAGTACTTAAAGCTAATTTCCCAATAAGATTGTTCACATCTGGTTGAACCTGTAAAATAGATCTGAGCTGTTTCCTGAGTGCTTCTACGTTGTTAAAGGTAGAATCTTCTCCTCTACTTAAAATTTCATACTTAAGTTCATCTTTACTTAAATAATTTAAATTGAATTTTTCCATTGTCGGAAATTACTGGACCTATTATACACAGAATAATTTTGGCAGTTTATGAATCACTTTGCTGAAACAAACTAATTTTATGGCAGAAGTTATGTCACTTCTCAAAATTTTCTTGTAGGCTAGCAAAGTTAACTTGAGGTTAGCAAAGTTCACCACAATGTCTTGGTTTAAATAGGCGCAAGGGTTGAAATTAATAATAAATAAGCAGAGTTGCGCACTTCTATACGCTACCCAGTACCCCTGTATGGCCAATCACCGGAGAGTAGGTAGGCTAGATTTAATTTGGACTTATTATTCTTCAACACCAAGCTAACAGCTAAGATGAGGTTTGCTGTGATAACCTATCATTAGGTGATTTCCCTCAGATGTTAGGATGCTGCACAAATTACTCCAATGCATGGTAATAACAAATTATAATTTAATTCTTCTAAATAAACGAAAATCCTTTATAATCTTCCTTATAAATGATATCTAATATTACTATATCAGTAATTAAATGGCAACAGTCTTACTTGGTAAAATTCCTACGATTTGACTGGCTTAAATAGGCTGTGATTCCCAGTTCCTACGGACTATGACTGTTTCAAGTACAGTAGGCCTAATGCTTGAACTCGTCTGTAACAATTTCAAAAGAAATAATAACAGGTAAACTAAAGTAATACTAGTTCACATAATTGAGGCAAACATAATTAATTTAAGGTGATTTTACAATTTATAAAATATTCTCAGAACATGTGCTTTTTCAATCCAAATGTAACATGAAAGTTGAGTATTTAATATTTGACATTTACAAAGTTATTAACTGACAGACAATCAAAAGAATATATATAATCATAGGTAAAAACATGGCAAACAAGATTATTTACAATACAATACCACATAAATCAATTTTCTTATTTTTAAAATGTTTTCTACTTACATTTTCACGAGTTTGTACAATTTTTAAGGGAATCAGCCAACTAAGAAAGATTTGAAGAAACAGCTCATTACAAAAATGACTTTAGTTAATTAACAGCTGTTCTCCAGTTCTGCCAACAAGGTGAAGTGTAAATACAGTGAATCTAGTTAGCCATTGATCATGATATTATATGTATATTATATTATGTGAATTAAAATAATTTAAATTTAATTAACATTTCCCTTACATCAGTATAATATATATAAATGTTTTTGATCATAATATAAATACATATTTTAGAATATTTTTATAATAATAATTATATATGAATGAACACTTTTTAATAATGTTTTTGTTATTAATAATACATATATAATAATATTATAGGAAGGATAATATACAAATAAATATATATAAATGTTTTTGATCATAATATAAATACATATTTTATAATATTTTTATAATTATAATTATATACAAATGAACACTTTTTAATAATGTTTTTAATAATAATAATACATATATATTAATATTATAGTAAGGATAATATGCAATTAAATATTGACAGGTTTTTTTTATCATAATATAAATACATATTTTAAAATTTTTATATAAAAATAATTATATATGAATGAACACTTTTTAATGATGTTTTTGTAATTAATAATACATATATAATAATATTATAGGAAGGATAATATGCAAATAAATATTCACAGGTTTTTTTTATCATAATATAAATACATATTTTAAAGTTTTTTATAATAATAATTATATATGAATGAACACTTTTTAGTAATGTTTTTGTAATTAATAATACATATATATTAATATTATAGTAAGGATAATATGCAATTAAATATTGACAGGTTTTTTTTATCATAATATAAATACATATTTTAAAATTTTTATATAAAAATAATTATATATGAATGAACACTTTTTAATGATGTTTTTGTTATTAATAATACATATATAATAATATTATAGGAAGGATAATATACAAATAAATATATATAAATGTTTTTGATCATAATATAAATACATATTTTATAATATTTTTATAATAATAATTATATATGAATGAACACTTTTTAATAATGTTTTTGTTATGAATAATACATATATAATAATATTATAGGAAGGATAATATACAAATAAATATATATCAATGTTTTTGATCATAATATAAATACATATATTTTATAATATTTTTATAATTATAATTATATATAAATGAACACTTTTTAATAATGTTTTTAATAATAATAATACATATATATTAATATTATAGTAAGGATAATATGCAATTAAATATTGACAGGTTTTTTTATCATAATATAAATACATATTTTAAAATTTTTATATAAAAATAATTATATATGAATGAACACTTTTTAATAATGTTTTTGTTATTAATAATACATATATAATAATATTATAGGAAGGATAATATACAAATAAATATATATAAATGTTTTTTAACATAATATAAATACATATTTTATAATATTTTTATAATTATAATTATATATGAATGAACACTTTTTAATAATGTTTTTAATAATAATAATACATATATATTAATATTATAGTAAGGATAATACGCAATTAAATATTGACAGGTTTTTTTTATCATAATATGAATACATATTTTAAAATTTTTATATAAAAATAATTATATATGAATAAACACTTTTTAATGATGATTTTGTAATTAATAATACAATAATATTATAGGAAGGATAATATGCAAATAAATATTCACAGGTTTTTTTTATCATAATATAAATACATATTTTAAAGTTTTTTATAATAATAATTATATATGAATGAACACTTTTTAGTAATGTTTTTGTAATTAATAATACAAATATAATAATATTATAGAAACGATAATATGCAAATAAATATTGACAGGTTTTTTTGATCATAATATAAATACATAGTTTAAATTTTTTTTATAATTATAATTATATATGAATGAACACTTTTTAATAATGTTTTTGTTATGAATAATACATATATAATAATATTATAGGAAGGAAAATATACAAATAAATATATATCAATGTTTTTGATCATAATATAAATACATATATTTTATAATATTTTTATTATTATAATTATATATGAATGAACACTTTTTAATAATGTTTTTAATAATAATAATACATATATATTAATATTATAGTAAGGATAATATGCAATTAAATATTGACAGGTTTTTTTATCATAATATAAATACATATTTTAAAATTTTTATATAAAAATAATTATATATGAATGAACACTTTTTAATGATGTTTTTGTAATTAATAATACATATATAATAATATTATAGGAAGGATAATATGCAAATAAATATTCACAGGTTTTTTTTATCATAATATAAATACATATTTTAAAGTTTTTTATATTAATAATTATATATGAATGAACACTTTTTAGTAATGTTTTTGTAATTAATAATACAAATATAATAATATTATAGAAACGATAATATGCAAATAAATATTGACAGGTTTTTTTGATCATAATATAAATACATAGTTTACAGTTTTTTTATAATTATAATTATATATGAATGAACACTTTTTAATAATGTTTTTGTTATAAATAATACATATATAATAAAATTATAGGAAGGATAATATACAAATAAATATATATAAATGTTTTTGATCATAATATTAAATACATATTTTATAATATTTTTATAATAATAATTATATATGAATGAACATTTTTAATAATGTTTTTGTTATTAATAATACATATATAATAATATAATAGGAAGGCTAATATACAAATAAATATATATAAATGTTTTTGATCATAATATAAATACATATTTTATAATATTTTTATAATAATAATTATATATGAATGAACACTTTTTAATAATGTTTTTGTTATTAATAATACATATATAATAATATTATAGGAAGGATAATATACAAATAAATTTATATAAATGTTTTTGATCATAATATAAATACATATTTTATAATATTTTTATAATTATAATTATATATGAATGAACACTTTTTAATAATGTTTTTAATAATAATAATACATATATATTAATATTAAAGTAAGGATAATATGCAATTATATATTGACAGGTTTTTTTTATTATAATATAAATACATATTTTAAAATTTTTATATAAAAATAATTATATATGAATGAACACTTTTTTATGATGTTTTTGTAATTAATAATACATATATAATAATATTATAGGAAGGATAATATGCAAATAAATATTCACAGGTTTTTTTTATCATAATATAAATACATATTTTAAAGTTTTTTATAATAATAATTATATATGAATGAACACTTTTTAGTAATGTTTTTGTAATTAATAATACAAATATAATAATATTATAGAAACGATTATATGCAAATAAATATTGACAGGTTTTTTTGATCATAATATAAATACATAGTTTAAAGTTTTTTTATAATTATAATTATATATGAATGAACACTTTTGAATAATGTTTTTGTTATTAATAATACATATTTAATAATATTATAGGAAGGATTATATACAAATAAATATATATAAATGTTTTTGATCATAATATAAATACATATTTTATAATATTTTTATAATAATAATTATATATGAATGAACACTTTTTAATAATGTTTTTGTTATTAATAATACATATATAATAATATTATAGGAAGGATAATATGCAAATAAATATTTACAGGTTTTTTTATCATAATAAAAATACATATTTTAAAGTTTTTTATAATTATAATAATATATGAATGAACACTTTTTAGTAATGTTTTTGTAATTAATAATACAAATATAATAATATTATAGAAACGATAATATGCAAATAAATATTGACAGGTTTTTTTGATCATAATATAAATACATAGTTTACAGTTTTTTTATAATTATAATTATATATGAATGAACACTTTTTAATAATGTTTTTGTTATAAATAATACATATATAATAAAATTATAGGAAGGATAATATACAAATAAATATATATAAATGTTTTTGATCATAATATAAATACATATTTTATAATATTTTTATAATAATAATTATATATGAATGAACACTTTTTAATAATGTTTTTGTTATTAATAATACATATATAATAATATAATAGGAAGGCTAATATACAAATAAATATATATAAATGTTTTTGATCATAATATAAATACATATTTTATAATATTTTTATAATAATAATTATATATGAATGAACACTTTTTAATAATGTTTTTGTTATTAATAATACATATATAATAATATTATAGGAAGGATAATATACAAATAAATTTATATAAATGTTTTTGATCATAATATAAATACATATTTTATAATATTTTTATAATTATAATTATATATGAATGAACACTTTTTAATAATGTTTTTAATAATAATAATACATATATATTAATATTAAAGTAAGGATAATATGCAATTATATATTGACAGGTTTTTTTTATTATAATATAAATACATATTTTAAAATTTTTATATAAAAATAATTATATATGAATGAACACTTTTTTATGATGTTTTTGTAATTAATAATACATATATAATAATATTATAGGAAGGATAATATGCAAATAAATATTCACAGGTTTTTTTTATCATAATATAAATACATATTTTAAAGTTTTTTATAATAATAATTATATATGAATGAACACTTTTTAGTAATGTTTTTGTAATTAATAATACAAATATAATAATATTATAGAAACGATTATATGCAAATAAATATTGACAGGTTTTTTTGATCATAATATAAATACATAGTTTAAAGTTTTTTTATAATTATAATTATATATGAATGAACACTTTTGAATAATGTTTTTGTTATTAATAATACATATTTAATAATATTATAGGAAGGATTATATACAAATAAATATATATAAATGTTTTTGATCATAATATAAATACATATTTTATAATATTTTTATAATAATAATTATATATGAATGAACACTTTTTAATAATGTTTTTGTTATTAATAATACATATATAATAATATTATAGGAAGGATAATATGCAAATAAATATTCACAGGTTTTTTTATCATAATAAAAATACATATTTTAAAGTTTTTTATAATTATAATAATATATGAATGAACACTTTTTAGTAATGTTTTTGTAATTAATAATACAAATATAATAATATTATAGAAACGATAATATGCAAATAAATATTGACAGGTTTTTTTGATCATAATATAAATACATAGTTTAAAGTTTTTTTATAATAATAATTATATATGAATGAACACTTTTTAGTAATGTTTTTGTAATTAATAATACAAATATAATAATATTATAGAAACGATAATATGCAAATAAATATTGACAGGTTTTTTGATCATAATATAAATACATAGTTTAAAGTTTTTTTATAATTATAATTATATATGAATGAACACTTTTTAGTAATGTTTTTGTAATTAATAATACAAATATAATAATATTATAGAAACGATTATATGCAAATAAATATTGACAGGTTTTTTTGATCATAATATAAATACAAAGTTTAAAGTTTTTTTTTTATTATAATTATATATGAATGAACACTTTTGAATAATGTTTTTGTTATTAATAATACATATTTAATAATATTATAGGAAGGATTATATACAAATAAATATATATAAATGTTTTTGATCATAATATAAATACATATTTTATAATATTTTTATAATAATAATTATATATGAATGAACACTTTTAAATAATGTTTTTGTTATTAATAATACATATATAATAATATTATAGGAAGGATAATATGCAAATAAATATTCACAGGTTTTTTTATCATAATATAAATACATATTTTAAAGTTTTTTATAATTATAATAATATATGAATGAACACTTTTTAGTAATGTTTTTGTAATTAATAATACAAATATAATAATATTATGGAAACGATAATATGCAAATAAATATTGACAGGTTTTTTTGATCATAATATAAATACATAGTTTAAAGTTTTTTTATAATAATAATTATATATGAATGAACACTTTTTAGTAATGTTTTTGTAATTAATAATACAAATATAATAATATTATAGAAACGATAATATGCAAATAAATATTGACAGGTTTTTTGATCATAATATAAATACATAGTTTAAAGTTTTTTTATAATTATAATTATATATGAATGAACACTTTTTAATAATGTTTTTGTTATGAATAATACATATATAATAATATTATAGGAAGGAAAATATACAAATAAATATATATCAATGTTTTTGATCATAATATAAATACATATATTTTATAATATTTTTATAATTATAATTATATATGAATGAACACTTTTTAATAATGTTTTTAATAATAATAATACATATATATTAATATTATAGTAAGGATAATATGCAATTAAATATTGACAGGTTTTTTTATCATAATATAAATACATATTTTAAAATTTTTATATAAAAATAATTATATATGAATGAACACTTTTTAGTAATGTTTTTGTAATTAATAATACATATATAATAATATTATAGAAACGATAATATGCAAATAAATATTGACAGGTTTTTTTGATCATAATATAAATACATAGTTTAAAGTTTTTTTATAATTATAATTATATATGAATGAACACTTTTTAATAATGTTTTTGTTATGAATAATACATATATAATAAAATTATAGGAAGGATAATATACAAATAAATATATATAAATGTTTTTGATCATAATATAAATACATATTTTATAATATTTTTATAATAATAATTATATATGAATAAACACTTTTTAATAATGTTTTTGTTATTAATAATACATATATAATAATATAATAGGAAGGCTAATATACAAATAAATATATATAAATGTTTTTGATCATAATATAAATACATATTTTATAATATTTTTATAATAATAATTATATATGAATGAACACTTTTTAATAATGTTTTTGTTATTAATAATACATATATAATAATATTATAGGAAGGATAATATACAAATAAATTTATATAAATGTTTTTGATCATAATATAAATACATATTTTATAATATTTTTATAATTATAATTATATATGAATGAACATTTTCTAATAATGTTTTTAATAATAATAATACAAATATAATAATATTATAGAAACGATAATATGCAAATAAATATTGACAGGTTTTTTTGATCATAATATAAATACATAGTTTAAAGTTTTTTTATAATAATAATTATATATGAATGAACACTTTTTAGTAATGTTTTTGTAATAAATAATACAAATATAATAACATTATAAAAACGATAATATGCAAATAAATATTGACAGGTTTTTTTGATCATAATATAAATACATAGTTTAAAGTTTTTTTATAATTATAATTATATATGAATGAACACTTTTTAATAATGTTTTTGTTATGAATAATACATATATAATAATATTATAAAAAGGATAATATACAAATAAATATATATAAATGTTTTTGATCATAATATAAATACATATTTTATAATATTTTTATAATAATAATAATATATGAATGAACACTTTTTAATAATGTTTTTGTTATTAATAATACATATATAATAATATTATAGGAAGGATAATATACAAATAAATATATATAAATGTTTTTGATCATAATATAAATACATATTTTATAATATTTTTATAATAATAATTATATATGAATGAACACTTTTTAATAATGTTTTTGTTATTAATAATACATATATAATAATATTATAGGAAGGATAATATACAAATAAATATATATATAAATGTTTTTGATCATAATATAAATACATATTTTATAATATTTTTATAATTATAATTATATACAAATGAACACTTTTTAATAATGTTTTTAATAATAATAATACATATATATTAATATTATAGTAAGGATAATATGCAATTAAATATTGACAGGTTTTTTTTATCATAATATAAATACATATTTTAAAATTTTTATATAAAAATAATTATATATGAATGAACACTTTTTAATGATGTTTTTGTAATTAATAATACATATATAATAATATTATAGGAAGGATAATATGCAAATAAATATTCACAGGTTTTTTTTATCATAATATAAATACATATTTTAAAGTTTTTTATAATAATAATTATATATGAATGAACACTTTTTAGTAATGTTTTTGTAATTAATAATACATATATATTAATATTATAGTAAGGATAATATGCAATTAAATATTGACAGGTTTTTTTTATCATAATATAAATACATATTTTAAAATTTTTATATAAAAATAATTATATATGAATGAACACTTTTTAATGATGTTTTTGTTATTAATAATACATATATAATAATATTATAGGAAGGATAATATACAAATAAATATATATAAATGTTTTTGATCATAATATAAATACATATTTTATAATATTTTTATAATAATAATTATATATGAATGAACACTTTTTAATAATGTTTTTGTTATGAATAATACATATATAATAATATTATAGGAAGGATAATATACAAATAAATATATATCAATGTTTTTGATCATAATATAAATACATATATTTTATAATATTTTTATAATTATAATTATATATGAATGAACACTTTTTAATAATGTTTTTAATAATAATAATACATATATATTAATATTATAGTAAGGATAATATGCAATTAAATATTGACAGGTTTTTTTATCATAATATAAATACATATTTTAAAATTTTTATATAAAAATAATTATATATGAATGAACACTTTTTAATAATGTTTTTGTTATTAATAATACGTATATAATAATATTATAGGAAGGATAATATACAAATAAATATATATAAATGTTTTTTAACATAATAAAAATACATATTTTATAATATTTTTATAATTATAATTATATATGAATGAAAACTTTTTAATAATGTTTTTAATAATAATAATACATATATATTAATATTATAGTAAGGATAATACGCAATTAAATATTGACAGGTTTTTTTTATCATAATATGAATACATATTTTAAAATTTTTATATAAAAATAATTATATATGAATAAACACTTTTTAATGATGATTTTGTAATTAATAATACATATATAATAATATTATAGGAAGGATAATATGCAAATAAATATTCACAGGTTTTTTTTATCATAATATAAATACATATTTTAAAGTTTTTTATAATAATAATTATATATGAATGAACACTTTTTAGTAATGTTTTTGTAATTAATAATACAAATATAATAATATTATAGAAACGATAATATGCAAATAAATATTGACAGGTTTTTTTGATCATAATATAAATACATAGTTTAAATTTTTTTTATAATTATAATTATATATGAATGAACACTTTTTAATAATGTTTTTGTTATGAATAATACATATATAATAATATTATAGGAAGGAAAATATACAAATAAATATATATCAATGTTTTTGATCATAATATAAATACATATATTTTATAATATTTTTATAATTATAATTATATATGAATGAACACTTTTTAATAATGTTTTTAATAATAATAATACATATATATTAATATTATAGTAAGGATAATATGCAATTAAATATTGACAGGTTTTTTTATCATAATATAAATACATATTTTAAAATTTTTATATAAAAATAATTATATATGAATGAACACTTTTTAATGATTTTTTTGTAATTAATAATACATATATAATAATATTATAGGAAGGATAATATGCAAATAAATATTCACAGGTTTTTTTTATCATAATATAAATACATATTTTAAAGTTTTTTATATTAATAATTATATATGAATGAACACTTTTTAGTAATGTTTTTGTAATTAATAATACAAATATAATAATATTATAGAAACGATAATATGCAAATAAATATTGACAGGTTTTTTTGATCATAATATAAATACATAGTTTAAAGTTTTTTTATAATTATAATTATATATGAATGAACACTTTTTAATAATGTTTTTGTTATGAATAATACATATATAATAAAATTATAGGAAGGATAATATACAAATAAATATATATAAATGTTTTTGATCATAATATAAATACATATTTTATAATATTTTTATAATAATAATTATATATGAATGAACACTTTTTAATAATGTTTTTGTTATTAATAATACATATATAATAATATAATAGGAAGGCTAATATACAAATAAATATATATAAATGTTTTTGATCATAATATAAATACATATTTTATAATATTTTTATAATAATAATTATATATGAATGAACACTTTTTAATGATGTTTTTGTTATTAATAATACATATATAATAATATTATAGGAAGGATAATATACAAATAAATTTATATAAATGTTTTTGATCATAATATAAATACATATTTTATAATATTTTTATAATTATAATTATATATGAATGAACACTTTTTAATAATGTTTTTAATAATAATAATACATATATATTAATATTAAAGTAAGGATAATATGCAATTATATATTGACAGGTTTTTTTATTATAATATAAATACATATTTTAAAATTTTTATATAAAAATAATTATATATGAATGAACACTTTTTTATGATGTTTTTGTAATTAATAATACATATATAATAATATTATAGGAAGGATAATATGCAAATAAATATTCACAGGTTTTTTTTTATCATAATATAAATACATATTTTAAAGTTTTTTATAATAATAATTATATATGAATGAACACTTTTTAGTAATGTTTTTGTAATTAATAATACAAATATAATAATATTATAGAAACGATTATATGCAAATAAATATTGACAGGTTTTTTTGATCATAATATAAATACATAGTTTAAAGTTTTTTTATAATTATAATTATATATGAATGAACACTTTTGAATAATGTTTTTGTTATTAATAATACATATTTAATAATATTATAGGAAGGATTATATACAAATAAATATATATAAATGTTTTTGATCATAATATAAATACATATTTTATAATATTTTTATAATAATAATTATATATGAATGAACACTTTTTAATAATGTTTTTGTTATTAATAATACATATATAATAATATTATAGAAACGATTATATGCAAATAAATATTGACAGGTTTTTTTGATCATAATATAAATACAAAGTTTAAAGTTTTTTTTTTATTATAATTATATATGAATGAACACTTTTGAATAATGTTTTTGTTATTAATAATACATATTTAATAATATTATAGGAAGGATTATATACAAATAAATATATATAAATGTTTTTGATCATAATATAAATACATATTTTATAATATTTTTATAATAATAATTATATATGAATGAACACTTTTAAATAATGTTTTTGTTATTAATAATACATATATAATAATATTATAGGAAGGATAATATGCAAATAAATATTCACAGGTTTTTTTATCATAATATAAATACATATTTTAAAGTTTTTTATAATTATAATAATATATGAATGAACACTTTTTAGTAATGTTTTTGTAATTAATAATACAAATATAATAATATTATGGAAACGATAATATGCAAATAAATATTGACAGGTTTTTTTGATCATAATATAAATACATAGTTTAAAGTTTTTTTATAATAATAATTATATATGAATGAACACTTTTTAGTAATGTTTTTGTAATTAATAATACAAATATAATAATATTATAGAAACGATAATATGCAAATAAATATTGACAGGTTTTTTGATCATAATATAAATACATAGTTTAAAGTTTTTTTATAATTATAATTATATATGAATGAACACTTTTTAATAATGTTTTTGTTATGAATAATACATATATAATAATATTATAGGAAGGAAAATATACAAATAAATATATATCAATGTTTTTGATCATAATATAAATACATATATTTTATAATATTTTTATAATTATAATTATATATGAATGAACACTTTTTAATAATGTTTTTAATAATAATAATACATATATATTAATATTATAGTAAGGATAATATGCAATTAAATATTGACAGGTTTTTTTATCATAATATAAATACATATTTTAAAATTTTTATATAAAAATAATTATATATGAATGAACACTTTTTAGTAATGTTTTTGTAATTAATAATACATATATAATAATATTATAGAAACGATAATATGCAAATAAATATTGACAGGTTTTTTTGATCATAATATAAATACATAGTTTAAAGTTTTTTTATAATTATAATTATATATGAATGAACACTTTTTAATAATGTTTTTGTTATGAATAATACATATATAATAAAATTATAGGAAGGATAATATACAAATAAATATATATAAATGTTTTTGATCATAATATAAATACATATTTTATAATATTTTTATAATAATAATTATATATGAATAAACACTTTTTAATAATGTTTTTGTTATTAATAATACATATATAATAATATAATAGGAAGGCTAATATACAAATAAATATATATAAATGTTTTTGATCATAATATAAATACATATTTTATAATATTTTTATAATAATAATTATATATGAATGAACACTTTTTAATAATGTTTTTGTTATTAATAATACATATATAATAATATTATAGGAAGGATAATATACAAATAAATTTATATAAATGTTTTTGATCATAATATAAATACATATTTTATAATATTTTTATAATTA
Source organism: Macrosteles quadrilineatus (assembly GCF_028750875.1). Lineage (NCBI taxonomy): Eukaryota > Metazoa > Arthropoda > Insecta > Hemiptera > Cicadellidae > Macrosteles > Macrosteles quadrilineatus. Next base: position 116,251,551 of record NW_026542596.1, read on the forward strand.
TAATTATATATGAATGAACATTTTCTAATAATGTTTTTAATAATAATAATACAAATATAATAATATTATAGAAACGATAATATGCAAATAAATATTGACAGGTTTTTTTGATCATAATATAAATACATAGTTTAAAGTTTTTTTATAATAATAATTATATATGAATGAACACTTTTTAGTAATGTTTTTGTAATAAATAATACAAATATAATAACATTATAAAAACGATAATATGCAAATAAATATTGACAGGTTTTTTTGATCATAATATAAATACATAGTTTAAAGTTTTTTTATAATTATAATTATATATGAATGAACACTTTTTAATAATGTTTTTGTTATGAATAATACATATATAATAATATTATAAAAAGGATAATATACAAATAAATATATATAAATGTTTTTGATCATAATATAAATACATATTTTATAATATTTTTATAATAATAATAATATATGAATGAACACTTTTTAATAATGTTTTTGTTATTAATAATACATATATAATAATATTATAGGAAGGATAATATACAAATAAATATATATAAATGTTTTTGATCATAATATAAATACATATTTTATAATATTTTTATAATAATAATTATATATGAATGAACACTTTTTAATAATGTTTTTGTTATTAATAATACATATATAATAATATTATAGGAAGGATAATATACAAATAAATATATATATAAATGTTTTTGATCATAATATAAATACATATTTTATAATATTTTTATAATTATAATTATATACAAATGAACACTTTTTAATAATGTTTTTAATAATAATAATACATATATATTAATATTATAGTAAGGATAATATGCAATTAAATATTGACAGGTTTTTTTTATCATAATATAAATACATATTTTAAAATTTTTATATAAAAATAATTATATATGAATGAACACTTTTTAATGATGTTTTTGTAATTAATAATACATATATAATAATATTATAGGAAGGATAATATGCAAATAAATATTCACAGGTTTTTTTTATCATAATATAAATACATATTTTAAAGTTTTTTATAATAATAATTATATATGAATGAACACTTTTTAGTAATGTTTTTGTAATTAATAATACATATATATTAATATTATAGTAAGGATAATATGCAATTAAATATTGACAGGTTTTTTTTATCATAATATAAATACATATTTTAAAATTTTTATATAAAAATAATTATATATGAATGAACACTTTTTAATGATGTTTTTGTTATTAATAATACATATATAATAATATTATAGGAAGGATAATATACAAATAAATATATATAAATGTTTTTGATCATAATATAAATACATATTTTATAATATTTTTATAATAATAATTATATATGAATGAACACTTTTTAATAATGTTTTTGTTATGAATAATACATATATAATAATATTATAGGAAGGATAATATACAAATAAATATATATCAATGTTTTTGATCATAATATAAATACATATATTTTATAATATTTTTATAATTATAATTATATATGAATGAACACTTTTTAATAATGTTTTTAATAATAATAATACATATATATTAATATTATAGTAAGGATAATATGCAATTAAATATTGACAGGTTTTTTTATCATAATATAAATACATATTTTAAAATTTTTATATAAAAATAATTATATATGAATGAACACTTTTTAATAATGTTTTTGTTATTAATAATACGTATATAATAATATTATAGGAAGGATAATATACAAATAAATATATATAAATGTTTTTTAACATAATAAAAATACATATTTTATAATATTTTTATAATTATAATTATATATGAATGAAAACTTTTTAATAATGTTTTTAATAATAATAATACATATATATTAATATTATAGTAAGGATAATACGCAATTAAATATTGACAGGTTTTTTTTATCATAATATGAATACATATTTTAAAATTTTTATATAAAAATAATTATATATGAATAAACACTTTTTAATGATGATTTTGTAATTAATAATACATATATAATAATATTATAGGAAGGATAATATGCAAATAAATATTCACAGGTTTTTTTTATCATAATATAAATACATATTTTAAAGTTTTTTATAATAATAATTATATATGAATGAACACTTTTTAGTAATGTTTTTGTAATTAATAATACAAATATAATAATATTATAGAAACGATAATATGCAAATAAATATTGACAGGTTTTTTTGATCATAATATAAATACATAGTTTAAATTTTTTTTATAATTATAATTATATATGAATGAACACTTTTTAATAATGTTTTTGTTATGAATAATACATATATAATAATATTATAGGAAGGAAAATATACAAATAAATATATATCAATGTTTTTGATCATAATATAAATACATATATTTTATAATATTTTTATAATTATAATTATATATGAATGAACACTTTTTAATAATGTTTTTAATAATAATAATACATATATATTAATATTATAGTAAGGATAATATGCAATTAAATATTGACAGGTTTTTTTATCATAATATAAATACATATTTTAAAATTTTTATATAAAAATAATTATATATGAATGAACACTTTTTAATGATTTTTTTGTAATTAATAATACATATATAATAATATTATAGGAAGGATAATATGCAAATAAATATTCACAGGTTTTTTTTATCATAATATAAATACATATTTTAAAGTTTTTTATATTAATAATTATATATGAATGAACACTTTTTAGTAATGTTTTTGTAATTAATAATACAAATATAATAATATTATAGAAACGATAATATGCAAATAAATATTGACAGGTTTTTTTGATCATAATATAAATACATAGTTTAAAGTTTTTTTATAATTATAATTATATATGAATGAACACTTTTTAATAATGTTTTTGTTATGAATAATACATATATAATAAAATTATAGGAAGGATAATATACAAATAAATATATATAAATGTTTTTGATCATAATATAAATACATATTTTATAATATTTTTATAATAATAATTATATATGAATGAACACTTTTTAATAATGTTTTTGTTATTAATAATACATATATAATAATATAATAGGAAGGCTAATATACAAATAAATATATATAAATGTTTTTGATCATAATATAAATACATATTTTATAATATTTTTATAATAATAATTATATATGAATGAACACTTTTTAATGATGTTTTTGTTATTAATAATACATATATAATAATATTATAGGAAGGATAATATACAAATAAATTTATATAAATGTTTTTGATCATAATATAAATACATATTTTATAATATTTTTATAATTATAATTATATATGAATGAACACTTTTTAATAATGTTTTTAATAATAATAATACATATATATTAATATTAAAGTAAGGATAATATGCAATTATATATTGACAGGTTTTTTTTATTATAATATAAATACATATTTTAAAATTTTTATATAAAAATAATTATATATGAATGAACACTTTTTTATGATGTTTTTGTAATTAATAATACATATATAATAATATTATAGGAAGGATAATATGCAAATAAATATTCACAGGTTTTTTTTTATCATAATATAAATACATATTTTAAAGTTTTTTATAATAATAATTATATATGAATGAACACTTTTTAGTAATGTTTTTGTAATTAATAATACAAATATAATAATGTTATAGAAACGATAATATGCAAATAAATATTGACAGGTTTTTTGATCATAATATAAATACATAGTTTAAAGTTTTTTTATAATTATAATTATATATGAATGAACACTTTTGAATAATGTTTTTGTTATTAATAATACATATTTAATAATATTATAGGAAGGATTATATACAAATAAATATATATAAATGTTTTTGATCATAATATAAATACATATTTTATAATATTTTTATAATAATAATTATATATGAATGAACACTTTTTAATAATGTTTTTGTTATTAATAATACATATATAATAATATTATAGGAAGGATAATATGCAAATAAATATTCACAGGTTTTTTTATCATAATAAAAATACATATTTTAAAGTTTTTTATAATTATAATAATATATGAATGAGCACTTTTTAGTAATGTTTTTGTAATTAATAATACAAATATAATAATATTATAGAAACGATAATATGCAAATAAATATTGACAGGTTTTTTTGATCATAATATAAATACATAGTTTAAAGTTTTTTTATAATAATAATTATATATGAATGAACACTTTTTAGTAATGTTTTTGTAATTAATAATACAAATATAATAATGTTATAGAAACGATAATATGCAAATAAATATTGACAGGTTTTTTGATCATAATATAAATACATAGTTTAAAGTTTTTTTATAATTATAATTATATATGAATGAACACTTTTTAGTAATGTTTTTGTAATTAATAATACAAATATAATAATATTATAGAAACGATTATATGCAAATAAATATTGACAGGTTTTTTTGATCATAATATAAATACATATTTTATAATATTTTTATAATTATAATTATATATGAATGAACACTTTTTAATAATGTTTTTAATAATAATAATACATATATATTAATATTATAGTAAGGATAATATGCAATTAAATATTGACAGGTTTTTTTATCATAATATAAATACATATTTTAAAATTTTTATATAAAAATAATTATATATGAATGAACACTTTTTAATGATTTTTTTGTAATTAATAATACATATATAATAATATTATAGGAAGGATAATATGCAAATAAATATTCACAGGTTTTTTTTATCATAATATAAATACATATTTTAAAGTTTTTTATATTAATAATTATATATGAATGAACACTTTTTAGTAATGTTTTTGTAATTAATAATACAAATATAATAATATTATAGAAACGATAATATGCAAATAAATATTGACAGGTTTTTTTGATCATAATATAAATACATAGTTTAAAGTTTTTTTATAATTATAATTATATATGAATGAACACTTTTTAATAATGTTTTTGTTATGAATAATACATATATAATAAAATTATAGGAAGGATAATATACAAATAAATATATATAAATGTTTTTGATCATAATATAAATACATATTTTATAATATTTTTATAATAATAATTATATATGAATGAACACTTTTTAATAATGTTTTTGTTATTAATAATACATATATAATAATATAATAGGAAGGCTAATATACAAATAAATATATATAAATGTTTTTGATCATAATATAAATACATATTTTATAATATTTTTATAATAATAATTATATATGAATGAACACTTTTTAATGATGTTTTTGTTATTAATAATACATATATAATAATATTATAGGAAGGATAATATACAAATAAATTTATATAAATGTTTTTGATCATAATATAAATACATATTTTATAATATTTTTATAATTATAATTATATATGAATGAACACTTTTTAATAATGTTTTTAATAATAATAATACATATATATTAATATTAAAGTAAGGATAATATGCAATTATATATTGACAGGTTTTTTTTATTATAATATAAATACATATTTTAAAATTTTTATATAAAAATAATTATATATGAATGAACACTTTTTTATGATGTTTTTGTAATTAATAATACATATATAATAATATTATAGGAAGGATAATATGCAAATAAATATTCACAGGTTTTTTTTTATCATAATATAAATACATATTTTAAAGTTTTTTATAATAATAATTATATATGAATGAACACTTTTTAGTAATGTTTTTGTAATTAATAATACAAATATAATAATATTATAGAAACGATTATATGCAAATAAATATTGACAGGTTTTTTTGATCATAATATAAATACATAGTTTAAAGTTTTTTTATAATTATAATTATATATGAATGAACACTTTTGAATAATGTTTTTGTTATTAATAATACATATTTAATAATATTATAGGAAGGATTATATACAAATAAATATATATAAATGTTTTTGATCATAATATAAATACATATTTTATAATATTTTTATAATAATAATTATATATGAATGAACACTTTTTAATAATGTTTTTGTTATTAATAATACATATATAATAATATTATAGGAAGGATAATATGCAAATAAATATTCACAGGTTTTTTTATCATAATAAAAATACATATTTTAAAGTTTTTTATAATTATAATAATATATGAATGAGCACTTTTTAGTAATGTTTTTGTAATTAATAATACAAATATAATAATATTATAGAAACGATAATATGCAAATAAATATTGACAGGTTTTTTTGATCATAATATAAATACATAGTTTAAAGTTTTTTTATAATAATAATTATATATGAATGAACACTTTTTAGTAATGTTTTTGTAATTAATAATACAAATATAATAATGTTATAGAAACGATAATATGCAAATAAATATTGACAGGTTTTTTGATCATAATATAAATACATAGTTTAAAGTTTTTTTATAATTATAATTATATATAAATGAACACTTTTTAGTAATGTTTTTGTAATTAATAATACAAATATAATAATATTATAGAAACGATTATATGCAAATAAATATTGACAGGTTTTTTTGATCATAATATAAATACATAGTTTAAAGTTTTTTTATAATTATAATTATATATGAATGAACACTTTTGAATAATGTTTTTGTTATTAATAATACATATTTAATAACATTATAGGAAGGATTATATACAAATAAATATATATAAATGTTTTTGATCATAATATAAATACATATTTTATAATATTTTTATAATTATAATTATATATGAATGAACACTTTTTAATAATGTTTTTAATAATAATAATACATATATATTAATATTATAGTAAGGATAATATGCAATTAAATATTGACAGGTTTTTTTTATCATAATATAAATACTTTTTTTATAATTTTTATATAAAATAATTATATATGAATGAACACTTTTTAATGATGTTTTTGTTATTAATAATACATATATAATAATATTATAGGAAGGATAATATACAAATAAATATATATAAATGTTTTTGATCATAATATAAATACATATTTTATAATATTTTTATAATAATAATTATATATGAATGAACACTTTTTAATAATGTTTTTGTTATTAATAATACATATATAATAATATTATAGGAAGGATAATATGCAAATAAATATTCACAGGTTTTTTTATCATAATATAAATACATATTTTAAAGTTTTTTATAATAATAATAATATATGAATGAACACTTTTTAGTAATGTTTTTGTAATTAATAATCCAAATATAATAATATTATAGAAATGATAATATGCAAATAAATATTGACAGGTTTTTTGATCATAATATAAATACATAGTTTAAAGTTTTTTTATAATTATAATTATATATGAATGAACACTTTTTAATAATGTTTTTAATAATAATAATACATATATATTAATATTATAGTAAGGATAATATGCAATTAAATATTGACAGGTTTTTTATCATAATATAAATACATATTTTAAAATTTTTATATAAAAATAATTATATATGAATGAACACTTTTTAATGATGTTTTTGTAATTAATAATACATATATAATAATATTATAGGAAGGATAATATGCAAATAAATATTCACAGGTTTTTTTTTATCATAATATTAATACATATTTTAAAGTTTTTTATATTAATAATTATATATGAATGAACACTTTTTAGTAATGTTTTTGTAATTAATAATACATATATAATATATAATATATAATATTATAGAAACGATAATATGCAAATAAATATTGACAGGTTTTTTTGATCATAATATAAATACATAGTTTAAAGTTTTTTTATAATTATAATTATATATGAATGAACACTTTTTAATAATGTTTTTGTTATGAATAATACATATATAATAAAATTATAGGAAGGATAATATACAAATAAATATATATAAATGTTTTTGATCATAATATAAATACATATTTTATAATATTTTTATAATAATAATTATATATGAATAAACACTTTTTAATAATGTTTTTGTTATTAATAATACATATATAATAATATAATAGGAATGCTAATATACAAATAAATATATATAAATGTTTTTGATCATAATATAAATACATATTTTATAATATTTTTATAATAATAATTATATATGAATGAACACTTTTTAATGTTTTTGTTATTAATAATACATATATAATAATATTATAGGAAGGATAATATACAAATAAATTTATATAAATGTTTTTGATCATAATATAATTACATATTTTATAATATTTTTATAATTATAATTATATATGAATGAACACTTTTTAATAATGTTTTTAATAATAATAATACATATATATTAATATTAAAGTAAGGATAATATGCAATTAAATATTGACAGGTTTTTTTTTATTATAATATAAATACATATTTTAAAATTTTTATATAAAAATAATTATATATGAATGAACACTTTTTTATGATGTTTTTGTTATTAATAATACATATATAATAATATTATAGGAAGGATAATATGCAAATAAATATTCACAGGTTTTTTTTATCATAATATAAATACATATTTTAAAGTTTTTTATAATAATAATTATATATGAATGAACACTTTTTAGTAATGTTTTTGTAATTAATAATACATATATATTAATATTATAGTAAGGATAATATGCAATTAAATATTGACAGGTTTTTTTTATCATAATATAAATACATATTTTAAAATTTTTATATAAAAATAATTATATATGAATGAACACTTTTTAATGATGTTTTTGTTATTAATAATACATATATAATAATATTATAGGAAGGATAATATACAAATAAATATATATAAATGTTTTTGATCATAATATAAATACATATTTTATAATATTTTTATAATAATAATTATATATGAATGAACACTTTTTAATAATGTTTTTGTTATGAATAATACATATATAATAATATTATAGGAAGGATAATATACAAATAAATATATATCAATGTTTTTGATCATAATATAAATACATATATTTTATAATATTTTTATAATTATAATTATATATGAATGAACACTTTTTAATAATGTTTTTAATAATAATAATACATATATATTAATATTATAGTAAGGATAATATGCAATTAAATATTGACAGGTTTTTTTATCATAATATAAATACATATTTTAAAATTTTTATATAAAAATAATTATATATGAATGAACACTTTTTAATAATGTTTTTGTTATTAATAATACGTATATAATAATATTATAGGAAGGATAATATACAAATAAATATATATAAATGTTTTTTAACATAATAAAAATACATATTTTATAATATTTTTATAATTATAATTATATATGAATGAAAACTTTTTAATAATGTTTTTAATAATAATAATACATATATATTAATATTATAGTAAGGATAATACGCAATTAAATATTGACAGGTTTTTTTTATCATAATATGAATACATATTTTAAAATTTTTATATAAAAATAATTATATATGAATAAACACTTTTTAATGATGATTTTGTAATTAATAATACATATATAATAATATTATAGGAAGGATAATATGCAAATAAATATTCACAGGTTTTTTTTATCATAATATAAATACATATTTTAAAGTTTTTTATAATAATAATTATATATGAATGAACACTTTTTAGTAATGTTTTTGTAATTAATAATACAAATATAATAATATTATAGAAACGATAATATGCAAATAAATATTGACAGGTTTTTTTGATCATAATATAAATACATAGTTTAAATTTTTTTTATAATTATAATTATATATGAATGAACACTTTTTAATAATGTTTTTGTTATGAATAATACATATATAATAATATTATAGGAAGGAAAATATACAAATAAATATATATCAATGTTTTTGATCATAATATAAATACATATATTTTATAATATTTTTATAATTATAATTATATATGAATGAACACTTTTTAATAATGTTTTTAATAATAATAATACATATATATTAATATTATAGTAAGGATAATATGCAATTAAATATTGACAGGTTTTTTTATCATAATATAAATACATATTTTAAAATTTTTATATAAAAATAATTATATATGAATGAACACTTTTTAATGATTTTTTTGTAATTAATAATACATATATAATAATATTATAGGAAGGATAATATGCAAATAAATATTCACAGGTTTTTTTTATCATAATATAAATACATATTTTAAAGTTTTTTATATTAATAATTATATATGAATGAACACTTTTTAGTAATGTTTTTGTAATTAATAATACAAATATAATAATATTATAGAAACGATAATATGCAAATAAATATTGACAGGTTTTTTTGATCATAATATAAATACATAGTTTAAAGTTTTTTTATAATTATAATTATATATGAATGAACACTTTTTAATAATGTTTTTGTTATGAATAATACATATATAATAAAATTATAGGAAGGATAATATACAAATAAATATATATAAATGTTTTTGATCATAATATAAATACATATTTTATAATATTTTTATAATAATAATTATATATGAATGAACACTTTTTAATAATGTTTTTGTTATTAATAATACATATATAATAATATAATAGGAAGGCTAATATACAAATAAATATATATAAATGTTTTTGATCATAATATAAATACATATTTTATAATATTTTTATAATAATAATTATATATGAATGAACACTTTTTAATGATGTTTTTGTTATTAATAATACATATATAATAATATTATAGGAAGGATAATATACAAATAAATTTATATAAATGTTTTTGATCATAATATAAATACATATTTTATAATATTTTTATAATTATAATTATATATGAATGAACACTTTTTAATAATGTTTTTAATAATAATAATACATATATATTAATATTAAAGTAAGGATAATATGCAATTATATATTGACAGGTTTTTTTTATTATAATATAAATACATATTTTAAAATTTTTATATAAAAATAATTATATATGAATGAACACTTTTTTATGATGTTTTTGTAATTAATAATACATATATAATAATATTATAGGAAGGATAATATGCAAATAAATATTCACAGGTTTTTTTTTATCATAATATAAATACATATTTTAAAGTTTTTTATAATAATAATTATATATGAATGAACACTTTTTAGTAATGTTTTTGTAATTAATAATACAAATATAATAATATTATAGAAACGATTATATGCAAATAAATATTGACAGGTTTTTTTGATCATAATATAAATACATAGTTTAAAGTTTTTTTATAATTATAATTATATATGAATGAACACTTTTGAATAATGTTTTTGTTATTAATAATACATATTTAATAATATTATAGGAAGGATTATATACAAATAAATATATATAAATGTTTTTGATCATAATATAAATACATATTTTATAATATTTTTATAATAATAATTATATATGAATGAACACTTTTTAATAATGTTTTTGTTATTAATAATACATATATAATAATATTATAGGAAGGATAATATGCAAATAAATATTCACAGGTTTTTTTATCATAATAAAAATACATATTTTAAAGTTTTTTATAATTATAATAATATATGAATGAGCACTTTTTAGTAATGTTTTTGTAATTAATAACACAAATATAATAATATTATAGAAACGATAATATGCAAATAAATATTGACAGGTTTTTTTGATCATAATATAAATACATAGTTTAAAGTTTTTTTATAATAATAATTATATATGAATGAACACTTTTTAGTAATGTTTTTGTAATTAATAATACAAATATAATAATGTTATAGAAACGATAATATGCAAATAAATATTGACAGGTTTTTTGATCATAATATAAATACATAGTTTAAAGTTTTTTTATAATTATAATTATATATGAATGAACACTTTTTAGTAATGTTTTTGTAATTAATAATACAAATATAATAATATTATAGAAACGATTATATGCAAATAAATATTGACAGGTTTTTTTGATCATAATATAAATACATAGTTTAAAGTTTTTTTATAATTATAATTATATATGAATGAACACTTTTGAATAATGTTTTTGTTATTAATAATACATATTTAATAACATTATAGGAAGGATTATATACAAATAAATATATATAAATGTTTTTGATCATAATATAAATACATATTTTATAATATTTTTATAATTATAATTATATATGAATGAACACTTTTTAATAATGTTTTTAATAATAATAATACATATATATTAATATTATAGTAAGGATAATATGCAATTAAATATTGACAGGTTTTTTTTATCATAATATAAATACATATTTTATAATTTTTATATAAAATAATTATATATGAATGAACACTTTTTAATGATGTTTTTGTTATTAATAATACATATATAATAATATTATAGGAAGGATAATATACAAATAAATATATATAAATGTTTTTGATCATAATATAAATACATATTTTATAATATTTTTATAATAATAATTATATATGAATGAACACTTTTTAATAATGTTTTTGTTATTAATAATACATATATAATAATATTATAGGAAGGATAATATGCAAATAAATATTCACAGGTTTTTTTATCATAATATAAATACATATTTTAAAGTTTTTTATAATAATAATAATATATGAATGAACACTTTTTAGTAATGTTTTTGTAATTAATAATCCAAATATAATAATATTATAGAAATGATAATATGCAAATAAATATTGACAGGTTTTTTGATCATAATATAAATACATAGTTTAAAGTTTTTTTATAATTATAATTATATATGAATGAACACTTTTTAATAATGTTTTTAATAATAATAATACATATATATTAATATTATAGTAAGGATAATATGCAATTAAATATTGACAGGTTTTTTATCATAATATAAATACATATTTTAAAATTTTTATATAAAAATAATTATATATGAATGAACACTTTTTAATGATGTTTTTGTAATTAATAATACATATATAATAATATTATAGGAAGGATAATATGCAAATAAATATTCACAGGTTTTTTTTTATCATAATATTAATACATATTTTAAAGTTTTTTATATTAATAATTATATATGAATGAACACTTTTTAGTAATGTTTTTGTAATTAATAATACATATATAATATATAATATATAATATTATAGAAACGATAATATGCAAATAAATATTGACAGGTTTTTTTGATCATAATATAAATACATAGTTTAAAGTTTTTTTATAATTATAATTATATATGAATGAACACTTTTTAATAATGTTTTTGTTATGAATAATACAATATATATAATAAAATTATAGGAAGGATAATATACAAATAAATATATATAAATGTTTTTGATCATAATATAAATACATATTTTATAATATTTTTATAATAATAATTATATATGAATAAACACTTTTTAATAATGTTTTTGTTATTAATAATACATATATAATAATATAATAGGAATGCTAATATACAAATAAATATATATAAATGTTTTTGATCATAATATAAATACATATTTTATAATATTTTTATAATAATAATTATATATGAATGAACACTTTTTAATAATGTTTTTGTTATTAATAATACATATATAATAATATTATAGGAAGGATAATATACAAATAAATTTATATAAATGTTTTTGATCATAATATAATTACATATTTTATAATATTTTTATAATTATAATTATATATGAATGAACACTTTTTAATAATGTTTTTAATAATAATAATACATATATATTAATATTAAAGTAAGGATAATATGCAATTAAATATTGACAGGTTTTTTTTTATTATAATATAAATACATATTTTAAAATTTTTATATAAAAATAATTATATATGAATGAACACTTTTTTATGATGTTTTTGTTATTAATAATACATATATAATAATATTATAGGAAGGATAATATACAAATAAATATATATAAATGTTTTTTAACATAATATAAATACATATTTTATAATATTTTTATAATTATAATTATATATGAATGAACACTTTTTAATAATGTTTTTAATAATAATAATACATATATATTAATATTATAGTAAGGATAATACGCAATTAAATATTGACAGGTTTTTTTATCATAATATGAATACATATTTTAAAATTTTTATATAAAAATAATTATATATGAATAAACACTTTTTAATGATGTTTTTGTAATTAATAATACATATATAATAATATTATAGGAAGGATAATATGCAAATAAATATTCACAGGTTTTTTTTATCATAATATAAATACATATTTTAAAGTTTTTTATAATAATAATTATATATGAATGAACACTTTTTAGTAATGTTTTTGTAATTAATAATACAAATATAATAATATTATAGAAACGATAATATGCAAATAAATATTGACAGGTTTTTTTGATCATAATATAAATACATAGTTTAAATTTTTTTTATAATTATAATTATATATGAATGAACACTTTTTAATAATGTTTTTGTTATGAATAATACATATATAATAATATTATAGGAAGGAAAATATACAAATAAATATATATCAATGTTTTTGATCATAATATAAATACATATATTTTATAATATTTTTATAATTATAATTATATATGAATGAACACTTTTTAATAATGTTTTTAATAATTATAATACATATATATTAATATTATAGTAAGGATAATATGCAATTAAATATTGACAGGTTTTTTTATCATAATATAAATACATATTTTAAAATTTTTATATAAAAATAATTATATATGAATGAACACTTTTTAATGATGTTTTTGTAATTAATAATACATATATAATAATATTATAGGAAGGATAATATGCAAATAAATATTCACAGGTTTTTTTATCACAATATAAATACATAGTTTAAAGTTTTTTTATAATTATAATTATATATGAATGAACACTTTTTAATAATGTTTTTGTTATGAATAATACATATATAATAAAATTATAGGAAGGATAATATACAAATAAATATATATAAATGTTTTTGATCATAATATAAATACATATTTTATAATATTTTTATAATAATAATTATATATGAATAAACACTTTTTAATAATGTTTTTGTTATTAATAATACATATATAATAATATTATAGAAAGGCTAATATACAAATAAATATATATAAATGTTTTTGATCATAATATAAATACATATTTTATAATATTTTTATAATAATAATTATATATGAATGAACACTTTTTAATAATGTTTTTGTTATTAATAATACATATATAATAATATTATAGGAAGGATAATATACAAATAAATTTATATAAATGTTTTTGATCATAATATAAATACATATTTTATAATATTTTTATAATTATAATTATATATGAATGAACACTTTTTAATAAGGTTTTTAATAATAATAATACATATATATTAATATTAAAGTAAGGATAATATGCAATTAAATATTGACAGGTTTTTTTTTATTATAATATAAATACATATTTTAAAATTTTTATATAAAAATAATTATATATGAATGAACACTTTTTTATGATGTTTTTGTAATTAATAATACATATATAATAATATTATAGGAAGGATAATATGCAAATAAATATTCACAGGTTTTTTTTATCATAATATAAATACATATTTTAAAGTTTTTTATAATAATAATTATATATGAATGAACACTTTTTAGTAATGTTTTTGTAATTAATAATACAAATATAATAATATTATAGAAACGATTATATGCAAATAAATATTGACAGGTTTTTTTGATCATAATATAAATACATAGTTTAAAGTTTTTTTATAATTATAATTATATATGAATGAACACTTTTTAATAATGTTTTTGTTATGAATAATACTTATATAATAATATTATAGGAAGGATAATATACAAATAAATATATATAAATGTTTTTGATCATAATATAAATACAAATTTTATAATATTTTTATAATAATAATTATATATGAATGAACACTTTTGAATAATGTTTTTGTTATTAATAATACATATTTAATAATATTATAGGAAGGATTATATACAAATAAATATATATAAATGTTTTTGATCATAATATAAATACATATTTTATAATATTTTTATAATAATAATTATATATGAATGAACACTTTTTAATAATGTTTTTGTTATTAATAATACATATATAATAATATTATAGGAAGGATAATATGCAAATAAATATTCACAGGTTTTTTTATCATAATATAAATACATATTTTAAAGTTTTTTATAATTATAATAATATATGAATGAACACTTTTTAGTAATGTTTTTGTAATTAAAAATACAAATATAATAATATTATAGAAACGATAATATGCAAATAAATATTGACAGGTTTTTTTGATCATAATATAAATACATAGTTTAAAGTTTTTTTATAATTATAATTATATATGAATGAACACTTTTTAATAATGTTTTTGTTATGAATAATACATATATAATAATATTATAGGAAGGATAATATACAAATAAATATATTTAAATGTTTTTGATCATAATATAAATACATATTTTATAATATTTTTATAATAATAATTATATATGAATGAACACTTTTTAATAATGTTTTTGTTATTAATAATACATATATAATAATATTATATGAAGGATAATATACAAATAAATATATATAAAAATTTTTGATCATAATATAAATACATATTTTATAATATTTTTATAATTATAATTATATACGAATGAACACTTTTTAATAATGTTTTTAATAATAATAATACATATATATTAATATTATAGTAAGGATAATATGCAATTAAATATTGACAGGTTTTTTTTTATCATAATATAAATACATATTTTAAAATTTTTATATAAAAATAATTATATATGAATGAACACTTTTTAATGATGTTTTTGTAATAAATAATACATATATAATAATATTATAGGAAGGATAATATGCAAATAAATATTCACAGGTTTTTTTTATCATAATATAAATACATATTTTAAAGTTTTTTATAATAATAATTATATATGAATGAACACTTTTTAGTAATGTTTTTGTAATTAATAATACATATATATTAATATTATAGTAAGGATAATATGCAATTAAATATTGACAGGTTTTTTTTATCATAATATAAATACATATTTTATAAATTTTTATATAAAAATAATTATATATGAATGAACACTTTTTAATGATGTTTTTGTTATTAATAATACATATATAATAATATTATAGGAAGGATAATATACAAATAAATATATATAAATGTTTTTGATCATAATATAAATAAATATTTTATAATATTTTTATAATAATAATTATATATGAATGAACACTTTTTAATAATGTTTTAGTTATGAATAATACATATATAATAATATTATAGGAAGGATAATATACAAATAAATATATATAAATGTTTTTTAACATAATATAAATACATATTTTATAATATTTTTATAATTATAATTATATATGAATGAACACTTTTTAATAATGTTTTTAATAATAATAATACATATATATTAATATTATAGTAAGGATAATACGCAATTAAATATTGACAGGTTTTTTTATCATAATATGAATACATATTTTAAAATTTTTATATAAAAATAATTATATATGAATAAACACTTTTTAATGATGTTTTTGTAATTAATAATACATATATAATAATATTATAGGAAGGATAATATGCAAATAAATATTCACAGGTTTTTTTTATCATAATATAAATACATATTTTAAAGTTTTTTATAATAATAATTATATATGAATGAACACTTTTTAGTAATGTTTTTGTAATTAATAATACAAATATAATAATATTATAGAAACGATAATATGCAAATAAATATTGACAGGTTTTTTTGATCATAATATAAATACATAGTTTAAATTTTTTTTATAATTATAATTATATATGAATGAACACTTTTTAATAATGTTTTTGTTATGAATAATACATATATAATAATATTATAGGAAGGAAAATATACAAATAAATATATATCAATGTTTTTGATCATAATATAAATACATATATTTTATAATATTTTTATAATTATAATTATATATGAATGAACACTTTTTAATAATGTTTTTAATAATTATAATACATATATATTAATATTATAGTAAGGATAATATGCAATTAAATATTGACAGGTTTTTTTATCATAATATAAATACATATTTTAAAATTTTTATATAAAAATAATTATATATGAATGAACACTTTTTAATGATGTTTTTGTAATTAATAATACATATATAATAATATTATAGGAAGGATAATATGCAAATAAATATTCACAGGTTTTTTTTATCACAATATAAATACATAGTTTAAAGTTTTTTTATAATTATAATTATATATGAATGAACACTTTTTAATAATGTTTTTGTTATGAATAATACATATATAATAAAATTATAGGAAGGATAATATACAAATAAATATATATAAATGTTTTTGATCATAATATAAATACATATTTTATAATATTTTTATAATAATAATTATATATGAATAAACACTTTTTAATAATGTTTTTGTTATTAATAATACATATATAATAATATTATAGAAAGGCTAATATAAAATAAATATATATAAATGTTTTTGATCATAATATAAATACATATTTTATAATATTTTTATAATAATAATTATATATGAATGAACACTTTTTAATAATGTTTTTGTTATTAATAATACATATATAATAATATTATAGGAAGGATAATATACAAATAAATTTATATAAATGTTTTTGATCATAATATAAATACATATTTTATAATATTTTTATAATTATAATTATATATGAATGAACACTTTTTAATAAGGTTTTTAATAATAATAATACATATATATTAATATTAAAGTAAGGATAATATGCAATTAAATATTGACAGGTTTTTTTTTATTATAATATAAATACATATTTTAAAATTTTTATATAAAAATAATTATATATGAATGAACACTTTTTTATGATGTTTTTGTAATTAATAATACATATATAATAATATTATAGGAAGGATAATATGCAAATAAATATTCACAGGTTTTTTTTATCATAATATAAATACATATTTTAAAGTTTTTTATAATAATAATTATATATGAATGAACACTTTTTAGTAATGTTTTTGTAATTAATAATACAAATATAATAATATTATAGAAACGATTATATGCAAATAAATATTGACAGGTTTTTTTGATCATAATATAAATACATAGTTTAAAGTTTTTTTATAATTATAATTATATATGAATGAACACTTTTTAATAATGTTTTTGTTATGAATAATACTTATATAATAATATTATAGGAAGGATAATATACAAATAAATATATATAAATGTTTTTGATCATAATATAAATACAAATTTTATAATATTTTTATAATAATAATTATATATGAATGAACACTTTTGAATAATGTTTTTGTTATTAATAATACATATTTAATAATATTATAGGAAGGATTATATACAAATAAATATATATAAATGTTTTTGATCATAATATAAATACATATTTTATAATATTTTTATAATAATAATTATATATGAATGAACACTTTTTAATAATGTTTTTGTTATTAATAATACATATATAATAATATTATAGGAAGGATAATATGCAAATAAATATTCACAGGTTTTTTTATCATAATATAAATACATATTTTAAAGTTTTTTATAATTATAATAATATATGAATGAACACTTTTTAGTAATGTTTTTGTAATTAAAAATACAAATATAATAATATTATAGAAACGATAATATGCAAATAAATATTGACAGGTTTTTTTGATCATAATATAAATACATAGTTTAAAGTTTTTTTATAATTATAATTATATATGAATGAACACTTTTTAATAATGTTTTTGTTATGAATAATACATATATAATAATATTATAGGAAGGATAATATACAAATAAATATATTTAAATGTTTTTGATCATAATATAAATACATATTTTATAATATTTTTATAATAATAATTATATATGAATGAACACTTTTTAATAATGTTTTTGTTATTAATAATA
This sequence comes from Macrosteles quadrilineatus, assembly GCF_028750875.1. Taxonomy (NCBI): domain Eukaryota; kingdom Metazoa; phylum Arthropoda; class Insecta; order Hemiptera; family Cicadellidae; genus Macrosteles; species Macrosteles quadrilineatus. The sequence goes on from NW_026542596.1 coordinate 116,271,678, forward strand.
CATATATAATAATATTATATGAAGGATAATATACAAATAAATATATATAAAAATTTTTGATCATAATATAAATACATATTTTATAATATTTTTATAATTATAATTATATACGAATGAACACTTTTTAATAATGTTTTTAATAATAATAATACATATATATTAATATTATAGTAAGGATAATATGCAATTAAATATTGACAGGTTTTTTTTTATCATAATATAAATACATATTTTAAAATTTTTATATAAAAATAATTATATATGAATGAACACTTTTTAATGATGTTTTTGTAATAAATAATACATATATAATAATATTATAGGAAGGATAATATGCAAATAAATATTCACAGGTTTTTTTTATCATAATATAAATACATATTTTAAAGTTTTTTATAATAATAATTATATATGAATGAACACTTTTTAGTAATGTTTTTGTAATTAATAATACATATATATTAATATTATAGTAAGGATAATATGCAATTAAATATTGACAGGTTTTTTTATCATAATATAAATACATATTTTATAAATTTTTATATAAAAATAATTATATATGAATGAACACTTTTTAATGATGTTTTTGTTATTAATAATACATATATAATAATATTATAGGAAGGATAATATACAAATAAATATATATAAATGTTTTTGATCATAATATAAATAAATATTTTATAATATTTTTATAATAATAATTATATATGAATGAACACTTTTTAATAATGTTTTAGTTATGAATAATACATATATAATAATATTATAGGAAGGATAATATACAAATAAATATATATCAATGTTTTTGATCATAATATAAATACATATATTTTATAATATTTTTATAATTATAATTATATATGAATGAACACTTTTTAATAATGTTTTTAATAATAATAATACATATATATTAATATTATAGTAAGGATAATATGCAATTAAATATTGACAGGTTTTTTTATCATAATATAAATACATATTTTAAAATTTTTATATAAAAATAATTATATATGAATGAACACTTTTTAATGATGTTTTAGTCCAGTCAATTCGTCGTGGATATCTACCTTACGTTACAAAAAATAACTGTTACGAGTTTTTTCCTTAACTTTATGTTTTTTGGGGCGCTGAATCCGAATCTGAAGAGATCCAACAAAAATTCTTTGTGCGTTTTGAGCTAGACGCAAAAAATATGAAAATTTTCGCACTTTTTTCAGTTTCTTGCTTATAACTCTGAAACTATACATTCTACTAAATTTTACCAATTGTGAAAATGAAAGATCATGAAATTTCCTACAAAATACATATGTATCATTCTTTATCAAACGCACAATTAGCCCGCTAGAGTGCGCTCCAAAAAGAGAAAAATATCACATTTTTGTAAAAACAGGTTTATTGCCAGATTTTTACATTTATTATTGAAAGTACGCGTTTATTGAAGGTGGACTATGTAAGTAAATTAAGTTTAAATACTTTACATGTAAGCCCTAATTAGGGTACAATTAAAAAATATCTAATTTATTTCAGAACATATAAGAGCAAAGACAATATTATTTTTAGTGACTTTTTCCACTGCAGTGGAAGACCGCTGCTTGGAGTCCCTCAAATGCGGTTGGTGTTCTTCTGTACAATACGGTTCAGTAATATCTTGCTTTTCCTTGTGGTTGGTGTGCTGATAGCTGGGTAGTTATTAATGAAATTATTTTAATGAGTTTAAAGTTATCGGTGGACAATTGAAATTTAAGACACGGATGTAGTTGTTCACTGGTTATATGCTGAATTTAATATTTAAAACAAAACAGTACAAAGACAGAAATTATGTTAACAGTTTGGAATACAAAATTATTGAATTGAATCGAGAAAAAATAACAAATAAGAAAATAGCTCACTGCATAAATGAGCGATTTCAATATAAAAAAAAACTGTCGGAGGACGCTTTAGGCGTCCCTGCCGCGTGAGTTTTGTTTTAAACACTGATTGTCACACTTTAAGCATCCCCAAGCCCTGACGGGCAAGGGAAGGGATATTAGGAAGTTACTTTAATAATATGACGAGAGCTTCCTTGTCTTCGATCCCTAAATTACTTATTTGTTTGTTATTCTTCAATTGTTTACCTTATTAAAATTAGATGTGATTATTTGTTTGTATTACTGTATTCTCTTTTTTTATTTTAGCTTAAAGTAACCAATCAATAGTTTTATTAATACTTATGATGTAAAACGGGGTGAAGCTCGTGGGTAACAGCTAGTATTATATGGTATACGCATTTTGGGATAATTGTTTCATAATGTAAAAGGAATGTTAGGTGATGTGAGACACGTATTAATGAACATTTAAGTATTATAAATATCATTCAACATGAGAATTCCCATTTCAAGATTTTGATGGATTCTGTGTCGTCCCTCTGAACTCGGTATTCTCTGTTGTCTACACTGCCTACATGCTGCTCAGAGATTTCGAAGTGAACACCACAAAACCTTTCCATCTCTTTGGTAATGTGAATTATGGATGTGTGCATTTGTAATCATCTAAAGGATATGCTATCAGAAATATTATACATTCTTAATCTACCCTCAATTTTAGTACTTCTCATGAGGAATTGCTCTATTGTTTTGTATATGAAGGTGCCATACCATAGTTTATCGGGACGACGGACTGTGAAGGCGTCTCCACAAGTGAAATTGACGATTTATATCACGTCAATGTTTGTAAAAAATAAAAAGAGAATATGTTATAATTAACTGTTTATGTTAAAACTGTGTACGATAATGCTTTATTATTCAACTTACAGGTTAACCAACCATAGGCTACTGTATAGTTGTAAAAATAAATGTCTAACTATGGCAAGTTATGTTTAACAGAATATTTGTCCTTTCGTTCATGATAAATCTTAGGTGTTTTTGGTGAAAGTAATTATTTGAGAGTGATTTTTTTGAAGCTAGAATTAAGTTAAATAGATAGTGAAATAAGTTACAGAAGGGAAGATGAGTGGAAACGCTGTACTTTTAATAATATATGTGAAAATATGGAAAAAAGGTTGTTTACAACAATGTAAAATTTTTGTCTTTTTGGAGCGGGTCCCAATTATTGTCTTTGCTTCTATTTGTTCTGAAATAAATGAGATATTTTTTAATTGTACACTAATTGGGGCTTACATGTAAAATATATCAACTTAATTTACTTACATAGTCCACCTTCAAAAAACGCGTACTTTCAATAATAAATGTGAAAATCTGGCAATAAACGTGTTTTTTACAAAAATGTGATATTTTTCTCTTTTTGGAGCGCACTCTAGCGGGCTAATTGTGCGTTTGATAAAGAATGATACATATGTATTTTGTAGGAAATTTCATGATCTTTCATTTTCACAATTGGTAAAATTTAGTAGAATGTATAGTTTCCGAGTTATAAGCAAGAAACTAAAAAAAAGTGCCAAAATTTTCATATTTTTTGCGTCTAGCTCAAAACGCACAAGGAATTTTTGTTGGATCTCTTCAGATTCGGATTCAGCGCCCCAAAAAACATAAAGTTAAGGAAAAATCTCGTAACAGTTATTTTTTGTAACGTTCAACTACCATTTGACTGGACTATTTTTGTAATTAATAATACATATATAATAATATTATAGGAAGGATAATATGCAAATAAATATTCACAGGTTTTTTTTATCATAATATAAATACATATTTTAAAGTTTTTTATATTAATAATTATATATGAATGAACACTTTTTAGTAATGTTTTTGTAATTAATAATACAAATATAATAATATTATAGAAACGATAATATGAAAATAAATATTGACAGGTTTTTTTTATCATAATATAAATACATAGTTTAAAGTTTTTTTATAATTATAATTATATATGAATGAACACTTTTTAATAATGTTTTTGTTATGAATAATACATATATAATAAAATTATAGGAAGGATAATATACAAATAAATATGTATCAATGTTTTTGATCATAATATAAATACATATTTTATAATATTTTTATAATAATAATTATATATGAATGAACACTTTTTAATAATGTTTTTGTTATTAATAATACATATATAATAATATAATAGGAAGGCTAATATACAAATAAATATATATAAATGTTTTTGATCATAATATAAATACATATTTTATAATATTTTTATAATAATAATTATATATGAATGAACACTTTTTAATAATGTTTTTGTTATTAATAATACATATATAATAATATTATAGGAAGGATAATATACAAATAAATATATATAAATGTTTTTGATCATAATATAAATACATATTTTATAATATTTTTATAATTATAATTATATATGAATGAACACTTTTTAATAATGTTTTTAATAATAATAATACATATATATTAATATTATAGTAAGGATAATATGCAATTAAATATTGACAGGTTTTTTTTATTATAATATAAATACATATTTTAAAATTTTTATATAAAAATAATTATATATGAATGAACACTTTTTAATGATGTTTTTGTAATTAATAATACATATATAATAATATTATAGGAAGGATAATATGCAAATAAATATTCACAGGTTTTTTTATCATAATATAAATACATATTTTAAAGTTTTTTATAATAATAATTATATATGAATGAACACTTTTTAGTAATGTTTTTGTAATTAATAATACAAATATAATAATATTATACAAACGATAATATGCAAATAAATCTTGACAGGTTTTTTTGGTCATAATATAAATACATAGTTTAAAGTTTTTTTATAATTATAATTATATATGAAGGAACACTTTTTAATAATGTTTTTGTTATTAATAATACATATATAATAATATTATAGGAAGGATTTTATACAAATAAATATATATAAATGTTTTTGATCATAATATAAATACATATTTTATAATATTTTTATAATTATAATTAATATATGAATGAACACTTTTTAATAATGTTTTTGTTATTAATAATACATATATATTAATATTAAAGTAAGGATAATATGCAATTAAATATTGACAGGTTTTTTTTTATTATAATATAAATTCATATTTTAAAATTTTTATATAAAAATAGTTATATATGAATGAACACTTTTTTATGATGTTTTTGTAATTAATAATACATATATAATAATATTATAGGAAGGATAATATGCAAATAAATATTCACAGGTTTTTTTTATCATAATATAAATACATATTTTAAAGTTTTTTATATTAATAATTATATATGAATGAACACTTTTTAGTAATGTTTTTGTAATTAATAATACAAATATAATAATATTATAGAAACGATTATATGCAAATAAATATTGACAGGTTTTTTTGATCATAATATAAATACATAGTTTAAAGTTTTTTTATAATTATAATTATATATGAATGAACACTTTTTAATAATGTTTTTGTTATGAATAATACATATATAATAATATTATAGGAAGGATAATATACAAATAAATATATATAAATGTTTTTGATCATAATATAAATACATATTTTATAATATTTTTATAATAATAATTATATATGAATGAACACTTTTGAATAATGTTTTTGTTATTAATAATACATATTAATTAATATTATAGGAAGGATTATATACAAATAAATATATATAAATGTTTTTGATCATAATATAAATACATATTTTATAATATTTTTATAATAATAATTATATATGAATGAACACTTTTTAATAATGTTTTTGTTATTAATAATACATATATAATAATATTATAGGAAGGATAATATGCAAATAAATATTCACAGGTTTTTTTATCATAATATAAATACATATTTTAAAGTTTTTTATAATTATAATAATATATGAATGAACACTTTTTAGTAATGTTTTTGTAATTAATAATACAAATATAATAATATTATAGAAACGATAATATGCAAATAAATATTGACAGGTTTTTTTGATCATAATATTAATACATAGTTTAAAGTTTTTTTATAATAATAATTATATATGAATGAACACTTTTTAATGATGTTTTTGTAATAAATAATACATATATAATAATATTATAGGAAGGATAGTATGCAAATAAATATTCACAGGTTTTTTTTATCATAATATAAATACATATTTTAAAGTTTTTTATAATAATAATTATATATGAATGAACACTTTTTAGTAATGTTTTTGTAATTAATAATACATATATATTAATATTATAGTAAGGATAATATGCAATTAAATATTGACAGGTTTTTTTTTATCATAATATAAATACATATTTTAAAATTTTTATATAAAAATAATTATATATGAATGAACACTTTTTAATGATGTTTTTGTTATTAATAATACATATATAATAATATTATAGGAAGGATAATATACAAATAAATATATATAAATGTTTTTGATCATAATATAAATAAATATTTTATAATATTTTTATAATAATAATTATATATGAATGAACACTTTTTAATAATGTTTTTGTTATGAATAATACATATATAATTATATTATAGGAAGGATAATATACAAATAAATATATATCAATGTTTTTGATCATAATATAAATACATATATTTTATAATACTTTTATAATTATAAATATATATGAATGAACACTTTTTAATAATGTTTTTAATAATAGTAATACATATATATTAATATTATAGTAAGGATAATATGCAATTAAATATTGACAGGTTTTTTTATCATAATATAAATACATATTTTAAAATTTTTATATAAAAATAATTATATATGAATGAACACTTTTTAATGATGTTTTTGTAATTAATAATACATATATAATAATATTATAGGAAGGATAATATGCAAATAAATATTCACAGGTTTTTTTTATCATAATATAAATACATAGTTTAAAGTTTTTTTATAATTATAATTATATATGAATGAACACTTTTTAATAATGTTTTTGTTATGAATAATACATATATAATAATATTATAGGAAGGATAATATACAAATAAATATATATAAATGTTTTTGATCATAATATAAATACATATTTTATAATATTTTTATAATAATAATTATATATGAATGAACACTTTTGAATAATGTTTTTGTTATTAATAATACATATTAATTAATATTATAGGAAGGATTATATACAAATAAATATATATAAATGTTTTTGATCATAATATAAATACATATTTTATAATATTTTTATAATAATAATTATATATGAATGAACACTTTTTAATAATGTTTTTGTTATTAATAATACATATATAATAGTATTATAGGAAGGATAATATGCAAATAAATATTCACAGGTTTTTTTATCATAATATAAATACATATTTTAAAGTTTTTTATAATTATAATAATATATGAATGAACACTTTTTAGTAATGTTTTTGTAATTAATAATACAAATATAATAATATTATAGAAACGATAATATGCAAATAAATATTGACAGGTTTTTTTGATCATAATATAAATACATAGTTTAAAGTTTTTTTATAATAATAATTATATATGAATGAACACTTTTTAATGATGTTTTTGTAATAAATAATACATATATAATAATATTATAGGAAGGATAGTATGCAAATAAATATTCACAGGTTTTTTTTTATCATAATATAAATACATATTTTAAAGTTTTTTATAATAATAATTATATATGAATGAACACTTTTTAGTAATGTTTTTGTAATTAATAATACATATATATTAATATTATAGTAAGGATAATATGCAATTAAATATTGACAGGTTTTTTTTTATCATAATATAAATACATATTTTAAAATTTTTATATAAAAATAATTATATATGAATGAACACTTTTTAATGATGTTTTTGTAATTAATAATACATATATAATAATATTATAGGAAGGATAATATGCAAATAAATATTCACAGGTTTTTTTTATCATAATATAAATACATAGTTTAAAGTTTTTTTATAATTATAATTATATATGAATGAACACTTTTTAATAATGTTTTTGTTATGAATAATACATATATAATAAAATTATAGGAAGGATAATATACAAATAAATATGTATCAATGTTTTTGATCATAATATAAATACATATTTTATAATATTTTTATAATAATAATTATATATGAATGAACACTTTTTAATAATGTTTTTGTTATTAATAATACATATATAATAATATAATAGGAAGGCTAATATACAAATAAATATATATAAATGTTTTTGATCATAATATAAATACATATTTTATAATATTTTTATAATAATAATTATATATGAATGAACACTTTTTAATAATGTTTTTGTTATTAATAATACATATATAATAATATTATAGGAAGGATAATATACAAATAAATATATATAAATGTTTTTGATCATAATATAAATACATATTTTATAATATTTTTATAATTATAATTATATATGAATGAACACTTTTTAATAATGTTTTTAATAATAATAATACATATATATTAATATTATTGTAAGGATAATATGCAATTAAATATTGACAGGTTTTTTTTATTACAATATAAATACATATTTTAAAATTTTTATATAAAAATAATTATATATGAATGAACACTTTTTAATGATGTTTTTGTAATTAATAATACATATATAATAATATTATAGGAAGGATAATATGCAAATAAATATTCACAGGTTTTTTTATCATAATATAAATACATATTTTAAAGTTTTTTATAATAATAATTATATATGAATGAACACTTTTTAGTAATGTTTTTGTAATTAATAATACAAATATAATAATATTATAGAAACGATAATATGCAAATAAATCTTGACAGGTTTTTTTGATCATAATATTAATACATAGTTTAAAGTTTTTTTATAATTATAATTATATATGAATGAACACTTTTTAATAATGTTTTGTTATGAATAATACATATATAATAATATTATAGGAAGGATAATATACAAATAAATATATATAAATGTTTTTGATCATAATATAAATACATATTTTATAATATTTTTATAATAATAATTATATATGAAGGAACACTTTTTAATAATGTTTTTGTTATTAATAATACATATATAATAATATTATAGGAAGGATTTTATACAAATAAATATATATAAATGTTTTTGATCATAATATAAATACATATTTTATAATATTTTTATAATTATAATTAATATATGAATGAACACTTTTTAATAATGTTTTTGTTATTAATAAAACATATATAATAATATTATAGGAAGGATAATATGCAAATAAATATTCACAGGTTTTTTTATCATAATATAAATACATATTTTAAAGTTTTTTATAATAATAATAATATATGAATGAACACTTTTTAGTAATGTTTTTGTAATTAATAATACAAATATAATAATATTATAGAAACGATAATATGCAAATAAATATTGACAGGTTTTTTTGATCATAATATAAATACATAGTTTAAAGTTTTTTTATAATAATAATTATATATAAATGAACACTTTTTAGTAATGTTTTTGTAATTAATAATACAAATATAATAATATTATAGAAACGATAATATGCAAATAAATATTGACAGGTTTTTTTGATCATAATATAAATACATAGTTTAAAGTTTTTTTTATAATTATAATTATATATGAATGAACACTTTTTAATAATGTTTTTGTTATGAATAATACATATATAATAATATTATAGGAAGGATAATATACAAATAAATATATATAAATGTTTTTAATCATAATATAAATACAAATTTTATAATATTTTTATAATAATAATAATATATGAATGAACACTTTATAATAATGTTTTTGTTATTAATAATACATATATAATAATATTATAGGAAGGATAATATACAAATAAATATATATAAATGTTTTTGATCATAATATAAATACATATTTTATAATATTTTTATAATAATAATTATATATGAATAAACACTTTTTAATAATTTTCTTGTTATTAATAATACATATATAATAATATTATAGGAAGGATAATATACAAATAAATATATATAAATGTTTTTGATCATAATATAAATACATATTTTATAATATTTTTATAATTATAATTATATACGAATGAACACTTTTTAATAATGTTTTTAATAATAATAATACATATATATTAATATTATAGTAAGGATAATATGCAATTAAATATTGACAGGTTTTTTTTATCATAATATAAATACATATTTTAAAATTTTTATATAAAAATAATTATATATGAATGAACACTTTTTAATGATGTTTTTGTAATTAATAATACATATATAATAATATTATAGGAAGGATAATATGCAAATAAATATTCACAGGTTTTTTTTATCATAATATAAATACATATTTTAAAGTTTTTTATAATAATAATTATATATGAATGAACACTTTTTAGTAATGTTTTTGTAATTAATAATACAAATATAATAATATTATAGAAACGATAATATGCAAATAAATATTGACAGGTTTTTTTTATCATAATATAAATACATAGTTTAAAGTTTTTTTATAATTATAATTATATATGAATGAACACTTTTTAATAATGTTTTTGTTATGAATAATACATATATAATAATATTATAGGAAGGATAATATACAAATAAATATATATAAATGTTTTTGATCATAATATAAATACATATTTTATAATATTTTTATAATTATAATTATATATGAATGAACACTTTTTAAAAATGTTTTTAATAATAATAATACATATATATTAATATTATAGTAAGGATAATATGCAATTAAATATTGACAGGTTTTTTTTACCATAATATAAATACATATTTTAAAATTTTTATATAAAAATAATTATATATGAATGAACACTTTTTAATGATGTTTTTGTTATTAATAATACATATATAATAATATTATAGGAAGGATAATATACAAATAAATATATATAAATGTTTTTGATCATAATATAAATACATATTTTATAATATTTTTATAATAATAATTATATATGAATGAACACTTTTTAATAATGTTTTTGTTATTAATAATACATATATAATAATATTATAGGAAGGATAATATACAAATAAATATATATAAATGTTTTTGATCATAATATAAATACATATTTTATAATATTTTTATAATTATAATTATATATGAATGAACACTTTTTAATAATGTTTTTAATAATAATAATACATATATATATTAATATTATAGTAAGGATAATACGCAATTAAATATTGACAGGTTTTTTTATCATAATATAAATACATATTTTAAAATTTTTATATAAAAATAATTATATATGAATGAACACTTTTTAATGATGTTTTTGTAATTAATAATACATATATAATAATATTATGGGAAGGATAATATGTAAATAAATATTCACAGGTTTTTTTTATCATAATATAAATACATATTTTAAAGGTTTTTATAATAATAATAATATATGAATGAACACTTTTTAGTAATGTTTTTGTAATTAATAATACAAATATAATAATATTATAGAAACGATAATATGCAAATAAATATTGACAGGTTTTTTGATCATAATATAAATACATAGTTTAAATTTTTTTTATAATTATAATTATATATGAATGAACGCTTTTTAATAATGTTTTTGTTATGAATAATACATATATAATAATATTATAGGAAGGATAATATACAAATAAATATATATCAATGTTTTTGATCATAATATAAATACATATATTTTTATAATATTTTTTTAATTATAATTATATATGAATGAACACTTTTTTATTATGTTTTTAATAATAATAATACATATATATTAATATTATAGTAAGGATAATATGCAATTAAATATTGACAGGTTTTTTTATCATAATATAAATACATATTTTAAAATTTTTATATAAAAATAATTATATATAAATGAACACTTTTTAATGATGTTTTTGTAATTAATAATACATATATAATAATATTATAGGAAGGATAATATGCAAATAAATATTCACAGGTTTTTTTTATCATAATATAAATACATATTTTAAAGTTTTTTATATTAATAATTATATATGAATGAACACTTTTTAGTAATGTTTTTGTAATTAATAATACAAATATAATAATATTATAGAAACGATAATATGCAAATAAATATTGACAGGTTTTTTTGATCATAATATAAATACATAGTTTAAAGTTTTTTTATAATTTTAATTATATATGAATGAACACTTTTTAATAATGTTTTTGTTATGAATAATACATATATAATAAAATTATAGGAAGGATAATATACAAATAAATATATATAAATGTTTTTGATCATATTATAAATACATATTTTATAATATTTTTATAATTATAATTATATATGAATGAACACTTTTTAATAATGTTTTTGTTATTAATAATACATATATAATAATATTATAGGAAGGCTAATATACAAATAAATATATATATAAATGTTTTTGATCATAATATAAATACATATTTTATAATATTTTTATAATAATAATTATATATGAATGAACACTTTTTAATAATGTTTTTGTTATGAATAATACATATATAATAAAATTATAGGAAGGATAATATACAAATAAATATATATAAATGTTTTTGATCATATTATAAATACATATTTTATAATATTTTTATAATTATAATTATATATGAATGAACACTTTTTAATAATGTTTTTGTTATTAATAATACATATATAATAATATTATAGGAAGGCTAATATACAAATAAATATATATAAATGTTTTTGATCATAATATAAATACATATTTTATAATATTTTTATAATAATAATTATATATGAATGAACACTTTTTAATAATGTTTTTGTTATTAATAATACATATATAATAATATTATAGGAAGGCTAATATACAAATAAATAGATATAAATGTTTTTGATCATAATATAAATACATATTTTATAATATTTTTATAATTATAATTATATATGAATGAACACTTTTTAGTAATGTTTTTGTAATTAATAATACATATATATTAATATTATAGTAAGGATAATATGCAATTAAATATTGACAGGTTTTTTTATCATAATATAAATACATATTTTAAAATTTTTATATAAAAATAATTATTTATGAATGAACACTTTTTAATGATGTTTTTGTTATTAATAATACATATATAATAATATTATAGGAAGGATGATATACAAATAAATATATATAAATGTTTTTGATCATAATATAAATAAATATTTTATAATATTTTTATAATAATAATTATATATGAATGAACACTTTTTAATAATGTTTTTGTTATGAATAATACATATATAATAATATTATAGGAAGGATAATATACAAATAAATATATATCAATGTTTTTGATCATAATATAAATACATATATTTTATAATATTTTTATAATTATAATTATATATGAATGAACACTTTTTAATAATGTTTTTAATAATAATAATACATATATATTAATATTATAGTAAGGATAATATGCAATTAAATATTGACAGGTTTTTTTATCATAATATAAATACATATTCTAAAATTTTTATATAAAAATAATTATATATGAATGAACACTTTTTAATGATGTTTTTGTAATTAATAATACATATATAATAATATTATAGGAAGGATAATATGCAAATAAATATTCACAGGTTTTTTTTTATCATAATATAAATACATATTTTAAAGTTTTTTATATTAATAATTATATATGAATGAACACTTTTTAGTAATGTTTTTGTAATTAATAATACAAATATAATAATATTATAGAAACGATAATATGAAAATAAATATTGACAGGTTTTTTTGATCATAATATAAATACATAGTTTAAAGTTTTTTTATAATTATAATTATATATGAATTAACACTTTTTAATAATGTTTTTGTTATGAATAATACATATATAATAAAATTATAGGAAGGATAATATACAAATAAATATGTATCAATGTTTTTGATCATAATATAAATACATATTTTATAATATTTTTATAATAATAATTATATATGAATGAACACTTTTTAATAATGTTTTTGTTATTAATAATACATATATAATAATATAAAAGGAAGGCTAATATACAAATAAATATATATAAATGTTTTTGATCATAATATAAATACATATTTTATAATATTTTTATAATAATAATTATATATGAATGAACACTTTTTAATAATGTTTTTGTTATTAATAATACATATATAATAATATTATAGGAAGGATAATATACAAATAAATATATATCAATGTTTTTGATCATAATATAAATACATATATTTTATAATATTTTTATAATTATAATTATATATGAATGAACACTTTTTAATAATGTTTTTAATAATAATAATACATATATATTAATATTATAGTAAGGATAATATGCAATTAAATATTGACAGGTTTTTTTATCATAATATAAATACATATTTTAAAGTTTTTTATATTAATAATTATATATGAATGAACACTTTTTAGTAATGTTTTTGTAATTAATAATACAAATATAATAATATTATAGAAACGATAATATGAAAATAAATATTGACAGGTTTTTTTGATCATAATATAAATACATAGTTTAAAGTTTTTTTATAATTATAATTATATATGAATGAACACTTTTTAATAATGTTTTTGTTATGAATAATACATATATAATAAAATTATAGGAAGGATAATATACAAATAAATATGTATCAATGTTTTTGATCATAATATAAATACATATTTTATAATATTTTTATAATAATAATTATATATGAATGAACACTTTTTAATAATGTTTTTGTTATTAATAATACATATATAATAATATAATAGGAAGGCTAATATACAAATAAATATATATAAATGTTTTTGATCATAATATAAATACATATTTTATAATATTTTTATAATAATAATTATATATGAATGAACACTTTTTAATAATGTTTTTGTTATTAATAATACATATATAATAATATTATAGGAAGGATAATATACAAATAAATATATATAAATGTTTTTGATCATAATATAAATACATATTTTATAATATTTTTATAATTATAATTATATATGAATGAACACTTTTTAATAATGTTTTTAATAATAATAATACATATATATTAATATTATAGTAAGGATAATATGCAATTAAATATTGACAGGTTTTTTTTATTATAATATAAATACATATTTTAAAATTTTTATATAAAAATAATTATATATGAATGAACACTTTTTAATGATGTTTTTGTAATTAATAATACATATATAATAATATTATAGGAAGGATAATATGCAAATAAATATTCACAGGTTTTTTTATCATAATATAAATACATATTTTAAAGTTTTTTATAATAATAATTATATATGAATGAACACTTTTTAGTAATGTTTTTGTAATTAATAATACAAATATAATAATATTATAGAAACGATAATATGCAAATAAATCTTGACAGGTTTTTTTGATCATAATATAAATACATAGTTTAAAGTTTTTTTATAATTATAAGTATATATGAATGAACACTTTTTAATAATGTTTTGTTATGAATAATACATATTTAATAATATTATAGGAAGGATAATATACAAATAAATATATATAAATGTTTTTGATCATAATATAAATACATATTTTATAATATTGTTATAATAATAATTATATATGAAGGAACACTTTTTAATAATGTTTTTGTTATTAATAATACATATATAATAATATTATAGGAAGGATTTTATACAAATAAATATATATAAATGTTTTTGATCATAATATAAATACATATTTTATAATATTTTTATAATTATAATTAATATATGAATGAACACTTTTTAATAATGTTTTTGTTATAAATAATACATATATAATAATATTATAGGAAGGATAATATGCAAATAAATATTCACAGGTTTTTTTATCATAATATAAATACATATTTTAAAGTTTTTTATAATAATAATAATATATGAATGAACACTTTTTAGTAATGTTTTTGTAATTAATAATACAAATATAATAATATTATAGAAACGATAATATGCAAATAAATATTGACAGGTTTTTTTGATCATAATATAAATACATAGTTTAAAGTTTTTTTATAATAATAATTATATATAAATGAACACTTTTTAGTAATGTTTTTGTAATTAATAATACAAATATAATAATATTATAGAAACGATAATATGCAAATAAATATTGACAGGTTTTTTTGATCATAATATAAATACATAGTTTAAAGTTTTTTTTATAATTATAATTATATATGAATGAACACTTTTTAATAATGTTTTTGTTATGAATAATACATATATAATAATATTATAGGAAGGATAATATACAAACAAATATATATAAATGTTTTTAATCATAATATAAATACATATTTTATAATATTTTTATAATAATAATAATATATGAATGAACACTTTTTAATAATGTTTTTGTTATTAATAATACATATATAATAATATTATAGGAAGGATAATATACAAATAAATATATATAAATGTTTTTGATCATAATATAAATACATATTTTATAATATTTTTATAATAATAATTATATATGAATGAACACTTTTTAATAATGTTTTTGTTATTTATAATACATATATAATAAAATTATAGGAAGGATAATATACAAATAAATATATATAAATGTTTTTGATCATAATATAAATACATATTTTATAATATTTTTATAATTATAATTATATACGAATGAACACTTTTTAATAATGTTTTTAATAATAATAATACATATATATTAATATTATAGTAAGGATAATATGCAATTAAATATTGACAGGTTTTTTTTATCATAATATAAATACATATTTAAAAATTTTTATATAAAAATAATTATATATGAATGAACACTTTTTAATGATGTTTTTGTAATAATAATACATATATAACAATATTATAGGAAGGATAATATGCAAATAAATATTCACAGGTTTTTTTTATCATAATATAAATACATATTTTAAAGTTTTTTATAATAATAATTATATATGAATGAACACTTTTTAGTAATGTTTTTGTAATTAATAATACAAATATAATAATATTATAGAAACGATAATATGCAAATAAATATTGACAGGTTTTTTTTATCATAATATAAATACATAACTTAAAGTTTTTTTATAATTATAATTATATATGAATGAACACGTTTTAATAATGTTTTTGTTATGAATAATACATATATAATAATATTATAGGAAGGATAATATACAAATAAATATATATAAATGTTTTTGATCATAATATAAATACATATTTTATAATATTTTTATAATTATAATTATATATGAATGAACACTTTTTAATAATGTTTTTAATAATAATAATACATATATATTAATATTATAGTAAGGATAATATGCAATTAAATATTGACAGGTTTTTTTATCATAATATAAATACATATTTTAAAATTTTTATATAAAAATAATTATATATGAATGAACACTTTTTAATGATGTTTTTGTTATTAATAATACATATATAATAATATTATAGGAAGGATAATATACAAATAAATATATATAAATGCTTTTGATCATAATATAAATACATATTTTATAATATTTTTATAATAATAATTATATATGAATGAACACTTTTTAATAATGTTTTTGTTATTAATAATTCATATATAATAATATTATAGGAAGGATAATATACAAATAAATATATATAAATGTTTTTGATCATAATATAAATACATATTTTATAATATTTTTATAATTATAATTATATATGAATGAACACTTTTTAATAATGTTTTTAATAATAATAATACATATATATTAATATTATAGTAAGGATAATATGCAATTAAATATTGACAGGTTTTTTTATCATAATATAAATACATATTTTAAAATTTTTATATAAAAATAATTATATATGAATGAACACTTTTTAATGATGTTTTTGTAATTAATAATACATATATAATAATATTATAGGAAGGATAATATGCAAATAAATATTCACAGGTTTTTTTATCATAATATAAATACATATTTTAAAGTTTTTTATAATAATAATTATATATGAATGAACACTTTTTAGTAATGTTTTTGTAATTAATAATACAAATATAATAATATTATAGAAACGATAATATGCAAATAAATCTTGACAGGTTTTTTTGATCATAATATAAATACATAGTTTAAAGTTTTTTTATAATTATAAGTATATATGAATGAACACTTTTTAATAATGTTTTGTTATGAATAATACATATTTAATAATATTATAGGAAGGATAATATACAAATAAATATATATAAATGTTTTTGATCATAATATAAATACATATTTTATAATATTGTTATAATAATAATTATATATGAAGGAACACTTTTTAATAATGTTTTTGTTATTAATAATACATATATAATAATATTATAGGAAGGATTTTATACAAATAAATATATATAAATGTTTTTGATCATAATATAAATACATATTTTATAATATTTTTATAATTATAATTAATATATGAATGAACACTTTTTAATAATGTTTTTGTTATAAATAATACATATATAATAATATTATAGGAAGGATAATATGCAAATAAATATTCACAGGTTTTTTTATCATAATATAAATACATATTTTAAAGTTTTTTATAATAATAATAATATATGAATGAACACTTTTTAGTAATGTTTTTGTAATTAATAATACAAATATAATAATATTATAGAAACGATAATATGCAAATAAATATTGACAGGTTTTTTTGATCATAATATAAATACATAGTTTAAAGTTTTTTTATAATAATAATTATATATAAATGAACACTTTTTAGTAATGTTTTTGTAATTAATAATACAAATATAATAATATTATAGAAACGATAATATGCAAATAAATATTGACAGGTTTTTTTGATCATAATATAAATACATAGTTTAAATTTTTTTTATAATTATAATTATATATGAATGAACACTTTTTAATAATGTTTTTGTTATGAATAATACATATATAATAATATTATAGGAAGGATAATATACAAATAAATATATATAAATGTTTTTAATCATAATATAAATACATATTTTATAATATTTTTATAATAATAATAATATATGAATGAACACTTTTTAATAATGTTTTTGTTATTAATAATACATATATAATAATATTATAGGAAGGATAATATACAAATAAATATATATAAATGTTTTTGATCATAATATAAATACATATTTTATAATATTTTTATAATAATAATTATATATGAATGAACACTTTTTAATAATGTTTTTGTTATTTATAATACATATATAATAAAATTATAGGAAGGATAATATACAAATAAATATATATAAATGTTTTTGATCATAATATAAATACATATTTTATAATATTTTTATAATTATAATTATATACGAATGAACACTTTTTAATAATGTTTTTAATAATAATAATACATATATATTAATATTATAGTAAGGATAATATGCAATTAAATATTGACAGGTTTTTTTTATCATAATATAAATACATATTTTAAAATTTTTATATAAAAATAATTATATATGAATGAACACTTTTTAATGATGTTTTTGTAATAATAATACATATATAACAATATTATAGGAAGGATAATATGCAAATAAATATTCACAGGTTTTTTTTATCATAATATAAATACATATTTTAAAGTTTTTTATAATAATAATTATATATGAATGAACACTTTTTAGTAATGTTTTTGTAATTAATAATACAAATATAATAATATTATAGAAACGATAATATGCAAATAAATATTGACAGGTTTTTTTTATCATAATATAAATACATAGTTTAAAGTTTTTTTATAATTATAATTATATATGAATGAACACGTTTTAATAATGTTTTTGTTATGAATAATACATATATAATAATATTATAGGAAGGATAATATACAAATAAATATATATAAATGTTTTTGATCATAATATAAATACATATTTTATAATATTTTTATAATTATAATTATATATGAATGAACACTTTTTAATAATGTTTTTAATAATAATAATACATATATATTAATATTATAGTAAGGATAATATGCAATTAAATATTGACAGGTTTTTTTATCATAATATAAATACATATTTTAAAATTTTTATATAAAAATAATTATATATGAATGAACACTTTTTAATGATGTTTTTGTTATTAATAATACATATATAATAATATTATAGGAAGGATAATATACAAATAAATATATATAAATGTTTTTGATCATAATATAAATACATATTTTATAATATTTTTATAATAATAATTATATATGAATGAACACTTTTTAATAATGTTTTTGTTATTAATAATTCATATATAATAATATTATAGGAAGGATAATATACAAATAAATATATATAAATGTTTTTGATCATAATATAAATACATATTTTATAATATTTTTATAATTATAATTATATATGAATGAACACTTTTTAATAATGTTTTTAATAATAATAATACATATATATTAATATTATAGTAAGGATAATACGCAATTAAATATTGACAGGTTTTTTTATCATAATATAAATACATATTTTAAAATTTTTATATAAAAATAATTATATATGAATGAACACTTTTTAATGATGTTTTTGTAATTAATAATACATATATAATAATATTATAGGAAGGATAATATGTAAATAAATATTCACAGGTTTTTTTTATCATAATATAAATACATATTTAAAAGTTTTTTATAATAATAATAATATATGAATGAACACTTTTTAGTAATGTTTTTGTAATTAATAATACAAATATAATAATATTATAGAAACGATAATATGCAAATAAATATTGACAGGTTTTTTTGATCATAATATAAATACATAGTTTAAATTTTTTTTATAATTATAATTATATATGAATGAACGCTTTTTAATAATGTTTTTGTTATGAATAATACATATATAATAATATTATAGGAAGGATAATATACAAATAAATATATATCAATGTTTTTGATCGTAATATAAATACATATATTTTATAATATTTTTATAATTATAATTATATATGAATGAACACTTTTTAATTATGTTTTTAATAATAATAATACATATATATTAATATTATAGTAAGGATAATATGCAATTAAATATTGACAGGTTTTTTTATCATAATATAAATACATATTTTAAAATTTTTATATAAAAATAATTATATATGAATGAACACTTTTTAATGATGTTTTTGTAATTAATAATACATATATAATAATATTATAGGAAGGATAATATGCAAATAAATATTCACAGGTTTTTTTTATCATAATATAAATACATATTTTAAAGTTTTTTATATTAATAATTATATATGAATGAACACTTTTTAGTAATGTTTTTGTAATTAATAATACAAATATAATAATATTATAGAAACGATAATATGCAAATAAATATTGACAGGATTTTTTGATCATAATATAAATACATAGTTTAAAGTTTTTTTATAATTATAATTATATATGAATGAACACTTTTTAATAATGTTTTTGTTATGAATAATACATATATAATAAAATTATAGGAAGGATAATATACAAATAAATATATATAAATGTTTTTGATCATATTATAAATACATATTTTATAATATTTTTATAATTATAATTAAATATGAATGAACACTTTTTAATAATGTTTTTGTTATTAATAATACATATATAATAATATTATAGGAAGGCTAATATACAAATAAATATATATAAATGTTTTTGATCATAATATAAATACATATTTTATAATATTTTTATAATAATAATTATATATGAATGAACACTTTTTAATAATGTTTTTGTTATGAATAATACATATATAATAAAATTATAGGAAGGATAATATACAAATAAATATATATAAATGTTTTTGATCATATTATAAATACATATTTTATAATATTTTTATAATTATAATTATATATGAATGAACACTTTTTAATAATGTTTTTGTTATTAATAATACATATATAATAATATTATAGGAAGGCTAATATACAAATAAATATATATAAATGTTTTTGATCATAATATAAATACATATTTTATAATATTTTTATAATAATAATTATATATGAATGAACACTTTTTAATAATGTTTTTGTTATTAATAATACATATATAATAATATTATAGGAAGGCTAATATACAAATAAATAGATATAAATGTTTTTGATCATAATATAAATACATATATTTTATAATATTTTTATAATTATAATTATATATGAATGAACACTTTTTAATAATGTTTTTAATAATAATAATACATATATATTAATATTATAGTAAGGATAATATGCAATTAAATATTGACAGGTTTTTTTTATCATAATATAAATACATATTTTAAAATTTTTATATAAAAATAATTATATATGAATGAACACTTTTTAATGATGTTTTTGTTATTAATAATACATATATAATAATATTATAGGAAGGATAATATACAAATAAATATATATAAATGTTTTTGATCATAATATAAATAAATATTTTATAATATTTCTATAATAATAATTATATATGAATGAACACTTTTTAATAATGTTTTTGTTATGAATAATACATATATAATAATATTATAGGAAGGATAATATACAAATAAATATATATCAATGTTTTTGATCATAATATAAATACATATATTTTATAATATTTTTATAATTATAATTATATATGAATGAACACTTTTTAATAATGTTTTTAATAATAATAATACATATATATTAATATTATAGTAAGGATAATATGCAATTAAATATTGACAGGTTTTTTTATCATAATATAAATACATATTTTAAAATTTTTATATAAAAATAATTATATATGAATGAACACTTTTTAATGATGTTTTTGTAATTAATAATACATATATAATAATATTATAGGAAGGATAATATGCAAATAAATATTCACAGGTTTTTTTTTTATCATAATATAAATACATATTTTAAAGTTTTTTATATTAATATTATATATATTATATATATTATGATAAAAAAACCTGTCAATATTTAATTGCATATTATCCTTACTATAATATTAATATATATGTATTATTATTATATATGAATGAACACTTTTTAGTAATGTTTTTGTAATTAATAATACAAATATAATAATATTATAGAAACGATAATATGCAAATAAATATTGACAGGATTTTTTGATCATAATATAAATACATAGTTTAAAGTTTTTTTATAATTATAATTATATATGAATGAACACTTTTTAATAATGTTTTTGTTATGAATAATACATATATAATAAAATTATAGGAAGGATAATATACAAATAAATATATATAAATGTTTTTGATCATATTATAAATACATATTTTATAATATTTTTATAATTATAATTATATATGAATGAACACTTTTTAATAATGTTTTTGTTATTAATAATACATATATAATAATATTATAGGAAGGCTAATATACAAATAAATATATATAAATGTTTTTGATCATAATATAAATACATATTTTATAATATTTTTATAATAATAATTATATATGAATGAACACTTTTTAATAATGTTTTTGTTATGAATAATACATATATAATAAAATTATAGGAAGGATAATATACAAATAAATATATATAAATGTTTTTGATCATATTATAAATACATATTTTATAATATTTTTATAATTATAATTATATATGAATGAACACTTTTTAATAATGTTTTTGTTATTAATAATACATATATAATAATATTATAGGAAGGCTAATATACAAATAAATATATATAAATGTTTTTGATCATAATATAAATACATATTTTATAATATTTTTATAATAATAATTATATATGAATGAACACTTTTTAATAATGTTTTTGTTATTAATAATACATATATAATAATATTATAGGAAGGCTAATATACAAATAAATAGATATAAATGTTTTTGATCATAATATAAATACATATATTTTATAATATTTTTATAATTATAATTATATATGAATGAACACTTTTTAATAATGTTTTTAATAATAATAATACATATATATTAATATTATAGTAAGGATAATATGCAATTAAATATTGACAGGTTTTTTTTATCATAATATAAATACATATTTTAAAATTTTTATATAAAAATAATTATATATGAATGAACACTTTTTAATGATGTTTTTGTTATTAATAATACATATATAATAATATTATAGGAAGGATAATATACAAATAAATATATATAAATGTTTTTGATCATAATATAAATAAATATTTTATAATATTTCTATAATAATAATTATATATGAATGAACACTTTTTAATAATGTTTTTGTTATGAATAATACATATATAATAATATTATAGGAAGGATAATATACAAATAAATATATATCAATGTTTTTGATCATAATATAAATACATATATTTTATAATATTTTTATAATTATAATTATATATGAATGAACACTTTTTAATAATGTTTTTAATAATAATAATACATATATATTAATATTATAGTAAGGATAATATGCAATTAAATATTGACAGGTTTTTTTATCATAATATAAATACATATTTTAAAATTTTTATATAAAAATAATTATATATGAATGAACACTTTTTAATGATGTTTTTGTAATTAATAATACATATATAATAATATTATAGGAAGGATAATATGCAAATAAATATTCACAGGTTTTTTTTTTATCATAATATAAATACATATTTTAAAGTTTTTTATATTAATATTATATATATTATATATATTATGATAAAAAAACCTGTCAATATTTAATTGCATATTATCCTTACTATAATATTAATATATATGTATTATTATTATATATGAATGAACACTTTTTAGTAATGTTTTTGTAATTAATAATACAAATATAATAATATTATAGAAACGATAATATGAAAATAAATATTGACAGGTTTTTTTGATCATAATATAAATACATAGTTTAAAGTTTTTTTATAATTATAATTATATATGAATGAACACTTTTTAATAATGTTTTTGTTATGAATAATACATATATAATAAAATTATAGGAAGGATAATATACAAATAAATATGTATCAATGTTTTTGATCATAATATAAATACATATTTTATAATATTTTTATAATAATAATTATATATGAATGAACACTTTTTAATAATGTTTTTGTTATTAATAATACATATATAATAATATAATAGGAAGGCTAATATACAAATAAATATATATAAATGTTTTTGATCATAATATAAATACATATTTTATAATATTTTTATAATAATAATTATATATGAATGAACACTTTTTAATAATGTTTTTGTTATTAATAATACATATATAATAATATTATAGGAAGGATAATATACAAATAAATATATATAAATGTTTTTGATCATAATATAAATACATATTTTATAATATTTTTATAATTATAATTATATATGAATGAACACTTTTTAATAATGTTTTTAATAATAATAATACATATATATTAATATTATAGTAAGGATAATATGCAATTAAATATTGACAGGTTTTTTTTATTATAATATAAATACATATTTTAAAATTTTTATATAAAAATAATTATATATGAATGAACACTTTTTAATGATGTTTTTGTAATTAATAATACATATATAATAATATTATAGGAAGGATAATATACAAATAAATATATATAAATGTTTTTGATCATAATATAAATACATATTTTATAATATTTTTATAATTATAATTATATACAAATGAACACTTTTTAATAATGTTTTTAATAATAATAATACATATATATTAATATTATAGTAAGGATAATATGCAATTAAATATTGACAGGTTTTTTTTATCATAATATAAATACATATTTTAAAATTTTTATATAAAAATAATTATATATGAATGAACACTTTTTAATGATGTTTTTGTAATTAATAATACATATATAATAATATTATAGGAAGGATAATATGCAAATAAATATTCACAGGTTTTTTTATCATAATATAAATACATATTTTAACGTTTTTTATAATAATAATTATATATGAATGAACACTTTTTAGTAATGTTTTTGTAATTAATAATACATATATATTAATATTATAGTAAGGATAATATGCAATTAAATATTGACAGGTTTTTTTTATCATAATATAAATACATATTTTAAAATTTTTATATAAAAATAATTATATATGAATGAACACTTTTTAATGATGTTTTTGTTATTAATAATACATATATAATAATATTATAGGAAGGATAAT
This sequence comes from Macrosteles quadrilineatus, assembly GCF_028750875.1. Classification (NCBI taxonomy): domain Eukaryota; kingdom Metazoa; phylum Arthropoda; class Insecta; order Hemiptera; family Cicadellidae; genus Macrosteles; species Macrosteles quadrilineatus. The sequence continues at coordinate 116,297,985 of NW_026542596.1, forward strand.
ATACAAATAAATATATATAAATGTTTTTGATCATAATATAAATACATATTTTATAATATTTTTATAATAATAATTATATATGAATGAACACTTTTTAATAATGTTTTTGTTATGAATAATACATATATAATAATATTATAGGAAGGATAATATACAAATAAATATATATCAATGTTTTTGATCATAATATAAATACATATATTTTATAATATTTTTATAATAATAATTATATATGAAGGAACACTTTTTAATAATGTTTTTGTTATTAATAATACATATATATAAATATTATAGGAAGGATTTTATACAAATAAATATATATAAATGTTTTTGATCATAATATAAATACATATTTTATAATATTTTTATAATTATAATTAATATATGAATGAACACTTTTTAATAATGTTTTTGTTATTAATAATACATATATAATAATATTATAGGAAGGATAATATGCAAATAAATATTCACAGGTTTTTTTATCATAATATAAATACATATTTTAAAGTTTTTTATAATAATAATAATATATGAATGAACACTTTTTAGTAATGTTTTTGTAATTAATAATACAAATATAATAATATTATAAAAACGATAATATGCAAATAAATATTGACAGGTTTTTTTGATCATAATATAAATACATATTTTAAAGTTTTTTTATAATAATAATTATATATAAATGAACACTTTTTAGTAATGTTTTTGTAATTAATAATACAAATATAATAATATTATAGAAACGATAATATGCAAATAAATATTGACAGGTTTTTTTGATCATAATATAAATACATAGTTTAAAGTTTTTTTTATAATAATAATTATATATGAATGAACACTTTTTAGTAATGTTTTTGTAATTAATAATACAAATATAATAATACTATAGAAACGATAATATGCAAATAAATATTGACAGGTTTTTTTGATCATAATATAAATACATAGTTTAAAGTTTTTTTATAATTATAATTATATATGAATGAACACTTTTTAATAATGTTTTTGTTATGAATAATACATATATAATAATATTATAGGAAGGATAATATACAAATAAATATATATAAATGTTTTTGATCATAATATAAATACATATTTTATAATATTTTTATAATAATAATTATATATGAATGAACACTTTTTAATAATGTTTTTGTTATTAATAATACATATATAATAATATTATAGGAAGGATAATATACAAATAAATATATATAAATGTTTTTGATCATAATATAAATACATATATTATAATATTTTTATAATTATAATTATATACGAATGAACACTTTTTAATAATGTTTTTAATAATAATAATACATATATATTAATATTATAGTAAGGATAATATGCAATTAAATATTGACAGGTTTTTTTTTATCATAATATAAATACATATTTTAAAATTTTTATATAAAAATAATTATATATGAATGAACACTTTTTAATGATGTTTTTGTAATTAATAATACATATATAATAATATGATAGGAATTATAATATGCAAATAAATATTCACAGGTTTTTTTTATCATAATATAAATACATATTTTAAAGTTTTTTATAATAATAATTATATATGAATGAACACTTTTTAGTAATGTTTTTGTAATTAATAATACAAATATAATAATATTATAGAAACGATAATATGCAAATAAATATTGACAGGTTTTTTTTATCATAATATAAATACATAGTTTAAAGTTTTTTTATAATTATAATTATATATGAATGAACACTTTTTAATAATGTTTTTGTTATGAATAATACATATATAATAATATTATAGGAAGGATAATATACAAATAAATATATATAAATGTTTTTGATCATAATATAAATACATATTTTATAATATTTTTATAATTATAATTATATATGAATGAACACTTTTTAATAATGTTTTTAATAATAATAATACATATATATTAATATTATAGTAAGGATAATATGCAATTAAATATTGACAGGTTTTTTTTTATCATAATATAAATACATATTTTAAAATTTTTATATAAAAATAATTATGTATGAATGAACACTTTTTAATGATGTTTTTGTTATTAATAATACATATATAATAATATTATAGGAAGGATAATATACAAATAAATATATATAAATGTTTTTGATCATAATATAAATACATATTTTATAATATTTTTATAATAATAATTATATATGAATGAACACTTTTTAATAATATTTTTGTTATTAATAATACATATATAATAATATTATAGGAAGGATAATATACAAATAAATATATATAAATGTTTTTGATCATAATATAAATACATATTTTATAATATTTTTATAATTATACAGTCCAACCTCAGTATAACGAATCTGAAGGGACCGAACTGAATATTCGTTATATCAAGGATTTTGTTAAAACGAGGTTCGTTATATAGAGGTTAGGTTTGCAGGAATTTCCCTAAGTCGAGGTTCAGAACCAGCGTCGGTCAATATAGGTCGGGATTTGACCTCATTAAAATACAATTAAAGTAGCATAGGCTACGCTACAATACTTTACAGTGTTTACATTGTAAAGTAGAACCTAAATTATCCGGCAAAATAAAGGGGAGGGATCTTGAATATTGCGCAATCATGACAATGGCTTTGACCTTGGTACAGGTTAAAAATTGCAAGTTTAAAATCACAGCTTGTTCTAACCCTCCTAAAACCTAGCCAAATACTGTATTGCGTAGTCATAAACCATGTAAAGAACAAAACAAAACAGTAGAAAGTTTTGTAATCTAATGCTCGTGATGGGCCGGTAGGCTACTTACAGTACAGAACTGATTTATCACAACAGAGGAATGTCAATAATAATCATTAACTATAGCATTGGTGTTGCTAGTTGAAACAAATCGTATTGAAAACAATAAATTATTAGATAAGTCATTATAAAAGTGTATAATCATAGCCAACTTAAGGATAATAAAAACACTCGTAAAAGGAATGTTAAGATAACGATGTTGCTATTCTTTCTCTTTGGTTTTGTTTTTATATTCTTTCTTAGTTTTCTCTTTATCCGAAAATTGTACAATCCACCATAGTTATCCCATATCGCCCAATCACAGCTTACTAAACATTACGTCGTCATCAGTCCTCAGTGAATGAAATCAGTTCAGTTCTCAGTTGCAACATAGCGCGCGCAGCGACAGCAGACAAAGATGTAAAACTGAGCAGACGAATGTTAGCACAAGCGATGACGTGACCTTTCCATTTCATTTGATAAAGAAACAGATTTTCCCAAAACAATAATTGGGTGGGGGATTTGTTATATCGAGGGAAAGACGTAGACAATTCGTTATGCAGAGGTTAAATTCGCAATGTAGAGGTTCTGACAATGATAAATTCGTTATATTGAGGTGTCTTATTTTAGCCGAAATCACGAAAAATTCGTTAAATCAAGGTCGTTGTTATGGTTTGTTCGTTATGTAGAGGTAAAATATACATTGTGTCTTATGGAGAGTTCTAGGGGATTAAAAAAAATTCGTTATAGCAAGGAATTCGTTATATCGAGGTTCGTTATATCAAGGTTAGACTGTAATTATATATGAATGAACACTTTTTAATAATGTTTTAATAATAATAATACATATATATTAATATTATAGTAAGGATAATACGCAATTAAATATTGACAGGTTTTTTTATCATAATATAAATACATATTTTAAAATTTTTATATAAAAATAATTATATATGAATGAACACTTTTTAATGATGTTTTTGTAATTAATAATACATATATAATAATATTATAGGAAGGATAATATGTAAATAAATATTCACAGGTTTTTTTTATCATAATATAAATACATATTTTAAAGTTTTTTATAATAATAATAATATATGAATGAACACTTTTTAGTAATGTTTTTGTAATTAATAATACAAATATAATAATATTATAGAAACGATAATATGCAAATAAATATTGACAGGTTTTTTTGATCATAATATAAATACATAGTTTAAATTTTTTTTATAATTATAATTATATATGAATGAACGCTTTTTAATAATGTTTTTGTTATGAATAATACATATATAATAATATTATAGGAAGGATAATATACAAATAAATATATATCAATGTTTTTGATCATAATATAAATACATATATTTTATAATATTTTTATAATTATAATTATATATGAATGAACACTTTTTAATTATGTTTTTAATAATAATAATACATATATATTAATATTATAGTAAGGATAATATGCAATTAAATATTGACAGGTTTTTTTATCATAATATAAATACATATTTTAAAATTTTTATATAAAAATAATTATATATGAATGAACACTTTTTAATGATGTTTTTGTAATTAATAATACATATATAATAATATTATAGGAAGGATAATATGCAAATAAATATTCACAGGTTTTTTTTATCATAATATAAATACATATTTTAAAGTTTTTTATATTAATAATTATATATGAATGAACACTTTTTAGTAATGTTTTTGTAATTAATAATACAAATATAATAATATTATAGAAACGATAATATGCAAATAAATATTGACAGGTTTTTTTGATCATAATATAAATACATAGTTTAAAGTTTTTTTATAATTATAATTATATATGAATGAACACTTTTTAATAATGTTTTTGTTATGAATAATACATATATAATAAAATTATAGGAAGGCTAATATACAAATAAATATATATAAATGTTTTTGATCATAATATAAATACATATTTTATAATATTTTTATAATAATAATTATATATGAATGAACACTTTTTAATGATGTTTTTGTAATTAATAATACATATATAATAATATTATAGGAATTATAATATGCAAATAAATATTCACAGGTTTTTTTTATCATAATATAAATACATATTTTAAAGTTTTTTATAATAATAATTATATATGAATGAACACTTTTTAGTAATGTTTTTGTAATTAATAATACAAATATAATAATATTATAGAAACGATAATATGCAAATAAATATTGACAGGTTTTTTTTATCATAATATAAATACATAGTTTAAAGTTTTTTTATAATTATAATTATATATGAATGAACACTTTTTAATAATGTTTTTGTTATGAATAATACATATATAATAATATTATAGGAAGGATAATATACAAATAAATATATATAAATGTTTTTGATCATAATATAAATACATATTTTATAATATTTTTATAATTATAATTATATATGAATGAACACTTTTTAATAATGTTTTAAATAATAATTATACATATATATTAATATTATAGTAAGGATAATATGCAATTAAATATTGACAGGTTTTTTTTATCATAATATAAATACATATTTTAAAATTTTTATATAAAAATAATATATATGAATGAACACTTTTTAATGATGTTTTTGTTATTAATAATACATATATAATAATATTATAGGAAGGATAATATACAAATAAATATATATAAATGTTTTTGATCATAATATAAATACATATTTTATAATATTTTTATAATAATAATTATATATGAATGAACACTTTTTAATAATGTTTTTGTTATTAATAATACATATATAATAATATTATAGGAAGGATAATATACAAATAAATATATATAAATGTTTTTGATCATAATATAAATACATATTTTATAATATTTTTATAATTATACAGTCCAACCTCAGTATAACGAATCTGAAGGGACCGAACTGAATATTCGTTATATCAAGGATTTTGTTAAAACGAGGTTCGTTATATAGAGGTTAGGTTTGCAGGAATTTCCCTAAGTCGAGGTTCAGAACCAGCGTCGGTCAATATAGGTCGGGATTTGACCTCATTAAAATACAATTAAAGTAGCATAGGCTACGCTACAATACTTTACAGTGTTTACATTGTAAAGTAGAACCTAAATTATCCGGCAAAATAAAGGGGAGGGATCTTGAATATTGCGCAATCATGACAATGGCTTTGACCTTGGTACAGGTTAAAAATTGCAAGTTTAAAATCACAGCGTGTTCTAACCCTCCTAAAACCTAGCCAAATACTGTATTGCGTAGTCATAAACCATGTAAAGAACAAAACAAAACAGTAGAAAGTTTTGTAATCTAATGCTCGTGATGGGCCGGTAGGCTACTTACAGTACAGAACTGATTTATCACAACAGAGGAATGTCAATAATAATCATTAACTATAGCATTGGTGTTGCTAGTTGAAACAAATCGTATTGAAAACAATAAATTATTAGATAAGTCATTATAAAAGTGTATAATCATAGCCAACTTAAGGATAATAAAAACACTCGTAAAAGGAATGTTAAGATAACGATGTTGCTATTCTTTCTCTTTGGTTTTGTTTTTATATTCTTTCTTAGTTTTCTCTTTATCCGAAAATTGTACAATCCACCATAGTTATCCCATATCGCCCAATCACAGCTTACTAAACATTACGTCGTCATCAGTCCTCAGTGAATGAAATCAGTTCAGTTCTCAGTTGCAACATAGCGCGCGCAGCGACAGCAGACAAAGATGTAAAACTGAGCAGACGAATGTTAGCACAAGCGATGACGTGACCTTTCCATTTCATTTGATAAAGAAACAGATTTTCCCAAAACAATAATTGGGTGGGGGATTTGTTATATCGAGGGAAAGACGTAGACAATTCGTTATGCAGAGGTTAAATTCGCAATGTAGAGGTTCTGACAATGATAAATTCGTTATATTGAGGTGTCTTATTTTAGCCGAAATCACGAAAAATTCGTTAAATCAAGGTCGTTGTTATGGTTTGTTCGTTATGTGAAGGTAAAATATACATTGTGTCTTATGGAGAGTTCTAGGGGATTAAAAAAAATTCGTTATAGCAAGGAATTCGTTATATCGAGGTTCGTTATATCAAGGTTAGACTGTAATTATATATGAATGAACACTTTTTAATAATGTTTTTAATAATAATAATACATATATATTAATATTATAGTAAGGATAATACGCAATTAAATATTGACAGGTTTTTTTATCATAATATAAATACATATTTTAAAATTTTTATATAAAAATAATTATATATGAATGAACACTTTTTAATGATGTTTTTGTAATTAATAATACATATATAATAATATTATAGGAAGGATAATATGTAAATAAATATTCACAGGTTTTTTTTATCATAATATAAATACATATTTTAAAGTTTTTTATAATAATAATAATATATGAATGAACACTTTTTAGTAATGTTTTTGTAATTAATAATACAAATATAATAATATTATAGAAACGATAATATGCAAATAAATATTGACAGGTTTTTTTGATCATAATATAAATACATAGTTTAAATTTTTTTTATAATTATAATTATATATGAATGAACGCTTTTTAATAATGTTTTTGTTATGAATAATACATATATAATAATATTATAGGAAGGATAATATACAAATAAATATATATTAATGTTTTTGATCATAATATAAATACATATATTTTATAATATTTTTATAATTATAATTATATATGAATGAACACTTTTTAATTATGTTTTTAATAATAATAATACATATATATTAATATTATAGTAAGGATAATATGCAATTAAATATTGACAGGTTTTTTTATCATAATATAAATACATATTTTAAAATTTTTATATAAAAATAATTATATATGAATGAACACTTTTTAATGATGTTTTTGTAATTAAAAATACATATATAATAATATTATAGGAAGGATAATATGCAAATAAATATTCACAGGTTTTTTTATCATAATATAAATACATATTTTAAAGTTTTTTATATTAATAATTATATATGAATGAACACTTTTTAGTAATGTTTTTGTAATTAATAATACAAATATAATAATATTATAGAAACGATAATATGCAAATAAATATTGACAGGTTTTTTTGATCATAATATAAATACATAGTTTAAAGTTTTTTTATAATTATAATTATATATGAATGAACACTTTTTAATAATGTTTTTGTTATGAATAATACATATATAATAAAATTATAGGAAGGATAATATACAAATAAATATATATAAATGTTTTTGATCATAATATAAATACATATTTTATAATATTTTTATAATAATAATTATATATGAATGAACACTTTTTAATAATGTTTTTGTTATGAATAATACATATATAATAAAATTATAGGAAGGATAATATACAAATAAATATATATAAATGTTTTTGATCATATTATAAATACATATTTTATAATATTTTTATAATTATAATTATATATGAATGAACACTTTTTAATAATGTTTTTGTTATTAATAATACATATATAATAATATTATAGGAAGGCTAATATACAAATAAATATATATAAATGTTTTTGATCATAATATAAATACATATTTTATAATATTTTTATAATAATAATTATATATGAATGAACACTTTTTAATAATGTTTTTGTTATGAATAATACATATATAATAAAATTATAGGAAGGATAATATACAAATAAATATATATAAATGTTTTTGATCATATTATAAATACATATTTTATAATATTTTTATAATTATAATTATATATGAATGAACACTTTTTAATAATGTTTTTGTTATTAATAATACATATATAATAATATTATAGGAAGGCTAATATACAAATAAATATATAAAAATGTTTTTGATCATAATATAAATACATATTTTATAATATTTTTATAATAATAATTATATATGAATGAACACTTTTTAATAATGTTTTTGTTATTAATAATACATATATAATAATATTATAGGAAGGCTAATATACAAATAAATAGATATAAATGTTTTTGATCATAATATAAATACATATTTTATAATATTTTTATAATTATAATTATATATGAATGAACACTTTTTAATAATGTTTTTAATAATAATAATACATATATATTAATATTATAGTAAGGATAATATGCAATTAAATATTGACAGGTTTTTTTAATTATAATATAAATACATATTTTAAAATTTTTATATAAAAATAATTATATATGAATGAACACTTTTTAATGATGTTTTTGTAATTAATAATACATATATAATAATATTATAGGAAGGATAATATGCAAATAAATATTCACCGGATTTTTTTATCATAATATAATTACATATTTTAAAGTTTTTTATAATAATAATTATATATGAATGAACACTTTTTAGTAATGTTTTTGTAATTAATAATACAAATATAATAATATTATAGAAACGATAATATGCAAATAAATATTGACAGGTTTTTTTGATCATAATATAAATACATAGTTTAAAGTTTTTTTATAATTATAATTATATATGAATGAACACTTTTTAATAATGTTTTTGTTATGAATAATACATATATAATAATATTATAGGAAGGATAATATACAAATAAATATATATAAATGTTTTTGATCATAATATAAATACATATTTTATAATATTTTTATAATAATAATTATATATGAAGGAACACTTTTAAATAATGTTTTTGTTATTAATAATACATATATAATAATATTATAGGAAGGATTTTATACAAATAAATATATATAAATGTTTTTGATCATAATATAAATACATATTTTATAATATTTTTATAATTATAATTAATATATGAATGAACACTTTTTAGTAATGTTTTTGTAATTAATAATACAAATATAATAATATTATAGAAACGATAATATGCAAATAAATATTGACAGGTTTTTTTGATCATAATATAAATACATAGTTTAAAGTTTTTTTATAATTTTAATTATATATGAATGAACACTTTTTAATAATGTTTTTGTTATGAATAATACATATATAATAACATTATAGGAAGGATAATATACAAATAAATAGATATAAATGTTTTTGATCATAATATAAATACATATTTTATAATATTTTTATAATTATAATTATATATGAATGAACACTTTTTAATAATGTTTTTAATAATAATAATACATATATATTAATATTATAGTAAGGATAATATGCAATTAAATATTGACAGGTTTTTTTTATCATAATATAAATACTTATTTTAAAATTTTTATATAAAAATAATTATATATGAATGAACACTTTTTAATGATGTTTTTGTAATTAATAATACATATATAATAATATTATAGGAAGGATAATATGCAAATAAATATTCACAGGTTTTTTTTATCATAATATAAATACATATTTTAAAGTTTTTTATAATAATAATTATATATGAATGAACACTTTTTAGTAATGTTTTTGTAATTAATAATACAAATATAATAATATTATAGAAACGATAATATGCAAATATATATTGACAGGTTTTTTTGATCATAATATAAATACATAGTTTAAAGTTTTTTATAATAATAATTATATATGAATGAACACTTTTTAATAATGTTTTTGTTATTAATAATACATATATAATAATATTATAGGAAGGATCATATACAAATAAATATATATAAATGTTTTTGATCATAATATAAATACATATTTTATAATATTTTTATAATAATAACTATATATGAATGAACACTTTTTAATAATGTTTTTGTTATTAATAATACATATATAATAAAATTATAGGAAGGATAATACGCAATTAAATATTGACAGGTTTTTTTTATCATAATATAAATACATATTTTAAAATTTTTATATAAAAATAATTATATATGAATGAACACTTTTTAATGATGTTTTTGTAATTAATAATACATATATAATAATATTATAGGAAGGATAATATGCAAATAAATATTCACAGGTTTTTTTATCATAATATAAATACATATTTTAAAGTTTTTTTATAATTATAATTATATATGAATGAACACTTTTTAATAATGTTTTTGTTATGAATAATACATATATAATAATATTATAGGAAGGATAATATACAAATAAATATATATAAATGTTTTTAATCATAATATAAATACATATTTTATAATATTTTTATAATTATAATTATATATGAATGAACACTTTTTAATAATGTTTTTGTTATGAATAATACATATATAATAATATTATAGGAAGGATAATATACAAATAAATATATATAAATGTTTTTAATCATAATATAAATACATATTTTATAATATTTTTATAATAATAATAATATATGAATAAACACTTTAAAATAATGTTTTTGTTATTAATAATACATATATAATAATATTATAGGAAGGATAATATACAAATAAATATATATAAATGTTTTTGATCATAATATAAATACATATTTTATAATATTTTTATAATAATAACTATATATGAATGAACACTTTTTAATAATGTTTTTGTTATTAATAATACATATATAATAAAATTATAGGAAGGATAATATACAAATAAATATGTATCAATGTTTTTGATCATAATATAAATACATATTTTATAATATTTTTATAATAATAATTATATATGAATGAACACTTTTTAATAATGTTTTTGTTATTAATAATACATATATAATAATATAATAGGAAGGCTAATATACAAATAAATATATATAAATGTTTTTGATCATAATATAAATACATATTTTATAATATTTTTATAATAATAATTATATATGAATGAACACTTTTTAATAATGTTTTTGTTATTAATAATACATATATAATAATATTATAGGAAGGATAATATACAAATAAATATATATAAATGTTTTTGATCATAATATAAATACATATTTTATAATATTTTTATAATTATAATTATATATGAATGAACACTTTTTAATAATGTTTTTAATAATAATAATACATATGTATTAATATTATAGTAAGGATAATATGCATTAAATATTGACAGGTTTTTTTTATTATAATATAAATACATATTTTAAAATTTTTATATAAAAATAATTATATATGAATGAACACTTTTTAATGATGTTTTTAATAATAATACATATATATTAATATTATAGTAAGGATAATATGCAATTAAATATTGACAGGTTTTTTTAATTATAATATAAATACATATTTTAAAATTTTTATATAAAAATAATTATATATGAATGAACACTTTTTAATGATGTTTTTGTAATTAATAATACATAAATAATAATATTATAGGAAGGATAATATGCAAATAAATATTCACCGGTTTTTTTTATCATAATATAAATACATATTTTAAAGTTTTTTATAATAATAATTATATATGAATGAACACTTTTTAGTAATGTTTTTGTAATTAATAATACAAATATAATAATATTATAGAAACGATAATATGCAAATAAATATTGACAGGTTTTTTTGATCATAATATAAATACATAGTTTAAAGTTTTTTTATAATTTTAATTATATATGAATGAACACTTTTTAATAATGTTTTTGTTATGAATAATACATATATAATAATATTATAGGAAGGATAATATACAAATAAATAGATATAAATGTTTTTGATCATAATATAAATACATATTTTATAATATTTTTATAATTATAATTATATATGAATGAACACTTTTTAATAATGTTTTTAATAATAATAATACATATATATTAATATTATAGTAAGGATAATATGCAATTAAATATTGACAGGTTTTTTTTATCATAATATAAATACTTATTTTAAAATTTTTATATAAAAATAATTATATATGAATGAACACTTTTTAATGATGTTTTTGTAATTAATAATACATATATAATAATATTATAGGAAGGATAATATGCAAATAAATATTCACAGGTTTTTTTTATCATAATATAAATACATATTTTAAAGTTTTTTATAATAATAATTATATATGAATGAACACTTTTTAGTAATGTTTTTGTAATTAATAATACAAATATAATAATATTATAGAAACGATAATATGCAAATAAATATTGACAGGTTTTTTTGATCATAACATAAATACATAGTTTAAAGTTTTTTTATAATAATAATTATATATGAATGAACACTTTTTAATAATGTTTTTGTTATTAATAATACATATATAATAATATTATAGGAAGGATAATATACAAATAAATATATATTAATGTTTTTGATCATAATATAAATACATATATTTTATAATATTTTTATAATTATAATTATATATGAATGAACACTTTTTAATTATGTTTTTAATAATAATAATACATATATATTAATATTATAGTAAGGATAATATGCAATTAAATATTGACAGGTTTTTTTATCATAATATAAATACATATTTTAAAATTTTTATATAAAAATAATTATATATGAATGAACACTTTTTAATGATGTTTTTGTAATTAAAAATACATATATAATAATATTATAGGAAGGATAATATGCAAATAAATATTCACAGGTTTTTTTATCATAATATAAATACATATTTTAAAGTTTTTTATATTAATAATTATATATGAATGAACACTTTTTAATAATGTTTTTGTAATTAATAATACAAATATAATAATATTATAGAAACGATAATATGCAAATAAATATTGACAGGTTTTTTTGATCATAATATAAATACATAGTTTAAAGTTTTTTTATAATTATAATTATATATGAATGAACACTTTTTAATAATGTTTTTGTTATGAATAATACATATATAATAATATTATAGGAAGGATAATATACAAATAAATATATATAAATGTTTTTAATCATAATATAAATACATATTTTATAATATTTTTATAATTATAATTATATATGAATGAACACTTTTTAATAATGTTTTTGTTATGAATAATACATATATAATAATATTATAGGAAGGATAATATACAAATAAATATATATAAATGTTTTTAATCATAATATAAATACATATTTTATAATATTTTTATAATAATAATAATATATGAATAAACACTTTAATTATTTTAAAGTGTTTATTCATATATTATTATTATAGGAAGGATTTTATACAAATAAATATATATAAATGTTTTTGATCATAATATAAATACATATTTTATAATATTTTTATAATTATAATTAATATATGAATGAACACTTTTTAGTAATGTTTTTGTAATTAATAATACAAATATAATAATATTATAGAAACGATAATATGCAAATAAATATTGACAGGTTTTTTTGATCATAATATAAATACATAGTTTAAAGTTTTTTTATAATAATAATTATATATGAATGAACACTTTTTAATAATGTTTTTGTTATGAATAATACATATATAATAATATTATAGGAAGGATCATATACAAATAAATATATATAAATGTTTTTGATCATAATATAAATACATATTTTATAATATTTTTATAATTATAATTATATATGAATGAACACTTTTTAATAATGTTTTTAATAATAATAATACATATATATATTAATATTATAGTAAGGATAATACGCAATTAAATATTGACAGGTTTTTTTTTTATCATAATATAAATACATATTTTAAAATTTTTATATAAAAATAATTATATATGAATGAACACTTTTTAATGATGTTTTTGTAATTAATAATACATATATAATAATATTATAGGAAGGATAATATGCAAATAAATATTAACAGGTTTTTTTATCATAATATAAATACTTATTTTAAAGTTTTTTATAATAATAATAATATATGAATGAACACTTTTTAGTAATGTTTTTGTAATTAATAATACAAATATAATAATATTATAGAAACGATAATATGCAAATAAATATTGACAGGTTTTTTTGATCATAATATAAATACATAGTTTAAAGTTTTTTTATAATTATAATTATATATGAATGAACACTTTTTAATAATGTTTTTGTTATGAATAATACATATATAATAATATTATAGGAAGGATAATATACAAATAAATATATATAAATGTTTTTAATCATAATATAAATACATATTTTATAATATTTTTATAATTATAATTATATATGAATGAACACTTTTTAATAATGTTTTTGTTATGAATAATACATATATAATAATATTATAGGAAGGATAATATACAAATAAATATATATAAATGTTTTTAATCATAATATAAATACATATTTTATAATATTTTTATAATAATAATAATATATGAATGAACACTTTTTAATAATGTTTTTGTTATTAATAATACATATATAATAATATAATAGGAAGGCTAATATACAAATAAATATATATAAATGTTTTTGATCATAATATAAATACATATTTTATAATATTTTTATAATAATAATTATATATGAATGAACACTTTTTAATAATGTTTTTGTTATTAATAATACATATATAATAAAATTATAGGAAGGATAATATACAAATAAATATGTATCAATGTTTTTGATCATAATATAAATACATATTTTATAATATTTTTATTATAATAATTATATATGAATGAACACTTTTTAATAATGTTTTTGTTATTAATAATACATATATAATAATATAATAGGAAGGCTAATATACAAATAAATATATATAAATGTTTTTGATCATAATATAAATACATATTTTATAATATTTTTATAATAATAATTTTATATGAATGAACACTTTTGAATAATGTTTTTGTTATTAATAATACATATATAATAATATTATAGGAAGGATAATATACAAATAAATATATATAAATGTTTTTGATCATAATATAAATACATATTTTATAATATTTTTATAATAATAATTATATATGAATGAACACTTTTTAATAATGTTTTTGTTATTAATAATACATATATAATAATATTATAGGAAGGATAATATGCAAATAAATATTCACAGGTTTTTTTATCATAATATAAATACATATTTTAAAGTTTTTTTATAATAATAATAATATATGAATGAACACTTTTTAGTAATGTTTTTGTAATTAATAATACAAATATAATAAAATTATAGAAACGATAATATGCAAATAAATATTGACAGGTTTTTATGATCATAATATAAATACATAGTTTAAAGTTTTTTTATAATAATAATTATATATGAATGAACACTTTTTAGTAATGTTTTTGTAATTAATAATACAAATATAATAATATTATAGAAACGATAATATGCAAATAAATATTGACAGGTTTTTTTGATCATAATATAAATACATAGTTTAAAGTTTTTTTATAATTATAATTATATATGAATGAACACTTTTTAATAATGTTTTTGTTATGAATAATACATATATAATAATATTATAGGAAGGATAATATACAGATAAATATATATAAATGTTTTTGATCATAATATAAATACATATTTTATAATATTTTTATAATAATAATAATATATGAATGAACACTTTTTAATAATGTTTTTGTTATGAATAATACATATATAATAATATTATAGGAAGGATAATATACAAATAAATATATACAAATGTTTTTGATCATAATATAAATACATATTTTATAATATTTTTATAATAATAATTATATATGAATGAACACTTTTTAATGATGTTTTTGTAATTAATAATACATATATAATAATATTATAGAAACGATAATATGCAAATAAATATTGACAGGTTTTTTTGATCATAATATAAATACATAGTTTAAAGTTTTTTTATAATTATAATTATATATGAATGAACACTTTTTAATAATGTTTTTGTTATGAATAATACATATATAATAATATTATAGGAAGGATAATATACAAATAAATATATATAAATGTTTTTAATCATAATATAAATACATATTTTATAATATTTTTATAATTATAATTATATATGAATGAACACTTTTTAATAATGTTTTTGTTATGAATAATACATATATAATAATATTATAGGAAGGATAATATACAAATAAATATATATAAATGTTTTTAATCATAATATAAATACATATTTTATAATATTTTTATAATAATAATAATATATGAATAAACACTTTAAAATAATGTTTTTGTTATTAATAATACATATATAATAATATTATAGGAAGGATAATATACAAATAAATATATATAAATGTTTTTGATCATAATATAAATACATATTTTATAATATTTTTATAATAATAATTATATATGAATGAACACTTTTTAATAATGTTTTTGTTATTAATAATACATATATAATAAAATTATAGGAAGGATAATATACAAATAAATATGTATCAATGTTTTTGATCATAATATAAATACATATTTTATAATATTTTTATTATAATAATTATATATGAATGAACACTTTTTAATAATGTTTTTGTTATTAATAATACATATATAATAATATAATAGGAAGGCTAATATACAAATAAATATATATAAATGTTTTTGATCATAATATAAATACATATTTTATAATATTTTTATAATAATAATTTTATATGAATGAACACTTTTGAATAATGTTTTTGTTATTAATAACACATATATAATAATATTATAGGAAGGATAATATACAAATAAATATATACAAATGTTTTTGATCATAATATAAATACATATTTTATAATATTTTTATAATAATAATTATATATGAATGAACACTTTTTAATGATGTTTTTGTAATTAATAATACATATATAATAATATTATAGGAAGGATAATATGCAAATAAATATTCACAGTTTTTTTTATCATAATATAAATACATATTTAAAAGTTTTTTATAATAATAATTATATATGAATGAACACTTTTATTAATGTTTTTGTAATTAATAATACACATATAATAATATTATAGTAAGGATAATATGCAATTAAATATTGACAGGTTTTTTTTATCATAATATAAATACATATTTTAAAATTTTTATATAAAAATAATTATATATGAATGAACACTTTTTAATGATGTTTTTGTTATTAATAATACATATATAATAATATTATAGGAAGGATAATATACAAATAAATATATATAAATGTTTTTGATCATAATATAAATACATATTTTATAATATTTTTATAATAATAATTTTATATGAATGAACACTTTTGAATAATGTTTTTGTTATTAATAATACATATATAATAATATTATAGGAAGGATAATATACAAATAAATATATATAAATGTTTTTAATCATAATATAAATACATATTTTATAATATTTTTATAATAATAATTATATATGAATGAACACTTTTTAATAATGTTTTTGTTATTAATAATACATATATAATAATATTATAGGAAGGATAATATGCAAATAAATATTCACAGGTTTTTTTATCATAATATAAATACATATTTTAAAGTTTTTTTATAATAATAATAATATATGAATGAACACTTTTTAGTAATGTTTTTGTAATTAATAATACAAATATAATAATATTATAGAAACGATAATATGCAAATAAATATTGACAGGTTTTTTTGATCATAATATAAATACATAGTTTAAAGTTTTTTTATAATAATAATTATATATGAATGAACACTTTTTAGTAATGTTTTTGTAATTAATAATACAAATATAATAATATTATAGAAACGATAATATGCAAATAAATATTGACAGGTTTTTTTGATCATAATATAAATACATAGTTTTAAGTTTTTTTATAATTATAATTATATATGAATGAACACTTTTTAATAATGTTTTTGTTATAAATAATAAATATATAATAATATTATAGGAAGGATAATATACAAATAAATATATATAAATGTTTTTGATCATAATATAAATACATATTTTATAATATTTTTATAATAATAATTATATATGAATAAACACTTTTTAATAATGTTTTTGTTATTAATAATACATATATAATAATATTATAGGAAGGATAATATACAAATAAATATATACAAATGTTTTTGATCATAATATACATACATATTTTATAATATTTTTATAATAATAATTATATATGAATGAACACTTTTTAATGATGTTTTTGTAATTAATAATACATATATAATAATATTATAGGAAGGATAATATGCAAATAAATATTCACAGTTTTTTTTTATCATAATATAAATACATATTTAAAAGTTTTTTATAATAATAATTATATATGAATGAACACTTTTTAGTAATGTTTTTGTAATTGATAATACAAATATAATAATATTATAGAAACGATAATATGAAAATAAATATTGACAGGTTTTTTGATCATAATATAAATACATAGTTTAAAGTTTTTTTATAATTATAATTATATATGAATGAACACTTTTTAATAATGTTTTTGTTATGAATAATACATATATAATAATATTATAGGAAGGATAATATACAAATAAATATATATAATTGTTTTTGATCATAATATAAATACATATTTTATAATATTTTTATAATTATAATTATATATGAATGAACACTTTTTAATAATGTTTTTAATAATAATAATACATATATATTAATATTATAGTAAGGATAATATGCAATTAAATATTGACAGGTTTTTTTATCATAATATAAATACATATTTTAAAATTTTTATATAAAAATAATTATATATGAATGAACACTTTTTAATGATGTTTTTGTAATTAATAATACATATATAATAATATTATAGGAAGGATAATATGCAAATAAATATTCACAGGTTTTTTTATCATAATATAAATACATATTTTAAAGTTTTTTATAATAATGACATATGAATGAACACTTTTTAATAATGTTTTTGTTATGAATAATACATATTTAATAATATTATAGGAAGGATAACATACAAATAAATATATATATAAATGTTTTTGATCATAATATAAATACATATTTTATAATATTTTTATAATAATAATTATATATGAATGAACACTTTTTAATAATGTTTTTGTTATTAATAATACATATATAATAATATTATAGGAAGGATAATATACAAATAAATATATACAAATGTTTTTGATCATAATATAAATACATATTTTATAATATTTTTATAATAATAATTATATATGAATGAACACTTTTTAATGATGTTTTTGTAATTAATAATACATATATAATAATATTATAGGAAGGATAATATGCAAATAAATATTCACAGTTTTTTTTATCATAATATAAATACATATTTAAAAGTTTTTTATAATAATAATTATATATGAATGAACACTTTTTAGTAATGTTTTTGTAATTAATAATACAAATATAATAATATTATAGAAACGATAATATGAAAATAAATATTGACAGGTTTTTTTGATCATAATATAAATACATAGTTTAAAGTTTTTTTATAATTATAATTATATATGAATGAACACTTTTTAATAATGTTTTTGTTATGAATAATACATATATAATAATATTATAGGAAGGATAATATACAAATAAATATATAAAAATGTTTTTGATCATAATATAAATACATATTTTATAATATTTTTATAATTATAATTATATATGAATGAACACTTTTTAATAATGTTTTTAATAATAATAATACATATATATTAATATTATAGTAAGGATAATATGCAATTAAATATTGACAGGTTTTTTTTATCATAATATAAATACATATTTTATAATTTTTATATAAAAATAATTATATATGAATGAACACTTTTTAATGATGTTTTTGTTATTAATAATACATATATAATAATATTATAGGAAGGATAATATACAAATAAATATATATAAATGTTTTTGATCATAATATAAATACATATTTTATAATATTTTTATAATAATAATTATATATGAATGAACACTTTTGAATAATGTTTTTGTTATTAATAATACATATATAATAATATTATAGGAAGGATAATATACAAATAAATATATATAAATGTTTTTGATCATAATATAAATACATATTTTATAATATTTTTATAATAATAATTATATATGAATGAACACTTTTTAATAATGTTTTTGTTATTAATAATACATATATAATAATATTATAGGAAGGATAATATGCAAATAAATATTCACAGGTTTTTTTATCATAATATAAATACATATTTTAAAGTTTTTTTATAATAATAATAATATATGAATGAACACTTTTTAGTAATGTTTTTGTAATTAATAATACAAATATAATAATATTATAGAAACGATAATATGCAAATAAATATTGACAGGTTTTTATGATCATAATATAAATACATAGTTTAAAGTTTTTTTATAATAATAATTATATATGAATGAACACTTTTTAGTAATGTTTTTGTAATTAATAATACAAATATAATAATATTATAGAAACGATAATATGCAAATAAATATTGACAGGTTTTTTTGATCATAATATAAATACATAGTTTAAAGTTTTTTTATAATTATAATTATATATGAATGAACACTTTTTAATAATGTTTTTGTTATGAATAATACATATATAATAATATTATAGGAAGGATAATATACAAATAAATATATATAAATGTTTTTGATCATAATATAAATACATATTTTATAATATTTTTATAATAATAATAATATATGAATGAACACTTTTTAATAATGTTTTTGTTATGAATAATACATATATAATAATATTATAGGAAGGATAATATACAAATAAATATATACAAATGTTTTTGATCATAATATAAATACATATTTTATAATATTTTTATAATAATAATTATATATGAATGAACACTTTTTAATGATGTTTTTGTAATTAATAATACATATATAATAATATTATAGGAAGGATAATATGCAAATAAATATTCACAGTTTTTTTTATCATAATATAAATACATATTTAAAAGTTTTTTATAATAATAATTATATATGAATGAACACTTTTTAGTAATGTTTTTGTAATTAATAATACAAATATAATAATATTATAGAAACGATAATATGAAAATAAATATTGACAGGGTTTTTTGATCATAATATAAATACATAGTTTAAAGTTTTTTTATAATTATAATTATATATGAATGAACACTTTTTAATAATGTTTTTGTTATGAATAATACATACATAATAATATTATAGGAAGGATAATATACAAATAAATATATAAAAATGTTTTTGATCATAATATAAATACATATTTTATAATATTTTTATAATTATAATTATATATGAATGAACACTTTTTAATAATGTTTTTAATAATAATAATACACATATAATAATATTATAGTAAGGATAATATGCAATTAAATATTGACAGGTTTTTTTTATCATAATATAAATACATATTTTATAATTTTTATATAAAAATAATTATATATGAATGAACACTTTTTAATGATGTTTTTGTTATTAATAATACATATATAATAATATTATAGGAAGGATAATATACAAATAAATATATATAAATGTTTTTGATCATAATATAAATACATATTTTATAATATTTTTATAATAATAATTATATATGAATGAACACTTTTTAATGATGTTTTTGTAATTAATAATACATATATAATAATATTATAGGAAGGATAATATGCAAATAAATATTCACAGTTTTTTTTATCATAATATAAATACATATTTAAAAGTTTTTTATAATAATAATTATATATGAATGAACTCTTTTTAGTAATGTTTTTGTAATTAATAATACAAATATAATAATATTATAGAAACGATAATATGAAAATAAATATTGACAGGTTTTTTGATCATAATATAAATACATAGTTTAAAGTTTTTTTATAATTATAATTATATATAAATGAACACTTTTTAATAATGTTTTTGTTATGAATAATACATATATAATAATATTATAGGAAGGATAATATACAAATAAATATATATAAATGTTTTTGATCATAATATAAATACATATTTTATAATATTTTTATAATAATAATTATATATGAATAAACACTTTTTAATAATGTTTTTGTTATTAATAATACATATATAATAATATTATAGGAAGGATAATATACAAATAAATATATACAAATGTTTTTGATCATAATATAAATACATATTTTATAATATTTTTATAATTATAATTATATATGAATGAACACTTTTTAATAATGTTTTTAATAATAATAATACATATATATTAATATTATAGTAAGGATAATATGCAATTAAATATTGACAGGTTTTTTTTATCATAATATAAATACATATTTTAAAATTTTTATATAAAAATAATTATATATGAATGAACACTTTTTAATGATGTTTTTGTTATTAATAATACATATATAATAATATTATAGGAAGGATAATATACAAATAAATATATATAAATGATTTTGATCATAATATAAATACATATTTTATAATATTTTTATAATAATAATTTTATATGAATGAACACTTTTGAATAATGTTTTTGTTATTAATAATACATATATAATAATATTATAGGAAGGATAATATACAAATAAATATATATAAATGTTTTTGATCATAATATAAATACATATTTTATAATATTTTTATAATAATAATTATATATGAATGAACACTTTTTAATAATGTTTTTGTTATTAATAATACATATATAATAATATTATAGGAAGGATAATATGCAAATAAATATTCACAGGTTTTTTTATCATAATATAAATACATATTTTAAAGTTTTTTTATAATAATAATAATATATGAATGAACACTTTTTAGTAATGTTTTTGTAATTAATAATACAAATATAATAATATTATAGAAACGATAATATGCAAATAAATATTCACAGGTTTTTTTGATCATAATATAAATACATAGTTTAAAGTTTTTTTATAATAATAATTATATATGAATGAACACTTTTTAGTAATGTTTTTGTAATTATAATACAAATATAATAATATTATAGAAACGATAATATGCAAATAAATATTGACAGGTTTTTTTGATCATAATATAAATACATAGTTTAAAGTTTTTTTATAATTATAATTATATATGAATGAACACTTTTTAATAATGTTTTTGTTATGAATAATACATATATAATAATATTATAGGAAGGATAATATACAAATAAATATATATAAATGTTTTTGATCATAATATAAATACATATTTTATAATATTTTTATAATAATAATTATATATGAATAAACACTTTTTAATAATGTTTTTGTTATTAATAATACATATATAATAATATTATAGGAAGGATAATATACAAATAAATATATATAAATATTTTTGATCATAATATAAATACATATTTTATAATATTTTTATAATAATAATTATATATGAATGAACACTTTTTAATGATGTTTTTGTAATTAATAATACATATATAATAATATTATAGGAAGGATAATATGCAAATAAATATTCACAGTTTTTTTTATCATAATATAAATACATATTTAAAAGTTTTTTATAATAATAATTATATATGAATGAACACTTTTTAGTAATGTTTTTGTAATTAATAATACAAATATAATAATATTATAGAAACGATAATATGAAAATAAATATTGACAGGGTTTTTTGATCATAATATAAATACATAGTTTAAAGTTTTTTTATAATTATAATTATATATGAATGAACACTTTTTAATAATGTTTTTGTTATGAATAATACATACATAATAATATTATAGGAAGGATAATATACAAATAAATATATAAAAATGTTTTTGATCATAATATAAATACATATTTTATAATATTTTTATAATTATAATTATATATGAATGAACACTTTTTAATAATGTTTTTAATAATAATAATACACATATAATAATATTATAGTAAGGATAATATGCAATTAAATATTGACAGGTTTTTTTTATCATAATATAAATACATATTTTATAATTTTTATATAAAAATAATTATATATGAATGAACACTTTTTAATGATGTTTTTGTTATTAATAATACATATATAATAATATTATAGGAAGGATAATATACAAATAAATATATATAAATGTTTTTGATCATAATATAAATACATATTTTATAATATTTTTATAATAATAATTATATATGAATGAACACTTTTTAATGATGTTTTTGTAATTAATAATACAAATATAATAATATTATAGAAACGATAATATGAAAATAAATATTGACAGGTTTTTTGATCATAATATAAATACATAGTTTAAAGTTTTTTTATAATTATAATTATATATGAATGAACACTTTTTAATAATGTTTTTGTTATGAATAATACATATATAATAATATTATAGGAAGGATAATATACAAATAAATATATATAAATGTTTTTGATCATAATATAAATACATATTTTATAATATTTTTATAATAATAATTATATATGAATAAACACTTTTTAATAATGTTTTTGTTATTAATAATACATATATAATAATATTATAGGAAGGATAATATACAAATAAATATATACAAATGTTTTTGATCATAATATAAATACATATTTTATAATATTTTTATAATTATAATTATATATGAATGAACACTTTTTAATAATGTTTTTAATAATAATAATACATATATATTAATATTATAGTAAGGATAATATGCAATTAAATATTGACAGGTTTTTTTTATCATAATATAAATACATATTTTAAAATTTTTATATAAAAATAATTATATATGAATGAACACTTTTTAATGATGTTTTTGTTATTAATAATACATATATAATAATATTATAGGAAGGATAATATACAAATAAATATATATAAATGATTTTGATCATAATATAAATACATATTTTATAATATTTTTATAATAATAATTTTATATGAATGAACACTTTTGAATAATGTTTTTGTTATTAATAATACATATATAATAATATTATAGGAAGGATAATATACAAATAAATATATATAAATGTTTTTGATCATAATATAAATACATATTTTATAATATTTTTATAATAATAATTATATATGAATGAACACTTTTTAATAATGTTTTTGTTATTAATAATACATATATAATAATATTATAGGAAGGATAATATGCAAATAAATATTCACAGGTTTTTTTATCATAATATAAATACATATTTTAAAGTTTTTTTATAATAATAATAATATATGAATGAACACTTTTTAGTAATGTTTTTGTAATTAATAATACAAATATAATAATATTATAGAAACGATAATATGCAAATAAATATTCACAGGTTTTTTTTATCATAATATAAATACATAGTTTAAAGTTTTTTTATAATAATAATTATATATGAATGAACACTTTTTAGTAATGTTTTTGTAATTATAATACAAATATAATAATATTATAGAAACGATAATATGCAAATAAATATTGACAGGTTTTTTTGATCATAATATAAATACATAGTTTAAAGTTTTTTTATAATTATAATTATATATGAATGAACACTTTTTAATAATGTTTTTGTTATGAATAATACATATATAATAATATTATAGGAAGGATAATATACAAATAAATATATATAAATGTTTTTGATCATAATATAAATACATATTTTATAATATTTTTATAATAATAATTATATATGAATAAACACTTTTTAATAATGTTTTTGTTATTAATAATACATATATAATAATATTATAGGAAGGATAATATACAAATAAATATATATAAATATTTTTGATCATAATATAAATACATATTTTATAATATTTTTATAATAATAATTATATATGAATGAACACTTTTTAATGATGTTTTTGTAATTAATAATACATATATAATAATATTATAGGAAGGATAATATGCAAATAAATATTCACAGTTTTTTTTTATCATAATATAAATACATATTTAAAAGTTTTTTATAATAATAATTATATATGAATGAACACTTTTTAGTAATGTTTTTGTAATTAATAATACAAATATAATAATATTATAGAAACGATAATATGAAAATAAATATTGACAGGTTTTTTGATCATAATATAAATACATAGTTTAAAGTTTTTTTATAATTATAATTATATATGAATGAACACTTTTTAATAATGTTTTTGTTATGAATAATACATATATAATAATATTATAGGAAGGATAATATACAAATAAATATATATAAATGTTTTTGATCATAATATAAATACATATTTTATAATATTTTTATAATTATAATTATATATGAATGAACACTTTTTAATAATGTTTTTAATAATAATAATACATATATATTAATATTATAGTAAGGATAATATGCAATTAAATATTGACAGGTTTTTTTATCATAATATAAATACATATTTTAAAATTTTTATATAAAAATAATTATATATGAATGAACACTTTTTAATGATGTTTTTGTAATCAATAATACATATATAATAATATTATAGGAAGGATAATATGCAAATAAATATTTACAGGTTTTTTTTATCATAATATAAATACATATTTTAAAGTTTTTTATAATAATAATATATGAATGAACACTTTTTAATAATGTTTTTGTTATGAATAATACATATATAATAATATTATAGGAAGGATAATATACAAATAAATATATATATAAATGTTTTTGATCATAATATAAATACATATTTTATAATATTTTTATAATAATAATTATATATGAATGAACACTTTTTAATAATGTTTTTGTTATTAATAATACATATATAATAATATTATAGGAAGGATAATATACAAATAAATATATACAAATGTTTTTGATCATAATATAAATACATATTTTATAATATTTTTATAATAATAATTATATATGAATGAACACTTTTTAATGATGTTTTTTTAATTAATAATACATATATAATAATATTATAGGAAGGATAATATGCAAATAAATATTCACAGTTTTTTTTTTATCATAATATAAATACATATTTAAAAGTTTTTTATAATAATAATTATATATGAATGAACACTTTTTAGTAATGTTTTTGTAATTAATAATACAAATATAATAATATTATAGAAACGATAATATGAAAATAAATATTGACAGGTTTTTTTGATCATAATATAAATACATAGTTTAAAGTTTTTTTATAATTATAATTATATATGAATGAACACTTTTTAATAATGTTTTTGTTATGAATAATACATATATAATAATATTATAGGAAGGATAATATACAAATAAATATATAAAAATGTTTTTGATCATAATATAAATACATATTTTATAATATTTTTATAATTATAATTATATATGAATGAACACTTTTTAATAATGTTTTTAATAATAATAATACATATATATTAATATTATAGTAAGGATAATATGCAATTAAATATTGACAGGTTTTTTTATCATAATATAAATACATATTTTATAATTTTTATATAAAAATAATTATATATGAATGAACACTTTTTAATGATGTTTTTGTTATTAATAATACATATATAATAATATTATAGGAAGGATAATATACACATAAATATATATAAATGTTTTTGATCATCATATAAATACATATTTTATAATATTTTTATAATAATAATTATATATGAATAAACACTTTTTAATAATGTTTTTGTTATTAATAATACATATATAATAATATTATAGGAAGGATAATATACAAATAAATATATACAAATGTTTTTGATCATAATATACATACATATTTTATAATATTTTTATAATAATAATTATATATGAATGAACACTTTTTAATGATGTTTTTGTAATTAATAATACATATATAATAATATTATAGGAAGGATAATATGCAAATAAATATTCACAGTTTTTTTTTATCATAATATAAATACATATTTAAAAGTTTTTTATAATAATAATTATATATGAATGAACACTTTTTAGTAATGTTTTTGTAATTGATAATACAAATATAATAATATTATAGAAACGATAATATGAAAATAAATATTGACAGGTTTTTTGATCATAATATAAATACATAGTTTAAAGTTTTTTTATAATTATAATTATATATGAATGAACACTTTTTAATAATGTTTTTGTTATGAATAATACATATATAATAATATTATAGGAAGGATAATATACAAATAAATATATATAATTGTTTTTGATCATAATATAAATACATATTTTATAATATTTTTATAATTATAATTATATATGAATGAACACTTTTTAATAATGTTTTTAATAATAATAATACATATATATTAATATTATAGTAAGGATAATATGCAATTAAATATTGACAGGTTTTTTTATCATAATATAAATACATATTTTAAAATTTTTATATAAAAATAATTATATATGAATGAACACTTTTTAATGATGTTTTTGTAATTAATAATACATATATAATAATATTATAGGAAGGATAATATGCAAATAAATATTCACAGGTTTTTTTATCATAATATAAATACATATTTTAAAGTTTTTTATAATAATGACATATGAATGAACACTTTTTAATAATGTTTTTGTTATGAATAATACATATTTAATAATATTATAGGAAGGATAACATACAAATAAATATATATATAAATGTTTTTGATCATAATATAAATACATATTTTATAATATTTTTATAATAATAATTATATATGAATGAACACTTTTTAATAATGTTTTTGTTATTAATAATACATATATAATAATATTATAGGAAGGATAATATACAAATAAATATATACAAATGTTTTTGATCATAATATAAATACATATTTTATAATATTTTTATAATAATAATTATATATGAATGAACACTTTTTAATGATGTTTTTGTAATTAATAATACATATATAATAATATTATAGGAAGGATAATATGCAAATAAATATTCACAGTTTTTTTTATCATAATATAAATACATATTTAAAAGTTTTTTATAATAATAATTATATATGAATGAACACTTTTTAGTAATGTTTTTGTAATTAATAATACAAATATAATAATATTATAGAAACGATAATATGAAAATAAATATTGACAGGTTTTTTTGATCATAATATAAATACATAGTTTAAAGTTTTTTTATAATTATAATTATATATGAATGAACACTTTTTAATAATGTTTTTGTTATGAATAATACATATATAATAATATTATAGGAAGGATAATATACAAATAAATATATAAAAATGTTTTTGATCATAATATAAATACATATTTTATAATATTTTTATAATTATAATTATATATGAATGAACACTTTTTAATAATGTTTTTAATAATAATAATACATATATATTAATATTATAGTAAGGATAATATGCAATTAAATATTGACAGGTTTTTTTTATCATAATATAAATACATATTTTATAATTTTTATATAAAAATAATTATATATGAATGAACACTTTTTAATGATGTTTTTGTTATTAATAATACATATATAATAATATTATAGGAAGGATAATATACAAATAAATATATATAAATGTTTTTGATCATAATATAAATACATATTTTATAATATTTTTATAATAATAATTATATATGAATGAACACTTTTGAATAATGTTTTTGTTATTAATAATACATATATAATAATATTATAGGAAGGATAATATACAAATAAATATATATAAATGTTTTTGATCATAATATAAATACATATTTTATAATATTTTTATAATAATAATTATATATGAATGAACACTTTTTAATAATGTTTTTGTTATTAATAATACATATATAATAATATTATAGGAAGGATAATATGCAAATAAATATTCACAGGTTTTTTTATCATAATATAAATACATATTTTAAAGTTTTTTTATAATAATAATAATATATGAATGAACACTTTTTAGTAATGTTTTTGTAATTAATAATACAAATATAATAATATTATAGAAACGATAATATGCAAATAAATATTGACAGGTTTTTATGATCATAATATAAATACATAGTTTAAAGTTTTTTTATAATAATAATTATATATGAATGAACACTTTTTAGTAATGTTTTTGTAATTAATAATACAAATATAATAATATTATAGAAACGATAATATGCAAATAAATATTGACAGGTTTTTTTGATCATAATATAAATACATAGTTTAAAGTTTTTTTATAATTATAATTATATATGAATGAACACTTTTTAATAATGTTTTTGTTATGAATAATACATATATAATAATATTATAGGAAGGATAATATACAAATAAATATATATAAATGTTTTTGATCATAATATAAATACATATTTTATAATATTTTTATAATAATAATAATATATGAATGAACACTTTTTAATAATGTTTTTGTTATGAATAATACATATATAATAATATTATAGGAAGGATAATATACAAATAAATATATACAAATGTTTTTGATCATAATATAAATACATATTTTATAATATTTTTATAATAATAATTATATATGAATGAACACTTTTTAATGATGTTTTTGTAATTAATAATACATATATAATAATATTATAGGAAGGATAATATGCAAATAAATATTCACAGTTTTTTTTATCATAATATAAATACATATTTAAAAGTTTTTTATAATAATAATTATATATGAATGAACACTTTTTAGTAATGTTTTTGTAATTAATAATACAAATATAATAATATTATAGAAACGATAATATGAAAATAAATATTGACAGGGTTTTTTGATCATAATATAAATAC
This sequence comes from Macrosteles quadrilineatus, assembly GCF_028750875.1. Taxonomy (NCBI): domain Eukaryota; kingdom Metazoa; phylum Arthropoda; class Insecta; order Hemiptera; family Cicadellidae; genus Macrosteles; species Macrosteles quadrilineatus. The sequence goes on from NW_026542596.1 coordinate 116,329,425, forward strand.
ATAGTTTAAAGTTTTTTTATAATTATAATTATATATGAATGAACACTTTTTAATAATGTTTTTGTTATGAATAATACATACATAATAATATTATAGGAAGGATAATATACAAATAAATATATAAAAATGTTTTTGATCATAATATAAATACATATTTTATAATATTTTTATAATTATAATTATATATGAATGAACACTTTTTAATAATGTTTTTAATAATAATAATACACATATAATAATATTATAGTAAGGATAATATGCAATTAAATATTGACAGGTTTTTTTTATCATAATATAAATACATATTTTATAATTTTTATATAAAAATAATTATATATGAATGAACACTTTTTAATGATGTTTTTGTTATTAATAATACATATATAATAATATTATAGGAAGGATAATATACAAATAAATATATATAAATGTTTTTGATCATAATATAAATACATATTTTATAATATTTTTATAATAATAATTATATATGAATGAACACTTTTTAATGATGTTTTTGTAATTAATAATACATATATAATAATATTATAGGAAGGATAATATGCAAATAAATATTCACAGTTTTTTTTATCATAATATAAATACATATTTAAAAGTTTTTTATAATAATAATTATATATGAATGAACTCTTTTTAGTAATGTTTTTGTAATTAATAATACAAATATAATAATATTATAGAAACGATAATATGAAAATAAATATTGACAGGTTTTTTGATCATAATATAAATACATAGTTTAAAGTTTTTTTATAATTATAATTATATATAAATGAACACTTTTTAATAATGTTTTTGTTATGAATAATACATATATAATAATATTATAGGAAGGATAATATACAAATAAATATATATAAATGTTTTTGATCATAATATAAATACATATTTTATAATATTTTTATAATAATAATTATATATGAATAAACACTTTTTAATAATGTTTTTGTTATTAATAATACATATATAATAATATTATAGGAAGGATAATATACAAATAAATATATACAAATGTTTTTGATCATAATATAAATACATATTTTATAATATTTTTATAATTATAATTATATATGAATGAACACTTTTTAATAATGTTTTTAATAATAATAATACATATATATTAATATTATAGTAAGGATAATATGCAATTAAATATTGACAGGTTTTTTTTATCATAATATAAATACATATTTTAAAATTTTTATATAAAAATAATTATATATGAATGAACACTTTTTAATGATGTTTTTGTTATTAATAATACATATATAATAATATTATAGGAAGGATAATATACAAATAAATATATATAAATGATTTTGATCATAATATAAATACATATTTTATAATATTTTTATAATAATAATTTTATATGAATGAACACTTTTGAATAATGTTTTTGTTATTAATAATACATATATAATAATATTATAGGAAGGATAATATACAAATAAATATATATAAATGTTTTTGATCATAATATAAATACATATTTTATAATATTTTTATAATAATAATTATATATGAATGAACACTTTTTAATAATGTTTTTGTTATTAATAATACATATATAATAATATTATAGGAAGGATAATATGCAAATAAATATTCACAGGTTTTTTTATCATAATATAAATACATATTTTAAAGTTTTTTTATAATAATAATAATATATGAATGAACACTTTTTAGTAATGTTTTTGTAATTAATAATACAAATATAATAATATTATAGAAACGATAATATGCAAATAAATATTCACAGGTTTTTTTGATCATAATATAAATACATAGTTTAAAGTTTTTTTATAATAATAATTATATATGAATGAACACTTTTTAGTAATGTTTTTGTAATTATAATACAAATATAATAATATTATAGAAACGATAATATGCAAATAAATATTGACAGGTTTTTTTGATCATAATATAAATACATAGTTTAAAGTTTTTTTATAATTATAATTATATATGAACGAACACTTTTTAATAATGTTTTTGTTATGAATAATACATATATAATAATATTATAGGAAGGATAATATACAAATAAATATATATAAATGTTTTTGATCATAATATAAATACATATTTTATAATATTTTTATAATAATAATTATATATGAATAAACACTTTTTAATAATGTTTTTGTTATTAATAATACATATATAATAATATTATAGGAAGGATAATATACAAATAAATATATATAAATATTTTTGATCATAATATAAATACATATTTTATAATATTTTTATAATAATAATTATATATGAATGAACACTTTTTAATGATGTTTTTGTAATTAATAATACATATATAATAATATTATAGGAAGGATAATATGCAAATAAATATTCACAGTTTTTTTTTATCATAATATAAATACATATTTAAAAGTTTTTTATAATAATAATTATATATGAATGAACACTTTTTAGTAATGTTTTTGTAATTAATAATACAAATATAATAATATTATAGAAACGATAATATGAAAATAAATATTGACAGGGTTTTTTGATCATAATATAAATACATAGTTTAAAGTTTTTTTATAATTATAATTATATATGAATGAACACTTTTTAATAATGTTTTTGTTATGAATAATACATACATAATAATATTATAGGAAGGATAATATACAAATAAATATATAAAAATGTTTTTGATCATAATATAAATACATATTTTATAATATTTTTATAATTATAATTATATATGAATGAACACTTTTTAATAATGTTTTTAATAATAATAATACACATATAATAATATTATAGTAAGGATAATATGCAATTAAATATTGACAGGTTTTTTTTATCATAATATAAATACATATTTTATAATTTTTATATAAAAATAATTATATATGAATGAACACTTTTTAATGATGTTTTTGTTATTAATAATACATATATAATAATATTATAGGAAGGATAATATACAAATAAATATATATAAATGTTTTTGATCATAATATAAATACATATTTTATAATATTTTTATAATAATAATTATATATGAATGAACACTTTTTAATGATGTTTTTGTAATTAATAATACAAATATAATAATATTATAGAAACGATAATATGAAAATAAATATTGACAGGTTTTTTGATCATAATATAAATACATAGTTTAAAGTTTTTTTATAATTATAATTATATATGAATGAACACTTTTTAATAATGTTTTTGTTATGAATAATACATATATAATAATATTATAGGAAGGATAATATACAAATAAATATATATAAATGTTTTTGATCATAATATAAATACATATTTTATAATATTTTTATAATAATAATTATATATGAATAAACACTTTTTAATAATGTTTTTGTTATTAATAATACATATATAATAATATTATAGGAAGGATAATATACAAATAAATATATACAAATGTTTTTGATCATAATATAAATACATATTTTATAATATTTTTATAATTATAATTATATATGAATGAACACTTTTTAATAATGTTTTTAATAATAATAATACATATATATTAATATTATAGTAAGGATAATATGCAATTAAATATTGACAGGTTTTTTTTATCATAATATAAATACATATTTTAAAATTTTTATATAAAAATAATTATATATGAATGAACACTTTTTAATGATGTTTTTGTTATTAATAATACATATATAATAATATTATAGGAAGGATAATATACAAATAAATATATATAAATGATTTTGATCATAATATAAATACATATTTTATAATATTTTTATAATAATAATTTTATATGAATGAACACTTTTGAATAATGTTTTTGTTATTAATAATACATATATAATAATATTATAGGAAGGATAATATACAAATAAATATATATAAATGTTTTTGATCATAATATAAATACATATTTTATAATATTTTTATAATAATAATTATATATGAATGAACACTTTTTAATAATGTTTTTGTTATTAATAATACATATATAATAATATTATAGGAAGGATAATATGCAAATAAATATTCACAGGTTTTTTTATCATAATATAAATACATATTTTAAAGTTTTTTTATAATAATAATAATATATGAATGAACACTTTTTAGTAATGTTTTTGTAATTAATAATACAAATATAATAATATTATAGAAACGATAATATGCAAATAAATATTCACAGGTTTTTTTTATCATAATATAAATACATAGTTTAAAGTTTTTTTATAATAATAATTATATATGAATGAACACTTTTTAGTAATGTTTTTGTAATTATAATACAAATATAATAATATTATAGAAACGATAATATGCAAATAAATATTGACAGGTTTTTTTGATCATAATATAAATACATAGTTTAAAGTTTTTTTATAATTATAATTATATATGAATGAACACTTTTTAATAATGTTTTTGTTATGAATAATACATATATAATAATATTATAGGAAGGATAATATACAAATAAATATATATAAATGTTTTTGATCATAATATAAATACATATTTTATAATATTTTTATAATAATAATTATATATGAATAAACACTTTTTAATAATGTTTTTGTTATTAATAATACATATATAATAATATTATAGGAAGGATAATATACAAATAAATATATATAAATATTTTTGATCATAATATAAATACATATTTTATAATATTTTTATAATAATAATTATATATGAATGAACACTTTTTAATGATGTTTTTGTAATTAATAATACATATATAATAATATTATAGGAAGGATAATATGCAAATAAATATTCACAGTTTTTTTTTATCATAATATAAATACATATTTAAAAGTTTTTTATAATAATAATTATATATGAATGAACACTTTTTAGTAATGTTTTTGTAATTAATAATACAAATATAATAATATTATAGAAACGATAATATGAAAATAAATATTGACAGGTTTTTTGATCATAATATAAATACATAGTTTAAAGTTTTTTTATAATTATAATTATATATGAATGAACACTTTTTAATAATGTTTTTGTTATGAATAATACATATATAATAATATTATAGGAAGGATAATATACAAATAAATATATATAAATGTTTTTGATCATAATATAAATACATATTTTATAATATTTTTATAATTATAATTATATATGAATGAACACTTTTTAATAATGTTTTTAATAATAATAATACATATATATTAATATTATAGTAAGGATAATATGCAATTAAATATTGACAGGTTTTTTTATCATAATATAAATACATATTTTAAAATTTTTATATAAAAATAATTATATATGAATGAACACTTTTTAATGATGTTTTTGTAATCAATAATACATATATAATAATATTATAGGAAGGATAATATGCAAATAAATATTTACAGGTTTTTTTTATCATAATATAAATACATATTTTAAAGTTTTTTATAATAATAATATATGAATGAACACTTTTTAATAATGTTTTTGTTATGAATAATACATATATAATAATATTATAGGAAGGATAATATACAAATAAATATATATATAAATGTTTTTGATCATAATATAAATACATATTTTATAATATTTTTATAATAATAATTATATATGAATGAACACTTTTTAATAATGTTTTTGTTATTAATAATACATATATAATAATATTATAGGAAGGATAATATACAAATAAATATATACAAATGTTTTTGATCATAATATAAATACATATTTTATAATATTTTTATAATAATAATTATATATGAATGAACACTTTTTAATGATGTTTTTTTAATTAATAATACATATATAATAATATTATAGGAAGGATAATATGCAAATAAATATTCACAGTTTTTTTTTTATCATAATATAAATACATATTTAAAAGTTTTTTATAATAATAATTATATATGAATGAACACTTTTTAGTAATGTTTTTGTAATTAATAATACAAATATAATAATATTATAGAAACGATAATATGAAAATAAATATTGACAGGTTTTTTTGATCATAATATAAATACATAGTTTAAAGTTTTTTTATAATTATAATTATATATGAATGAACACTTTTTAATAATGTTTTTGTTATGAATAATACATATATAATAATATTATAGGAAGGATAATATACAAATAAATATATAAAAATGTTTTTGATCATAATATAAATACATATTTTATAATATTTTTATAATTATAATTATATATGAATGAACACTTTTTAATAATGTTTTTAATAATAATAATACATATATATTAATATTATAGTAAGGATAATATGCAATTAAATATTGACAGGTTTTTTTATCATAATATAAATACATATTTTATAATTTTTATATAAAAATAATTATATATGAATGAACACTTTTTAATGATGTTTTTGTTATTAATAATACATATATAATAATATTATAGGAAGGATAATATACACATAAATATATATAAATGTTTTTGATCATCATATAAATACATATTTTATAATATTTTTATAATAATAATTATATATGAATAAACACTTTTTAATAATGTTTTTGTTATTAATAATACATATATAATAATATTATAGGAAGGATAATATACAAATAAATATATATAAATATTTTTGATCATAATATAAATACATATTTTATAATATTTTTATAATAATAATTATATATGAATGAACACTTTTTAATGATGTTTTTGTAATTAATAATACATATATAATAATATTATAGGAAGGATAATATGCAAATAAATATTCACAGTTTTTTTTTATCATAATATAAATACATATTTAAAAGTTTTTTATAATAATAATTATATATGAATGAACACTTTTTAGTAATGTTTTTGTAATTAATAATACAAATATAATAATATTATAGAAACGATAATATGAAAATAAATATTGACAGGTTTTTTGATCATAATATAAATACATAGTTTAAAGTTTTTTTATAATTATAATTATATATGAATGAACACTTTTTAATAATGTTTTTGTTATGAATAATACATATATAATAATATTATAGGAAGGATAATATACAAATAAATATATATAAATGTTTTTGATCATAATATAAATACATATTTTATAATATTTTTATAATTATAATTATATATGAATGAACACTTTTTAATAATGTTTTTAATAATAATAATACATATATATTAATATTATAGTAAGGATAATATGCAATTAAATATTGACAGGTTTTTTTATCATAATATAAATACATATTTTAAAATTTTTATATAAAAATAATTATATATGAATGAACACTTTTTAATGATGTTTTTGTAATCAATAATACATATATAATAATATTATAGGAAGGATAATATGCAAATAAATATTTACAGGTTTTTTTTATCATAATATAAATACATATTTTAAAGTTTTTTATAATAATAATATATGAATGAACACTTTTTAATAATGTTTTTGTTATGAATAATACATATATAATAATATTATAGGAAGGATAATATACAAATAAATATATATATAAATGTTTTTGATCATAATATAAATACATATTTTATAATATTTTTATAATAATAATTATATATGAATGAACACTTTTTAATAATGTTTTTGTTATTAATAATACATATATAATAATATTATAGGAAGGATAATATACAAATAAATATATACAAATGTTTTTGATCATAATATAAATACATATTTTATAATATTTTTATAATAATAATTATATATGAATGAACACTTTTTAATGATGTTTTTTTAATTAATAATACATATATAATAATATTATAGGAAGGATAATATGCAAATAAATATTCACAGTTTTTTTTTATCATAATATAAATACATATTTAAAAGTTTTTTATAATAATAATTATATATGAATGAACACTTTTTAGTAATGTTTTTGTAATTAATAATACAAATATAATAATATTATAGAAACGATAATATGAAAATAAATATTGACAGGTTTTTTTGATCATAATATAAATACATAGTTTAAAGTTTTTTTATAATTATAATTATATATGAATGAACACTTTTTAATAATGTTTTTGTTATGAATAATACATATATAATAATATTATAGGAAGGATAATATACAAATAAATATATAAAAATGTTTTTGATCATAATATAAATACATATTTTATAATATTTTTATAATTATAATTATATATGAATGAACACTTTTTAATAATGTTTTTAATAATAATAATACATATATATTAATATTATAGTAAGGATAATATGCAATTAAATATTGACAGGTTTTTTTATCATAATATAAATACATATTTTATAATTTTTATATAAAAATAATTATATATGAATGAACACTTTTTAATGATGTTTTTGTTATTAATAATACATATATAATAATATTATAGGAAGGATAATATACACATAAATATATATAAATGTTTTTGATCATCATATAAATACATATTTTATAATATTTTTATAATAATAATTATATATGAATGAACACTTTTTAATGATGTTTTTGTAATTAATAATACATATATAATAATATTATAGGAAGGATAATATGCAAATAAATATTCACAGTTTTTTTTTATCATAATATAAATACATATTTAAAAGTTTTTTATAATAATAATTATATATGAATGAACACTTTTTAGTAATGTTTTTGTAATTAATAATACAAATATAATAATATTATAGAAACGATAATATGAAAATAAATATTGACAGGTTTTTTTGATCATAATATAAATACATAGTTTAAAGTTTTTTTATAATTATAATTATATATGAATGAACACTTTTTAATAATGTTTTTGTTATGAATAATACATATATAATAATATTATAGGAAGGATAATATACAAATAAATATATAAACATGTTTTTGATCATAATATAAATACATATTTTATAATATTTTAGTGTCAAATTATAGAAATAACATGGTTCAGAAGCTATGTAAAGCCAATTCCTTCGAGTTTTGCGTTGTAAATATTAAAATTGTAAATAGTATTGTTTTTAATGATGACTTGAATTTTTTAATTGTTTGTTTGTACAGACCTCCACACAATAATGAACAAGAATTTATTAACTCATTTGAAAAGTTAATTCATCATCTATTGAAAAATAATATGTTAATTGTACTGTGTGGAGATTGGAATATTGATTTTCTTAATTCTGTTAATCCAAGTATTGAGAAGCTAAGAAATATCTTTTTATCTTTCAATTTACGTGAATTAGTTAATCATGCCACTAGAATCACTGACACCAGTGAAACCCTCCTTGACAATGTTGTTACCAATTTAAACACTGAAATAGTTTCATGTCGTTCATTTATAAACACATTATCAGATCATGATTCTCAGCTAGTATCTATAAGAACCAATTGCAAACCAACAGAATTATTTGTTAAGAAACGATCCTTCTGTAAACGTAATATTTCTAATTTTAAGGAAATTTTGTCTCAGGTAGATTGGAGTAGATTGCACCAGGTCAATGAAGTAAACAGTAAATTCGAATTTTTTCATGGTATTGTCAAAACATGTTTTAATAGATCATTTCCTTTGAAGAAAATTAAGAAAAAAAGGGGGAGAAACAAAAAACCATTGAGTAAGGAGTTGAAAGATTTTGCCAATAGTAATGTCGATTTGGGTATTCTCGTCCGAAATACTAAGGATCCAGCCTTGAAAGCACTTTTGAAAGAGAGAAAAAAACTGTTCAGGAGGCTTTTGATTCAGGAAAAACGTACAGATATCTCATGTGAATTAGAGAAAGCTGACTGCATGCAAAAGGCCCTTTGGCATATTGTTCGTAGAGAGACCTGTGAGTTGAAACCTCCTTCTTTACCCATCTTAAAATCCCAGGATTCATTAGTTCAGTCACCTTCTGAAGTAGTAAATCTTTTTTCGAAACATTTCTCAGGTTCTTTTGTTGGATCTACATTCGGTGAATCGTCTACTGCAGTCAATCTTGTCCAGCAGACCCCTCCAATGCATTCTTTGTTTTTGTCTCCAGTTTCTTCCAGAGAGATAGAGCAAGCAATTCAATCGCTTAAATCAAAAACATCTACAGGCTCTGACGAAATATCCAGCTCTCTTTTAAAGCAAATGTACACATCCATTTTAGACCCTTTAGTTTATCTGTTTAATGCTTCCATGTCATCAGGTATTTTCCCCGATATTTACAAAACAGCAAAGATTGTCCCGGTCTTCAAGAAAGGTGACAAATGCGATGTTAACAACTATAGGCCGGTTGCTCTTCTTTGCACTTTATCAAAGGTAATGGAGAAGGTTATGTATTCCAGGTTAATGAATCATCTAGACATGAATAAAATTCTCATACAAAACCAATATGGCTTCAGAGCGGGTCGCTCAACCACTCAAGCAATTGTTGAGTTTGTTCAGGATGTATTATCCAACCTTGAACAGCGCAAACCGGCCCTGAGTGTATTCTGTGATCTTTCGAAAGCTTTCGATACAGTTAATCACAATATTCTTTGTGAGAAACTGGAAAAATATGGTGTTCGAGGAGTTCCACTAGCTTGGTTCCGATCGTATCTTTCAAATAGAATGCAATTTGTTGAGATTTCAGGATTTCGGTCGCATCTCGCTGAATGCAAGTTCGGGGTTCCTCAGGGTAGTATTCTCGGACCATTGCTTTTTATCGTGTATATTAATGATCTATCAGCACATCTTCATTCAGCTAAATCAATCTTCTATGCGGATGACACAACCTTACTGTTTGGAGGTCCATGTTCCAATTTGCAATCTCGAGTTGAAGAGTCAGTTAGTTCACTTTTAAGTTGGTTATCGCTGAACAATCTTAGACTAAACTCCGATAAGTCCGTTTTCATGCAATTCCTAACTCTCAATAAGATCCCTGAATCCGTCTCGTTGAATAAGTTCGAGATAGAAGAGTGCTCTGTTGTGAAATTTTTAGGTCTAACTGTGGATAAAATGTTGTCATGGTCCAATCATGTATCACAGCTTTGTTGCAAGTTGAACCGCATCTGCCATGCACTTAGGACGTTGCAACCTCTTCTTGACTGGGAAATGTTAGTTGCAGTCTACTATGGTTGTTTTTTCTCAGTCATGACTTATGGTATTGAAGTCTGGGGTGGTTCTTCCCATGGTGATAAGGTCTTTACCGTACAAAAAAGGGCAGTGCGTATCCTCAATTGCTTACCACCACTCCATTCATGCAGAGGAGTCTTCCGGGAGAACAACATTTTAACTTTGCCTTCTATATTCATCTACAGAGCAATAATGTCTGCAGTAAATCATCTGAAGGATATTCCATCGGTTGGTCAATGTCATAGATACCCCACTAGGCATGGAGGAGATCTTCGTACTCCATGTCATCGTCTGACCCTTTCTGAAAGGAATGCAAATTTTTCGGGCCCATTTTTCTTTAATAGGCTTCCTGAAGAAGTAAAGCAGTGCAGTTCAAGGTTGGGTTCTAATGGTTTTGGGAAATTACTGAAAAATTATTTGGTTGAAGGTGAGTTTTACAGTACCGAAGAATTCCTGTCTGCCTGATCTTATTCAACATGGCATTTTTATTTTATTTTATTTTATTTGACTTATTTGTTTAAATCTTCAGAATAAAATAGATTTAACTAATTATTTTTCGTTTTGATTTAAATGCTACTAGACCATAAAATGTATTTGACGATTGAGATGTACATTGTATAATTTGTGCCCAATTCATGAATAAAACATGTCTATGTCTATGTCTATGTCTATGAATGAACACTTTTTAATAATGTTTTTAATAATAATAATACATATATATTAATATTATAGTAAGGATAATATGAAATTAAATATTGACAGGTTTTTTTTATCATAATATAAATACATATTTTATAATTTTTATATAAAAATAATTATATATGAATGAACACTTTTTAATGATGTTTTTGTTATTAATAATACATATATAATAATATTATATGAAGGATAATATACAAATAAATATATATAAATGTTTTTGATCATAATATAAATACATATTTCATAATATTTTTTTAATAATAATTATATATGAATGAACACTTTTTAATGATGTTTTTGTAATTAATAATACATATATAATAATATTATAGGAAGGATAATATGCAAATAAATATTCACAGTTTTTTTTATCATAATATAAATACATATTTAAAAGTTTTTTATAATAATAATTATATATGAATGAACACTTTTTAGTAATGTTTTTGTAATTAATAATACAAATATAATAATATTATAGAAACGATAATATGAAAATAAATATTGACAGGTTTTTTTGATCATAATATAAATACATAGTTTAAAGTTTTTTTATAATTATAATTATATATGAATGAACACTTTTTAATAATGTTTTTGTTATGAATAATACATATATAATAATATTATAGGAAGGATAATATACAAATAAATATATAAAAATGTTTTTTAATCATAATATAAATACATATTTTATAATATTTTTATAATTATAATTATATATGAATGAACACTTTTTAATAATGTTTTTAATAATAATAATACATATATATTAATATTATAGTAAGGATAATATGCAATTAAATATTGACAGGTTTTTTTTATCATAATATAAATACATATTTTATAATTTTTATATAAAAATAATTATATATGAATGAACACTTTTTAATGATGTTTTTGTTATTAATAATACACATATAATAATATTATAGGAAGGATAATATACAAATAAATATATATAAATGTTTTTGATCATAATATAAATACATATTTTATAATATTTTTATAATAATAATTATATATGAATGAACACTTTTTAATGATGTTTTTGTAATTAATAATACATATATAATAATATTATAGGAAGGATAATATGCAAATAAATATTCACAGTTTTTTTTATCATAATATAAATACATATTTAAAAGTTTTTTATAATAATAATTATATATGAATGAACACTTTTTAGTAATGTTTTTGTAATTAATAATACAAATATAATAATATTATAGAAACGATAATATGAAAATAAATATTGACAGGTTTTTTTGATCATAATATAAATACATAGTTTAAAGTTTTTTTATAATTATAATTATATATGAATGAACACTTTTTAATAATGTTTTTGTTATGAATAATACATATATAATAATATTATAGGAAGGATAATATACAAATAAATATATAAAAATGTTTTTGATCATAATATAAATACATATTTTATAATATTTTTATAATTATAATTATATATGAATGAACACTTTTTAATAATGTTTTTAATAATAATAATACATATATATTAATATTATAGTAAGGATAATATGCAATTAAATATTGACAGGTTTTTTTTATCATAATATAAATACATATTTTATCATTTTTATATAAAAATAATTATATATGAATGAACACTTTTTAATGATGTTTTTGTTATTAATAATACATATATAATAATATTATAGGAAGGATAATATACAAATAAATATATATAAATGTTTTTGATCATAATATAAATACATATTTTATAATATTTTTATAATAATAATTATATATGAATGAACACTTTTTAATAATGTTTTTGTTATTAATAATACATATATAATAATATTATAGGAAGGATAATATGCAAATAAATATATACAAATGTTTTTGATCATAATATAAATACATATTTTATAATATTTTTATAATAATAATTATATATGAATGAACACTTTTTAATAATGTTTTTGTTATTAATAATACATATATAATAATATTATAGGAAGGATAATATGCAAATAAATATTCACAGGTTTTTTTATCATAATATAAATACATATTTTAAAGTTTTTTATAATAATAATAATATATGAATGAACACTTTTTAGTAATGTTTTTGTAATTAATAATACAAATATAATAATATTATAGAAACGATAATATGCAAATAAATATTGACAGGTTTTTTTGATCATAATATAAATACATAGTTTAAAGTTTTTTTATAATAATAATTATATATGAATGAACACTTTTTAGTAATGTTTTTGTAATTAATAATACAAATATAATAATATTATAGAAACGATAATATGCAAATAAATATTGACAGGTTTTTTTGATCATAATATAAATACATAGTTTAAAGTTTTTTTATAATTATAATTATATATGAATGAACACTTTTTAATAATGTTTTTGTTATGAATAATACATATATAATAATATTATAGGAAGGATAATATACAAATAAATATATATAAATGTTTTTGATCATAATATAAATACAAATTTTATAATATTATTATAATAATAATAATAATATATGAATGAACACTTTTTAATAATTTTTTTGTTATGAATAATACATATATAATAATATTATAAGAAGGATAATATACAAATAAATATATATAAATGTTTTTGATCATAATATAAATACATATTTTATAATATTTTTATAATAATAATTATATATGAATGAACACTTTTTAATAATGTTTTTGTTATTAATAATACATATATAATAATATTATAGGAAGGATAATATACAAATAAATATATATAAATGTTTTTGATCATAATATAAATACATATTTTATAATATTTTTATAATAATAATTATATATGAATGAACACTTTTTAATGATGTTTTTGTAATTAATAATACATATATAATAATATTATAGGAAGGATAATATGCAAATAAATATTCACAGTTTTTTTTATCATAATATAAATACATATTTAAAAGTTTTTTATAATAATAATTATATATGAATGAACACTTTTTAGTAATTTTTTTGTAATTAATAATACAAATATAATAATATTATAGGAAGGATAATATACAAATAAATATATATAAATATTTTTGATCATAATATAAATACATATTTTATAATATTTTTATAATAATAATTATATATGAATGAACACTTTACACAAAAACATTACTAAAAAGTGTTCATTCATATATAATTATTATTATAAAAAAAACTTTAAACTATGTATTTATATTATGATCAAAAAAACCTGTCAATATTTATTTGCATATTATCGTTTCTATAATATTATTATATATGTATTATTAATTACAAAAACATCATTAAAAAGTGGTCATTCATATATAATTATTTTTATATAAAAATTTTAAAATATGTATTTATATTATGATAAAAAACCTGTCAATATTTAATTGCATATTATCCTTACTATAATATTAATATATATGTATTATTATTATTAAAAACATTATTAAAAAGTGTTCATTCATATATAATTATAATTATAAAAATATTATAAAATATGTATTTATATTATGATAAAAAACATTTATATATATTTATTTGTATATTATCCTTCCTATAATATTATTATATATGTATTATTCATAACAAAAACATTATTAAAAAGTGTTCATTCATATATAATTATAATTATAAAAAAACTTTTAACTATGTATTTATATTATGATCAAAAAACCTGTCAATATTTATTTTCATATTATAGTTTCTATAATATTATTATATTTGTATTATTAATTACAAAAACATTACTAAAAAGTGTTCATTCATATAGGTATAATTAGTATTATAAAAAACTTTTAAATATGTATTTATATTATGATAAAAAAAACTGTGAATATTTATTTGCATATTATCCTTCCTATAATATTATTATATTTGTATTATTAATTACAAAAACATCATTAAAAAGTGTTCATTCATATATAATTATTATTATAAAAATATTATAAAATATGTATTTATATTATGATCAAAAATATTTATATATATTTATTTGTATATTATCCTTCCTATAATATTATTATATATGTATTATTAATAACAAAAACATTATTAAAAAGTGTTTATTCATATATAATTATTATTATAAAAATATTATAAAATATGTATTTATATTATGATCAAAAACATTTATATATATTTATTTGTATATTATCCTTCCTATAATATTATTATATATGTATTATTCATAACAAAAACATTATTAAAAAGTGTTCATTCATATATAATTATAATTATAAAAAAACTTTAAACTATGTATTTATATTATGATCAAAAAAACCTGTCAATATTTATTTTCATATTATCGTTTCTATAATATTATTATATATGTATTATTAATTACAAAAACATCATTAAAAAGTGTTCATTCATATATAATTATTATTATAAAAATAATATAAAATATGTATTTATATTATGATCAAAAATATTTATATATATTTATTTGTATATTATCCTTCCTATAATATTATTATATATGTATTATTAATAACAAAAACATTATTAAAAAGTGTTTATTCATATATAATTATTATTATAAAAATATTATAAAATATGTATTTATATTATGATCAAAAACATTTATATATATTTATTTGTATATTATCCTTCCTATAATATTATTATATATGTATTATTCATAACAAAAACATTATTAAAAAGTGTTCATTCATATATAATTATAATTATAAAAAAACTTTAAACTATGTATTTATATTATGATCAAAAAAACCTGTCAATATTTATTTTCATATTATCGTTTCTATAATATTATTATATTTGTATTATTAATTACAAAAACATTACTAAAAAGTGTTCATTCATATATAATTATTATTATAAAAAAACTTTAAACTATGTATTTATATTATGATCAAAAAAACCTGTCAATATTTATTTGCATATTATCGTTTCTATAATATTATTATATTTGTATTATTAATTACAAAAACATTACTAAAAAGTGTTCATTCATATATTATTATTATTATAAAAAAACTTTAAAATATGTATTTATATTATGATAAAAAAACCTGTGAATATTTATTTGCATATTATCCTTCCAATAATATTATTATATATGTATTATTAATAACAAAAACATTATTAAAAAGTGTTCATTCATATATAATTATTATTATAAAAATATTATAAAATATGTATTTATATTATGATCAAAAACATTTATATATATTTATTTGTATATTATCCTTCCTATAATATTATTATATATGTATTATTAATAACAAAAACATTATTCAAAAGTGTTCATTCATATAAAATTATTATTATAAAAATATTATAAAATATGTATTTATATTATGATCAAAAACATTTATATATATTTATTTGTATATTATCCTTCCTATAATATTATTATATATGTATTATTAATAACAAAAACATCATTAAAAAGTGTTCATTCATATATAATTATTTTTATATAAAAATTATAAAATATGTATTTATATTATGATAAAAAAAACCTGTCAATATTTAATTGCATATTATCCTTACTATAATATTAATATATATGTATTATTATTATTAAAAACATTATTAAAAAGTGTTCATTCATATATAATTATAATTATAAAAATATTATAAAATATGTATTTATATTATGATCAAAAACATTTTTATATATTTATTTGTATATTATCCTTCCTATAATATTATTATATATGTATTATTCATAACAAAAACATTATTAAAAAGTGTTCATTCATATATAATTATAATTATAAAAAAACTTTAAACTATGTATTTATATTATGATAAAAAAAAACCTGTCAATATTTATTTTCATATTATCGTTTCTATAAAATTATTATATTTGTATTATTAATTACAAAAACATTACTAAAAAGTGTTCATTCATATATAATTATTATTATAAAAAACTTTTAAATATGTATTTATATTATGATAAAAAAAAACTGTGAATATTTATTTGCATATTATCCTTCCTATAATATTATTATATATGTATTATTAATTACAAAAACATCATTAAAAAGTGTTCATTCATATATAATTATTATTAAAAAAATATTATAAAATATGTATTTATATTATGATCAAAAACATTTGTATATATTTATTTGTATATTATCCTTCCTATAATATTATTATATATGTATTATTAATAACAAAAACATTATTAAAAAGTGTTCATGCATATATAATTATTATTATAAAAATATTATAAAATATGTATTTATATTATGATCAAAAACATTTATATATATTTATTTGTATATTATCCTTCCTATAATATTATTATATATGTATTATTCATAACAAAAACATTATTAAAAAGTGTTCATTCATATATAATTATAATTATAAAAAAACTTTAAACTATGTATTTATATTATGATCAAAAAAACCTGTCAATATTTATTTGCATATTATCGTTTCTATAATATTATTATATTTGTATTATTAATTACAAAAACATTACTAAAAAGTGTTCATTCATATATAATTATTATTATAAAAAAACTTTAAACTATGTATTTATATTATGATCAAAAAAACCTGTCAATATTTATTTGCATATTATCGTTTCTATAATATTATTATATTTGTATTATTAATTACAAAAACATTACTAAAAAGTGTTCATTCATTTATTATTATTATTATAAAAAAACTTTAAAATATGTATTTATATTATGATAAAAAAACCTGTGAATATTTATTTGCATATTATCCTTCCTATAATATTATTATATATGTATTATTAATAACAAAAACATTATTAAAAAGTGTTCATTCATATATAATTATTATTATAAAAATATTATAAAATATGTATTTATATTATGATCAAAAACATTTATATATATTTATTTGTATATTATCCTTCCTATAATATTATTATATATGTATTATTAATAATAAAAAACATTATTTAAAAGTGTTCATTCATATAAAATTATTATTATAAAAATATTATAAAATATGTATTTATATTATGATCAAAAACATTTATATATATTTATTTGTATATTATCCTTCCTATAATATTATTATATATGTATTATTAATAACAAAAACATCATTAAAAAGTGTTCATTCATATATAATTATTTTTATATAAAAATTTTAAAATATGTATTTATTTTATGATAAAAAAAACCTGTCAATATTTAATTGCATATTATCCTTACTATTATATTAATATATATGTATTATTATTATTAAAAACATTATTAAAAAGTGTTCATTCATATATAATTATAATTATAAAAATATTATAAAATATGTATTTATATTATGATCAAAAACATTTATATATATTTATTTGTATATTATCCTTCCTATAATATTATTATATATGTATTATTCATAACAAAAACATTATTAAAAAGTGTTCATTCATATATAATTATAATTATAAAAACAACTTTAAACTATGTATTTATATTATGATCAAAAAACCTGTCAATATTTATTTTCATATTATCGTTTCTATAATATTATTATATTTGTATTATTAATTACAAAAACATTACTAAAAAGTGTTCATTCATATATAATTATTATTATAAAAAACTTTTAAATATGTATTTATATTATGATAAAAAAAACTGTGAATATTTATTTGCATATTATCCTTCCTATAATATTATTATATATGTATTATTAATTACAAAAACATCATTAAAAAGTGTTCATTCATATATAATTATTATTATAAAAATATTATAAAATATGTATTTATATTATGATCAAAAACATTTATATATATTTATTTGTATATTATCCTTCCTATAATATTATTATATATGTATTATTAATAACAAAAACATCATTAAAAAGTGTTCATTCATATATAATTATTTTTATATAAAAATTATAAAATATGTATTTATATTATGATAAAAAAAACCTGTCAATATTTAATTGCATATTATCCTTACTATAATATTAATATATATGTATTATTATTATTAAAACATTATTAAAAAGTGTTCATTCATATATAATTATAATTATAAAAATATTATAAAATATGTATTTATATTATGATCAAAAACATTTTTATATATTTATTTGTATATTATCCTTCCTATAATATTATTATATATGTATTATTCATAACAAAAACATTATTAAAAAGTGTTCATTCATATATAATTATAATTATAAAAAAACGTTAAACTATGTATTTATATTATGATCAAAAAAACCTGTCAATATTTATTTTCATATTATCGTTTCTATAATATTATTATATTTGTATTATTAATTACAAAAACATTACTAAAAAGTGTTCATTCATATATAATTATTATTATAAAAAACTTTTAAATATGTATTTATATTATGATAAAAAAAAACTGTGAATATTTATTTGCATATTATCCTTCCTATAATATTATTATATATGTATTATTAATTACAAAAACATCATTAAAAAGTGTTCATTCATATATAATTATTATTATAAAAATATTATAAAATATGTATTTATATTATGATCAAAAACATTTGTATATATTTATTTGTATATTATCCTTCCTATAATATTATTATATATGTATTATTTATAACAAAAACATTATTAAAAAGTGTTCATTCATATATAATTATTATTATAAAAATATTATAAAATATGTATTTATATTATGATCAAAAACATTTATATATATTTATTTGTATATTATCCTTCCTATAATATTATTATATATGTATTATTCATAACAAAAACATTATTAAAAAGTGTTCATTCATATATTATTATTATTATAAAAATATTATAAAATATGTATTTATATTATGATCAAAAACATTTATATATATTTATTTGTATATTATCCTTCCTATAATATTATTATATATGTATTATTTATAACAAAAACATTATTAAAAAGTGTTCATTCATATATAATTATAATTATAAAAAAACTTTAAACTATGTATTTATATTATGATCAAAAAAACCTGTCAATATTTATTTGCATATTATCGTTTCTATAATATTATTATATTTGTATTATTAATTACAAAAACATTACTAAAAAGTGTTCATTCATATATAATTATTATTATAAAAAAACTTTAAACTATGTATTTATATTATGATCAAAAAAACCTGTCAATATTTATTTGCATATTATCGTTTCTATAATATTATTATATTTGTATTATTAATTACAAAAACATTACTAAAAAGTGTTCATTCATATATTATTATTATTATAAAAAACTTTAAAATATGTATTTATATTATGATAAAAAAACCTGTGAATATTTATTTGCATATTATCCTTCCTATAATATTATTATATATGTATTATTAATAACAAAAACATTATTAAAAAGTGTTCATTCATATATAATTATTATTATAAAAATATTATAAAATATGTATTTATATTATGATCAAAAACATTTATATATATTTATTTGTATATTATCCTTCCTATAATATTATTATATATGTATTATTAATAACAAAAACATTATTCAAAAGTGTTCATTCATATATAATTATTATTATAAAAATATTATAAAATATGTATTTATATTATGATCAAAAACATTTATATATATTTATTTGTATATTATCCTTCCTATAATATTATTATATATGTATTATTAATAACAAAAACATCATTAAAAAGTGTTCATTCATATATAATTATTTTTATATAAAAATTATAAAATATGTATTTATTTTATGATAAAAAAAACCTGTTAATATTTAATCGCATATTATCCTTACTATAATATTAATATATATGTATTATTATTATTAAAAACATTATTAAAAAGTGTTCATTCATATATAATTATAATTATAAAAATATTATAAAATATGTATTTATATTATGATCAAAAACATTTTTATATATTTATTTGTATATTATCCTTCCTATAATATTATAATATATGTATTATTCATAACAAAAACATTATTAAAAAGTGTTCATTCGTATATAATTATAATTATAAAAAAACTTTAAACTATGTATTTATATTATGATCAAAAAAACCTGTCAATATTTATTTGCATATTATCGTTTCTATAATATTATTATATTTGTATTATTAATTACAAAAACATTACTAAAAAGTGTTCATTCATATATTATTATTATTATAAAAAACTTTAAAATATGTATTTATATTATGATAAAAAAACCTGTGAATATTTATTTGCATATTATCCTTCCTATAATATTATTATATATGTATTATTAATAACAAAAACATTATTAAAAAGTGTTCATTCATATATAATTATTATTATAAAAATATTATAAAATATGTATTTATATTATGATCAAAAACATTTATATATATTTATTTGTATATTATCCTTCCTATAATATTATTATATATGTATTATTAATAACAAAAACATTATTCAAAAGTGTTCATTCATATATAATTATTATTATAAAAATATTATAAAATATGTATTTATATTATGATCAAAAACATTTATATATATTTATTTGTATATTATCCTTCCTATAATATTATTATATATGTATTATTAATAACAAAAACATCATTAAAAAGTGTTCATTCATATATAATTATTTTTATATAAAAATTATAAAATATGTATTTATATTATGATAAAAAAAACCTGTTAATATTTAATCGCATATTATCCTTACTATAATATTAATATATATGTATTATTATTATTAAAAACATTATTAAAAAGTGTTCATTCATATATAATTATAATTATAAAAATA
This sequence comes from Macrosteles quadrilineatus, assembly GCF_028750875.1. Taxonomy (NCBI): domain Eukaryota; kingdom Metazoa; phylum Arthropoda; class Insecta; order Hemiptera; family Cicadellidae; genus Macrosteles; species Macrosteles quadrilineatus. Next base: position 116,351,929 of record NW_026542596.1, read on the forward strand.
TTATAAAATATGTATTTATATTATGATCAAAAACATTTTTATATATTTATTTGTATATTATCCTTCCTATAATATTATAATATATGTATTATTCATAACAAAAACATTATTAAAAAGTGTTCATTCATATATAATTATAATTATAAAAAAACTTTAAACTATGTATTTATATTATGATCAAAAAAACATGTCAATATTTATTTTCATATTATCGTTTCTATAATATTATTATATTTGTATTATTAATTACAAAAACATTACTAAAAAGTGTTCATTCATATATAATTATTATTATAAAAAACTTTAAAATATGTATTTATATTATGATAAAAAAAACCTGTGAATATTTATTTGCATATTATCCTTCCTATAATATTATTATATATGTATTATTAATTACAAAAACATCATTAAAAAGTGTTCATTCATATATAATTATTTTTATATAAAAATTTTAAAATATGTATTTATATTATGATAAAAAAAACCTGTCAATATTTAATTGCATATTATCCTTACTATAATATTAATATATATGTATTATTATTATTAAAAACATTATTAAAAAGTGTTCATTCATATATAATTATAATTATAAAAATATTATAAAATATGTATTTATATTATGATCAAAAACATTTATATATATTTATTTGTATATTATCCTTCCTATAATATTATTATATATGTATTATTCATAACAAAAACATTATTAAAAAGTGTTCATTCATATATAATTATAATTATAAAAAAACTTTAAACTATGTATTTATATTATGATCAAAAAAACCTGTCAATATTTATTTTCATATTATCGTTTCTATAATATTATTATATTTGTATTATTAATTACAAAAACATTACTAAAAAGTGTTCATTCATATATAATTATTATTATAAAAAACTTTAAAATATGTATTTATATTATGAAAAAAAAACCTGTGAATATTTATTTGCATATTATCCTTCCTATAATATTATTATATATGTATTATTAATTACAAAATCATCATTAAAAAGTGTTCATTCATATATAATTATTTTTATATAAAAATTTTAAAATATGTATTTATAATATGATAAAAAAAACCTGTCAATATTTAATTGCATATTATCCTTACTATAATATTAATATATATGTATTATTATTATTAAAATCATTATTAAAAAGTGTTCATTCATATATAATTATAATTATAAAAATATTATAAAATATGTATTTATATTATGATCAAAAACATTTATATATATTTATTTGTATATTATCCTTCCTATAATATTATTATATATGTATTATGAATAACAAAAACATTATTAAAAAGTGTTTATTCATATATAATTATTATTATAAAAATATTATAAAATATGTATTTATATTATGATCAAAAACATTTATATATATTTATTTGTATATTATCCTTCCTATAATATTATTATATATGTATTATTCATAACAAAAACATTATTAAAAAGTGTTCATTCATATATAATTATAATTATAAAAAAACTTTAAACTATGTATTTATATTATGATCAAAAAAACCTGTCAATATTTATTTGCATATTATCGTTTCTATAGTATTATTATATTTGTATTATTAATTACAAAAACATTACTAAAAAGTGTTCATTCATATATAATTATTATTATAAAAAAACTTTAAACTATGTATTTATATTATGATCAAAAAAACCTGTCAATATTTATTTGCATATTATCGTTTCTATAATATTATTATATTTGTATTATTAATTACAAAAACATTACTAAAAAGTGTTCATTCATATATTATTATTATTATAAAAAAACTTTAAAATGTGTATTTATATTATGATAAAAAAAACCTGTGAATATTTATTTGCATATTATCCTTCCTATAATATTATTATATATGTATTATTAATTACAAAAACATCATTAAAAAGTGTTCATTCATATATAATTATTTTTATATAAAAATTTTAAAATATGTATTTATATTATGATAAAAAAAACCTGTCAATATTTAATTGCATATTATCCTTACTATAATATTAATATATATGTATTATTATTATTAAAAACATTATTAAAAAGTGTTCATTCATATATAATTATAATTATAAAAATATTATAAAATATGTATTTATATTATGATCAAAAACATTTATATATATTTATTTGTATATTATCCTTCCTATAATATTATTATATATGTATTATTCATAACAAAAACATTATTAAAAAGTGTTCATTCATATATAATTATAATTATAAAAAAACTTTAAACTATGTATTTATATTATGATCAAAAAAACCTGTCAATATTTATTTTCATATTATCGTTTCTATAATATTATTATATTTGTATTATTAATTACAAAAACATTACTAAAAAGTGTTCATTCATATATAATTATTATTATAAAAAACTTTAAAATATGTATTTATATTATGAAAAAAAAAACCTGTGAATATTTATTTGCATATTATCCTTCCTATAATATTATTATATATGTATTATTAATTACAAAATCATCATTAAAAAGTGTTCATTCATATATAATTATTTTTATATAAAAATTTTAAAATATGTATTTATAATATGATAAAAAAAACCTGTCAATATTTAATTGCATATTATCCTTACTATAATATTAATATATATGTATTATTATTATTAAAATCATTATTAAAAAGTGTTCATTCATATATAATTATAATTATAAAAATATTATAAAATATGTATTTATATTATGATCAAAAACATTTATATATATTTATTTGTATATTATCCTTCCTATAATATTATTATATATGTATTATTAATAACAAAAACATTATTAAAAAGTGTTTATTCATATATAATTATTATTATAAAAATATTATAAAATATGTATTTATATTATGATCAAAAACATTTATATATATTTATTTGTATATTATCCTTCCTATAATATTATTATATATGTATTATTCATAACAAAAACATTATTAAAAAGTGTTCATTCATATATAATTATAATTATAAAAAAACTTTAAACTATGTATTTATATTATGATCAAAAAAACCTGTCAATATTTATTTGCATATTATCGTTTCTATAGTATTATTATATTTGTATTATTAATTACAAAAACATTACTAAAAAGTGTTCATTCATATATAATTATTATTATAAAAAAAACTTTAAACTATGTATTTATATTATGATCAAAAAAACCTGTCAATATTTATTTGCATATTATCGTTTCTATAATATTATTATATTTGTATTATTAATTACAAAAACATTACTAAAAAGTGTTCATTCATATATTATTATTATTATAAAAAAACTTTAAAATGTGTATTTATATTATGATAAAAAAACCTGTGAATATTTATTTGCATATTATCCTTCCTATAATATTATTATATATGTATTATTAATAACAAAAACATTATTAAAAAGTGTTCATTCATATATAATTATTATTATAAAAATATTATAAAATATGTATTTATATTATGATCAAAAACATTTATATATAATTATTTGTATATTATCCTTCCTATAATATTATTATATATGTATTATTAATAACAAAAACATTATTCAAAAGTGTTCATTCATATAAAATTATTATTATAAAAATATTATAAAATATGTATTTATATTATGATCAAAAACATTTATATATATTTATTTGTATATTATCCTTCCTATAATATTATTATATATGTATTATTCATAACAAAAACATTATTAAAAAGTGTTCATTCATATATTATTATTATTATAAAAAAACTTTAAAATATTGTGTATTTATATTATGATAAAAAAAACCTGTGAATATTTATTTGCATATTATCCTTCCTATAATATTATTATATATTTATTATTAATTACAAAAACATCATTAAAAAGTGTTCATTCATATATAATTATTTTTATATAAAAATTTTAAAATATGTATTTATATTATGATAAAAAAAACCTGTCAATATTTAATTGCATATTATCCTTACTATAATATTAATATATATGTATTATTATTATTAAAAACATTATTAAAAAGTGTTCATTCATATATAATTATAATTATAAAAATATTATAAAATATGTATTTATATTATGATCAAAAACATTTATATATATTTATTTGTATATTATCCTTCCTATAATATTATTATATATGTATTATTCATAACAAAAACATTATTAAAAAGTGTTCATTCATATATAATTATAATTATAAAAAAACTTTAAACTATGTATTTATATTATGATCAAAAAAACCTGTCAATATTTATTTTCATATTATCGTTTCTATAATATTATTATATTTGTATTATTAATTACAAAAACATTACTAAAAAGTGTTCATTCATATATAATTATTATTATAAAAAACTTTAAAATATGTATTTATATTATGAAAAAAAAACCTGTGAATATTTATTTGCATATTATCCTTCCTATAATATTATTATATATGTATTATTAATTACAAAATCATCATTAAAAAGTGTTCATTCATATATAATTATTTTTATATAAAAATTTTAAAATATGTATTTATAATATGATAAAAAAAACCTGTCAATATTTAATTGCATATTATCCTTACTATAATATTAATATATATGTATTATTATTATTAAAATCATTATTAAAAAGTGTTCATTCATATATAATTATAATTATAAAAATATTATAAAATATGTATTTATATTATGATCAAAAACATTTATATATATTTATTTGTATATTATCCTTCCTATAATATTATTATATATGTATTATTAATAACAAAAACATTATTAAAAAGTGTTCATTCATATATAATTATAATTATAAAAATATTATAAAATATGTATTTATATTATGATCAAAAACATTTATATATATTTATTTGTATATTATCCTTCCTATAATATTATTATATATGTATTATTCATAACAAAAACATTATTAAAAAGTGTTCATTCATATATAATTATAATTATAAAAAAACTTTAAACTATGTATTTATATTATGATCAAAAAAACCTGTCAATATTTATTTGCATATTATCGTTTCTATAGTATTATTATATTTGTATTATTAATTACAAAAACATTACTAAAAAGTGTTCATTCATATATAATTATTATTATAAAAAAAACTTTAAACTATGTATTTATATTATGATCAAAAAAACCTGTCAATATTTATTTGCATATTATCGTTTCTATAATATTATTATATTTGTATTATTAATTACAAAAACATTACTAAAAAGTGTTCATTCATATATTATTATTATTATAAAAAAACTTTAAAATGTGTATTTATATTATGATAAAAAAACCTGTGAATATTTATTTGCATATTATCCTTCCTATAATATTATTATATATGTATTATTAATAACAAAAACATTATTAAAAAGTGTTCATTCATATATAATTATTATTATAAAAATATTATAAAATATGTATTTATATTATGATCAAAAACATTTATATATAATTATTTGTATATTATCCTTCCTATAATATTATTATATATGTATTATTAATAACAAAAACATTATTCAAAAGTGTTCATTCATATAAAATTATTATTATAAAAATATTATAAAATATGTATTTATATTATGATAAAAAACATTTATATATATTTATTTGTATATTATCCTTCCTATAATATTATTATATATGTATTATTCATAACAAAAACATTATTAAAAAGTGTTCATTCATATATTATTATTATTATAAAAATATTATAAAATATGTATTTATATTATGATCAAAAACATTTATATATATTTATTTGTATATTATTCTTCCTATAATATTATTATATATGTATTATTCATAACAAAAACATTATTAAAAAGTGTTCATTCATATATAATTATAATTATAAAAAAACTTTAAACTATGTATTTATATTATGATCAAAAAAACCTGTCAATATTTATTTGCAGATTATCGTTTCTATAATATTATTATATTTGTATTATTAATTACAAAAACATTACTAAAAAGTGTTCATTCATATATAATTATTATTATAAAAAAACTTTAAACTATGTATTTATATTATGATAAAAAAACCTGTGAATATTTATTTGCATATTATCCTTCCTATAATATTATTATATATGTATTATTAATAACAAAAACATTATTCAAAAGTGTTCATTCATATATAATTATTATTATAAAAATATTATAAAATATGTATTTATATTATAATCAAAAACATTTATATATATTTATTTGTATATTATCCTTCCTATAATATTATTATATATGTATTATTAATAACAAAAACATCATTAAAAAGTGTTCATTCATATATAATTATTTTTATATAAAAATTTTAAAATATGTATTTATATTATGATAAAAAAAACCTGTCAATATTTAATTGCATATTATCCTTACTATAATATTAATATATATGTATTATTATTATTAAAAACATTATTAAAAGTGTTCATTCATATATAATTATAATTATAAAAATATTATAAAATATGTATTTATATTATGATCAAAAACATTTATATATATTTATTTGTATATTATCCTTCCTATAATATTATTATATATGTATTATTAATAACAAAAACATTATTAAAAAGTGTTCATTCATATATAATTATAATTATAAAAAAACTTTAAACTATGTATTTATATTATGATCAAAAAAACCTGTCAATATTTATTTGCATATTATCGTTTCTATAAAATTATTATATTTGTATTATTAATTACAAAAACATTACTAAAAAGTGTTCATTCATATATAATTATTTTTATATAACAATTTTAAAATATGTATTTATATTATGATAAAAAAAACCTGTCAATATTTAATTGCATATTATCCTTACTATAATATTAATATATATGTATTATTATTATTAAAAACATTATTAAAAAGTGTTCATTCATATATAATTATAATTATAAAAATATTATAAAATATGTATTTATATTATGATCAAAAACATTTATATATATTTATTTGTATATTATCCTTCCTATAATATTATTTTATATGTATTATTAATAACAAAAACATTATTAAAAAGTGTTCATTGATATATTATTATTATTATAAAAAAATTTTAAAATATGTATTTATATTATGATCAAAACATTTATATATATTTATTTGTATATTATCCTTCCTATAATATTATTATATATGTATTATTAATAACAAAAACATTATTAAAAAGTGTTCATTCATATATTATTATTATTATAAAAATATTATAAAATATGTATTTATATTATGATCAAAAACATTTATATATATTTATTTGTATATTATCCTTCCTATAATATTATTATATATGTATTATTCATAACAAAAACATTATTAAAAAGTGTTCGTTCATATATAATTATAATTATAAAAAAACTTTAAACTATGTATTTATATTATGATCAAAAAAACCTGTCAATATTTATTTGCATATTATCGTTTTTATAATATTATTATATTTGTATTATTAATTACAAAAACATTACTAAAAAGTGTTCATTCATATATAATTATTATTATAAAAAAACTTTAAACTATGTATTTATATTATGATCAAAAAAACCTGTCAATATTTATTTGCATATTATCGTTTCTATAATATTATTATATTTGTATTATTAATTACAAAAACATTACTAAAAAGTGTTCATTCATATATAATTATTATTATAAAAAACTTTAAAATGTGTATTTATATTATGATAAAAAAAACCTGTGAATATTTATTTGCATATTATCCTTCCTATAATATTATTATATATGTATTATTAATTACAAAAACATCATTAAAAAGTGTTCATTCATATATAATTATTTTTATATAAAAATTTTAAAATAAGTATTTATATTATGATAAAAAAACCTGTCAATATTTAATTGCATATTATCCTTACTATAATATTAATATATATGTATTATTATTATTAAAAACATTATTAAAAAGTGTTCATTCATATATAATTATAATTATAAAAATATTATAAAATATGTATTTATATTATGATCAAAAACATTTATATATATTTATTTGTATATTATCCTTCCTATAATATTATTATATATGTATTATTAATAACAAAAACATTATTAAAAAGTGTTCATTCATATATAATTATTATTATAAAAATATTATAAAATATGTATTTATATTATGATCAAAAACATTTATATATATTTATTTGTATATTATCCTTCCTATAATATTATTATATATGTATTATTAATAACAAAAACATTATTCAAAAGTGTTCATTCATATATAATTATTATTATAAAAATATTATAAAATATGTATTTATATTATGATCAAAAACATTAATATATATTTATTTGTATATTATCCTTCCTATAATATTATTATATATGTATTATTAATAACAAAAACATCATTAAAAAGTGTTCATTCATATATAATTATTTTTATATAAAAATTTAAAATATGTATTTATATTATGATAAAAAAACCTGTCAATATTTAATTGCATATTATCCTTACTATAATATTAATATATATGTATTATTATTATTAAAAACATTATTAAAAAGTGTTCATTCATGTATAATAATAATTATAAAAATATTATAAAATATGTATTTATATTATGATCAAAAACATTTATATATATTTATTTGTATATTATCCTTCCTATAATATTATTATATATGTATTATTAATAACAAAAACATTATTCAAAAGTGTTCATTCATATATAATTATAATTATAAAAAAACTTTAAACTATGTATTTATATTATGATCAAAAAAACCTGTCAATATTTATTTGCATATTATTGTTTCTATAATATTATTATATTTGTATTATTAATTACAAAAACATTACTAAAAAGTGTTCATTCATATATAATTATTATTATAAAAAACTTTAAAATATGTATTTATATTATGATAAAAAAAACCTGTCAATATTTAATTGCATATTATCCTTCCTATAATATTAATATATATGTATTATTATTATTAAAAACATTATTAAAAAGTGTTCATTCATATATAATTATAATTATAAAAATATGATAAAATATGTATTTATATTATGATCAAAAACATTTTTATATATTTATTTGTATATTATCCTTCCTATAGTATTATTATATATGTATTATTCATAACAAAAAAATTATTAAAAAGTGTTCATTCATATATAATTATAATTATAAAAAAACTTTAAACTATGTATTTATATTATGATCAAAAAAACCTGTCAATATTAATTTGCATATTATTGTTTCTATAATATTATTATATTTGTATTATTAATTACAAAAACATTACTAAAAAGTGTTCATTCATATATAATTATTATTATAAAAAACTTTAAAATATGTATTTATATTATGAAAAAAAAAACCTGTGAATATTTATTTGCATATTATCCTTCCTATAATATTATTATATATGTATTATTAATTACAAAATCATCATTAAAAAGTGTTCATTCATATATAATTATTTTTATATAAAAATTTTAAAATATGTATTTATAATATGATAAAAAAAACCTGTCAATATTTAATTGCATATTATCCTTACTATAATATTAATATATATGTATTATTATTATTAAAATCATTATTAAAAAGTGTTCATTCATATATAATTATAATTATAAAAATATTATAAAATATGTATTTATATTATGATCAAAAACATTTATATATATTTATTTGTATATTATCCTTCCTATAATATTATTATATATGTATTATTAATAACAAAAACATTATTAAAAAGTGTTCATTCATATATAATTATAATTATAAAAATATTATAAAATATGTATTTATATTATGATCAAAAACATTTATATATATTTATTTGTATATTATCCTTCCTATAATATTATTATATATGTATTATTCATAACAAAAACATTATTAAAAAGTGTTCATTCATATATAATTATAATTATAAAAAAACTTTAAACTATGTATTTATATTATGATCAAAAAAACCTGTCAATATTTATTTGCATATTATCGTTTCTATAGTATTATTATATTTGTATTATTAATTACAAAAACATTACTAAAAAGTGTTCATTCATATATAATTATTATTATAAAAAAAACTTTAAACTATGTATTTATATTATAATCAAAAAAACCTGTCAATATTTATTTGCATATTATCGTTTCTATAATATTATTATATTTGTATTATTAATTACAAAAACATTACTAAAAAGTGTTCATTCATATATAATTATAATTATAAAAAAACTTTAAACTATGTATTTATATTATGATCAAAAAAACCTGTCAATATTAATTTGCATATTATTGTTTCTATAATATTATTATATTTGTATTATTAATTACAAAAACATTACTAAAAAGTGTTCATTCATATATAATTATTATTATAAAAAACTTTAAAATATGTATTTATATTATGATAAAAAAAACCTGTCAATATTTAATTGCATATTATCCTTCCTATAATATTAATATATATGCATTATTATTATTAAAAACATTATTAAAAAGTGTTCATTCATATATAATTATAATTATAAAAATATGATAAAATATGTATTTATATTATGATCAAAAACATTTATATATATTTATTTGTATATTATCCTTCCTATAATATTATTATATATGTATTATTAATAACAAAAACATTATTCAAAAGTGTTCATTCATATATAATTATTATTATAAAAATATTATAAAATATGTATTTATATTATGATCAAAAACATTTATATATATTTATTTGTATATTATCCTTCCTATAATATTATTATATATGTATTATTAATAACAAAAACATCATTAAAAAGTGTTCATTCATATATAATTATTTTTATATAAAAATTTAAAATATGTATTTATATTATGATAAAAAAACCTGTCAATATTTAATTGCATATTATCCTTACTATAATATTAATATATATGTATTATTATTATTAAAAACATTATTAAAAAGTGTTCATTCATGTATAATAATAATTATAAAAATATTATAAAATATGTATTTATATTATGATCAAAAACATTTATATATATTTATTTGTATATTATCCTTCCTATAATATTATTATATATGTATTATTAATAACAAAAACATTATTCAAAAGTGTTCATTCATATATAATTATTATTATAAAAATATTATAAAATATGTATTTATATTATGATCAAAAACATTTATATATATTTATTTGTATATTATCCTTCCTATAATATTATTATATATGTATTATTAATAACAAAAACATCATTAAAAAGTGTTCATTCATATATAATTATTTTTATATAAAAATTTTAAAATATGTATTTATATTATGATAAAAAAAACCTGTCAATATTTAATTGCATATTATCCTTACTATAATATTAATATATATGTATTATTATTATTAAAAACATTATTAAAAAGTGTTCATTCATATATAATTATAATTATAAAAATATTATAAAATATGTATTTATATTATGATCAAAAACATTTATATATATTTATTTGTATATTATCCTTCCTATAATATTATTATATATGTATTATTAATAACAAAAACATTATTAAAAAGTGTTCATTCATATATAATTATTATTATAAAAATATTATAAAATATGTATTTATATTATGATCAAACACATTTATATATATTTATTTGTATATTATCCTTCCTATAATATTATTATATATGTATTATTAATAACAAAAACATTATTAAAAAGTGTTCATTCATATATTATTATTATTATAAAAATATTATAAAATATGTATTTATATTATGATGAAAAACATTTATATATATTTATTTGTATATTATCCTTTCTATAATATTATTATATATGTATTATTCATAACAAAAACATTATTAAAAAGTGTTCATTCATATATAACTATAATTATAAAAAAACTTTAAACTATGTATTTATATTATGATCAAAAACCCTGTCAATATTTATTTGCATATTATCGTTTCTATAATATTATTATATTATTATTATTTATTACAAAAACATTACTAAAAAGTGTTCATTCATATATAATTATTATTATAAAAAAACTTTAAACTATGTATTTATATTATGATCAAAAAACCTGTCAATATCTATTTGCATATTATCGTTTCTATAATATTATTATATTTGTATTATTAATTACAAAAACATTACTAAAAAGTGTTCATTCATATATTATTATTATTATAAAAAACTTTATAATATGTATTTATATTATGATAAAAAAACCTGTGAATATTTATTTGCATATTATCCTTCCTATAATATTATTATATATGTATTATTAATTACAAAAACATCATTAAAAAGTTTTCATTCATATATTATTATTTTTATACAAAGATTTTAAAATAAGTATTTATATTATGATAAAAAACCTGTCAATATTTAATTGCGTATTATCCTTACTACAATATTAATATATATGTATTATTATTATTAAAAACATTATTAAAAAGTGTTCATTCATATATAATTATAATTATAAAAATATTATAAAATATGTATTTATATTATGATCAAAAACATTTATATATATTTATTTGTATATTATCCTTCCTATAATATTATTATATATGTATTATTAATAACAAAAACATTATTAAAAAGTGTTCATTCATATATTATTATTATTATAAAATATGTATTTATATTATGATCAAAACATTTATATATATTTATTTGTATATTATCCTTCCTATAATATTATTATATATGTATTATTAATAACAAAAACATTATTAAAAAGTGTTCATTCATATATTATTATTATTATAAAAATATTATAAAATATGTATTTATATTATGATCAAAAACATTTATATATATTTATTTGTATATTATCCTTCCTATAATATTATTATATATGTATTATTCATAACAAAAACATTATTAAAAAGTGTTCATTCATATATAATTATAATTATAAAAAAACTTTAAACTATGTATTTATATTATGATCAAAAAAACCTGTCAATATTTATTTGCATATTATCGTTTTTATAATATTATTATAGTTGTATTATTAATTACAAAAACATTACTAAAAAGTGTTCATTCATATATAATTATTATTATAAAAAAACTTTAAACTATGTATTTATATTATGATCAAAAAAACCTGTCAATATTTATTTGCATATTATCGTTTCTATAATATTTTTATATTTGTATTATTAATTACAAAAACATTACTAAAAAGTGTTCATTCATATATAATTATTATTATAAAAAACTTTAAAATATGTATTTATATTATGATAAAAAAAACCTGTGAATATTTATTTGCATATTATCCTTCCTATAATATTATTATATATGTATTATTAATTACAAAAACATCATTAAAAAGTGTTCATTCATATATAATTATTTTTATATAAAAATTTTAAAATAAGTATTTATATTATGATAAAAAACCTGTCAATATTTAATTGCATATTATCCTTACTATAATATTAATATATATGTATTATTATTATTAAAAACATTATTAAAAAGTGTTCATTCATATATAATTATAATTATAAAAATATTATAAAATATGTATTTATATTATGATCAAAAACATTTATATATATTTATTTGTATATTATCCTTCCTATAATATTATTATATATGTATTATTGGATCATCTTCAAATGGTCCAAAGTCGTTTGGTCCACAGTTTATATTGCCGTTCGTTTGGTCCAAAATCGTTTGGTCCAACAGTTAAAAACTCGTTCGTTTGGTCCAAAATCGTTTGGTCCAACAGTTAAAAACACGTTCGTTTGGTCCAAAATCGTTTGGTCCAAAAGTACAGGCCAAACTAGAAGTAAAATGTTGCATTGTGGAGTAAACTTATGAAATATACTGTACGTTTATATTGCCGTTCATTTGGTCCAAAATCGTTTGGTCCAACAGTTGTAAAACAGTTCGTTTGGTCCAAAATCGTTTGGTCCAACACATTAATACGAGTTCGTTTGGTCCAAAGTATAAACTATTGCGTCCCTCACATTGAAGGCGTTCAAATATCCGCCGTCGTATACAGTAATAATATTTATACAATTTTTGCTTTAAACATGTTGACTTTCTATGTTTTTAACGTTAAAGACGCCATGTTTTGTTGTATTCAAACCACTAAAGCGTACATAAGCAAACATAAAGCTCAATAGTGTATCATACGGTTGGAAATCTTATAAATTAACAGTTTTTATCACATTTGCCAACCTTTCTAATATACAGAGTGTATAGAAATTCAGTGGACCAACGTGTTTTAAATGTTTATCATACACCTTAATTTTTATTGTTGTACCTATTTACAATGATACAATGATACTCATTTTCGTACCTAGGGCCGAAAATGAGGTTTTGCCGGTTCGAGATAGTTTTTAAGTTCGAGACGAAATCGAGAACATAAAACAATCTAGAACTGCAAAACCATTTTCGGTCCGTGGTACGAACACTATTTTTCACCACACTACTACTATTCACAATAATCTATCTATATATTAATAGGCAAGCATGTTTCTTTAAAACCTTTTTTCTCAGCTTGTGTGCATCGTGGGGTAAATCTGCGCATACCGTTAGAAAGCAATTTTCCTGTAGGTGTGCAGAATCCCTTTATAAATTTAAATAGGCTCAAAGATAAGCACAAAAAATGAGTTTAAACATTTGAAAAAATTAACATGGATCTTATGCGTTGCCATGCTGGTGACGAAATAACAACGAAATATAAACAGAAAATCAAAACAAATGGAAGAAACTCCAATCACATGTTTTATTTACAGTGTGGGGTGAAAATAGAGAAGTGAGTATATTACATATTTTTGGTCGAGTTTCGACCACTGGACGACCTCTCGTAATAATTAATGCACACTGATAATCAACGCAACTTTAAGGTTATGTGAAAAAGTAATTTCAGGAATCAGCAAAAATAATAATAAACAGTTGCTAGGCAACGGTGAAAATAAAACAATTCTAATGCAATGCTATGGATACTGTTTGTGTATTTAATATGCAAGTGGGCAGCTGATTTTGCAGCCCTAGGGATGTAAAAACCTGCTCGGTCCCCAAATGACGATGACAGCTGGCATGGCCAGCAAAACGTAACTTTCAGCCTCTAATTAACGTATGTAAAACAGCTAATAACATCATAGTGTGTTAAAAAAAAACAT
The DNA here is from genome assembly GCF_028750875.1 of Macrosteles quadrilineatus. Taxonomy (NCBI): domain Eukaryota; kingdom Metazoa; phylum Arthropoda; class Insecta; order Hemiptera; family Cicadellidae; genus Macrosteles; species Macrosteles quadrilineatus. Next base: position 116,367,105 of record NW_026542596.1, read on the forward strand.
TTTCAAACAATAAAAACAAATCAAAAACTCAAAGCTTTTACTTACTTTTAAATGATAAAATCAATCATAGACAAACAATAATTTACAACATCTGGTCTGGTTAATATTGCGGTTTGAATGAAAAGAAACATGTGATCTTGCTTCTAAAAACATTGCTCACTTAGTATTGATTATAAAAATAATATAAAAATAACGTTCAAACCACAAATTAAAGTGGGACAATACATATTCTTGACCATTTAAGGTGCTTGCTAAATCTAACACTTTAAACATGGTCTCAAATATGTATTAACTTACTTTCTCACGCTAACTGGCAATCACGATAATCAATATTATTGTACACATATAACTTCTAACATAAACATTTAAATTGCAATTTGAAACTAAATACTGTTAAGTACCAACTGAAACCAACTACTGTACAGGTAGTGTATGTTTTATCTAGGGTTCTACGCACGAGAATCGAGTAGTCAATATAAATCACAACAGGTAGTTAACACACAAGGACAAAAGTTTCGTAGTAAATATAAATCACTGACATCTTCAATAATTAAACGATGTTTTACAGAAATGAAATTTTCTAACATGACTTAACATTTTATGGCAAAAACTTCAACTTGAAATGATTGTATGTACTGTGAAACTCAACTATACGCAAGCGTTTTATATGTATGTGTATGTAATGTAATGTAAATTGAAAATTTAGTGATAACGCACATCCTTTATGGTAAGGGAAAACTACATTTTAAAGTTAAATATTATGTCGGCGAACAACGACAAAAACAACATTTGTGTAAACAAAATACTATTAACATAAACATTTACATGTGATTTAATTTGAAACCACCTTTTCACCTTTTAGAAAAAACAACATGAAACCACTTTGAACTGTGTAGTACACAATTTACACTTAATTTATATAACACAGTGAAGTTAGCCTTACGTACGGTTATGGCTTCGAAATCCCCTTCGTTTCTTAATTATCTATCATTCTATTTAAATTCATTTATATCCATAAAGTGGTTCAAAATATCAAAATAAAAACGCGTTTATATATATATATACAGTATCAGACTAGTATTTATCCGGCACGCGTTGCAGTACTAAAAACTAACTATTAAATGTATACAAACAAATATAATAAAATTTAAAAATATAGAATATAAAAATATATAAAAACTAGCAGAGTACCCGTCCTTCGTACGGGGTTGGAATATAAGTATAAAATGCTTATTGCAGTTATACTCAAGCTTTGCGATTGCAATGGGTGGAGGACACAGTTTGATAAAATTTGCTTTTTTAAATTTACAGTATTCTATAGTATTACACATCTACCATAGCCATAATGTTCTACTATTTTACCTAAACAATAGAGAAAAATAAATTATCAATTCGCAAAATATCACAAATTATTCATGAAATGAAAAACATATACATAACTGTAAACAATCCTAGTTTGACAGTTCTCATTGCGAATCACAGTTTTTTGTTGCTGCTTAGTTCAAATTAGCTGTTTTCATAAATGCAAAAAAAATAGTGCTGCACCCTGTTTGGTAAATCTTATAACTTTTTAATGCTTTTCCATATCATAGAACCAACTTTTTTAGTTGAAACAGCTGACTAAATTCTTTAATTCCCTTTAAATATGAATACTCATAAGGTTAACATGGGGAATTACAGAGCCACTGGGGCGGAGCCCGAAAGGATTTTTGAGATAAGAATATGCCTATATGTTAATCGGAAATGTAAGCTATCATCATGCCAAATTTCAGCCCAATCCGTCCAGTGGTTTATGCGTGATTGAACTTCAAACAAACAAACAAACACACAAACTTTCACATTTATAATATTAGTAAGATATAAATATTTAAAAATATAATATAATTTTTATAAAGGTACAACAATTACAAACTCTTTTCTTTTCAATAATTTATTCACGGTTCTCATGGGGAGTAAACATATAACATTTTGGGAAGTTTTACAAATAGGATATATCTTCGATGAGAAATTAACTTTATATATTTGTATTATTAACTACATAATTGTTACAAATACCATGACAAACACACAACAAAGACAGATTGAATTTTAATATATAGATAAATTAAATAAACCATATGTTTAACATTAAATGCAAACTCAAAGCAAAGTCAATGTTTATCCACAAATCTGGGAATTAAAACGCGTTGTTTTAAGATTGACTGGGGATAAAAAGTAAACATTACACAAACACATTATATATAAATAAATATATGTATATGTACGTGTATATAAATGCAAACATATCAATTATTTAAAAACGTAACACAAAACAACAAATAGGCCTCGGAAGGCAGGCGGTTGGGTTGACGACGTGACGGCGATTATTTGAACGCCTTCTATGTGAGGGACGCAATAGTTCATACTTTTGGACCAAACGAACTCGTATTAGAGTTTTGGATAAAACGACCCGATCGAATGGTCCACAGTGAAACGTACAGTCTATTTCATAAGTTTACTCCATAATGCACAATTGTAATTCTGGTTTTGCCTGTACTTTTGGACCAAACGATTTTGGACCAAACGAACTGTTTTACAACTGTTGGACCAAAAGATTTTGGACCAAACGAACTGTTTTAAAACTTGTGGACCAAACGATTTTGGACCAAACGAACTGTTTTACAACTTGTGGACCAAACGATTTTGGACCAAATGAAATACTCCCGTATTATTCATAACAAAAACATTATTAAAAAGTGTTCATTCATATATAATTGTAATTATAAAAAAACTTTAAACTTTGTATTTATATTATGATCAAAAAAACCTGTCAATATTTATTTGCATATTATCGTTTCTATAATATTATTATATTTGTATTATTAATTACAAAAACATTACTAAAAAGTGTTCATTCATATATAATTATTATAATAAAATACTTTAAAATATGTATTTATATTATGATAAACAAAACCTGTGAATATTTATTTGCATATTATCCTTCCTATAATATTATTATATATGTATTATTAATTACAAAAACATCATTAAAAAGTGTTCATTCATATATAATTATTTTTATATAAAAATTTTAAAATATGTATTTATATTATGATAAAAAAAACCTGTCAATATTTAATTGCATATTATCCTTACTATAATATTAATATATATGTATTATTATTATTAAAAACATTATTAAAAAGTGTTCATTCATATATAATTATAATTATAAAAAATATTATAAAATATGTATTTATATTATGATCAAAAACATTTATATATATTTATTTGTATATTATCCTTCCTATAATATTATTATATATGTATTATTAATAACAAAAACATTATTAAAAAGTGTTCATTCATATATAATTATTATTATAAAAATATTATAAAATATGTATTTATATTAGGATCAAAAACATTTATATATATTTATTTGTATATTATCCTTCCTATAATATTATTATATATGTATTATAAATAACAAAAACATTATTAAAAAGTGTTCATTCATATATAATTAAAATTATAAAAAAACTTTAAACTATGTATTTATATTATGATCAAAAAAACCTGTCAATATTTATTTGCATATTATCGTTTCTATAATATTATTATATTTGTATTATTAATTACAAAAACATTACTAAAAAGTGTTCATTCATATATTAATTATAATTATAAAAATATTATAAAATATGTATTTATATTATGATCAAAAACATTTATATATATTTATTTGTATAAAATCCTTTCTATAATATTATTATATATGTATTATTAATAACAAAAACATTATTAAAAAGTGTTCCTTCATATATAATTATTATTATAAAAAACTTTAAAATATGTCTTTATATTATGATAAAAAAAAACTGTGAATATTTATTTGCATATTATCCTTCCTATAATATTATTATATATGTATTATTAATTACAAAAACATCATTAAAAAGTGTTCATTCATATATAATTATTATTATAAAAATATTATAAAATATATATTTATATTATGATCAAAAACATTTATATATATTTATTTGTATATTATCCTTCCTATAATATTATTATATATGTATTATTAATAACAAAAACATTATTAAAAAGTGTTCATTCATATAAAATTATTATTATAAAAATATTATAAAATATGTATTTATATTATGATCAAAAACATTTATATATATTTATTTGTATATTATCCTTTCTATAATATTATTATATATGTATTATTAATAACAAAAACATCATTAAAAAGTGTTCATTCATATATAATTATTTTTATATAAAAATTTTAAAATATGTATTTATATTATGATAAAAAAAACCTGTCAATATTTAATTGCATATTATCCTTACTATAATATTAATATATATGTATTATTATTATTAAAAACATTATTAAAAAGTGTTCATTCATATATTATTATAATTATAAAAATATTATAAAATATGTATTTATATTATGATCAAAAACATTTATATATATTTATTTGTATATTATCCTTCCTATAATATTATTATATATGTATTATTAATAACAAAAACATTATTAAAAAGTGTTCATTCATATATTATTATTATTATAAAAATATTATAAAATATGTATTTATATTATGATCAAAACATTTATATATATTTATTTGTATATTATCCTTCCTATAATATTATTATATATGTATTATTAATAACAAAAACATTATTAAAAAATGTTCATTCATATATTATTATTATTATAAAAATATTATAAAATATGTATTTATATTATGATCAAAAACATTTATATATATTTATTTGTATATTATCCTTCCTATAATATTATTATATATGTATTATTCATAACAAAAACATTATTAAAAAGTGTTCATTCATATATAATTATAATTATAAAAAAACTTTAAACTATGTATTTATATTATGATCAAAAAAACCTGTCAATATTTATTTGCATATTATCGTTTCTATAATATTATTATATTTGTATTATTAATTACAAAAACATTACTAAAAAGTGTTCATTCATATAAAATTATTATTATAAAAAAACTTTAAACTATGTATTTATATTATGATCAAAAAAACCTGTCAATATTTATTTGCATATTATCGTTTCTATAATATTATTATATTTGGATTATTAATTACACAAACATTACTAAAAAGTGTTCATTCATATATTATTATTATTATAAAAAACTTTAAAATATGTATTTATATTATGATAAAAAAACCTGTGAATATTTATTTGCATATTATCCTTCCTATAATATTATTATATATGTATTATTAATAACAAAAACATTATTCAAAAGTGTTCATTCATATATAATTATTATTATAAAAATATTATAAAATATGTATTTATGTTATGATCAAAAACATTTATATATATTTATTTGTATATTATCCTTCCTATAATATTATTATATATGTATTATTAATAACAAAAACATCATTAAAAAGTGTTCATTCATATATAATTATTTTTATATAAAAATTATAAAATATGTATTTATATTATGATAAAAAAAACCTGTCAATATTTAATTGCATATTATCCTTACTATAATATTAATATATATGTATTATTATTATTAAAAACATTATTAAAAAGTGTTCATTCATATATAATTATAATTATAAAAATATTATAAAATATGTATTTATATTATGATCAAAAACATTTTTATATATTTATTTGTATATTATCCTTCCTATAATATTATTATATATGTATTATTCATAACAAAAACATTATTAAAAAGTGTTCATTCATATATAATTATAATTATAAAAAAACTTTAAACTATGTATTTATATTATGATCAAAAAAACCTGTCAATATTTATTTTCATATTATCGTTTCTATAATATTATTATTTTTGTATTATTAATTACAAAAACATTACTAAAAAGTGTTCATTCATATATAATTATTATTAAAAAAAACTTTAAAATATGTATTTATATTATGATAAAAAAAACCTGTGAATATTTATTTGCATATTATCCTTCCTATAATATTATTATATATGTATTATTAATTACAAAAACATCATTAAAAAGTGTTCATTCATATATAATTATTTTTATATAAAAATTTTAAAATATGTATTTATATTATGATAAAAAAAACCTGTCAATATTTAATTGCATATTATCCTTACTATAATATTAATATATATGTATTATTATTATTAAAAACATTATTAAAAAGTGTTCATTCATATATAATTATTATTATAAAAATATTATAAAATATGTATTTATATTATGATCAAAAACATTTATATATATTTATTTGTATATTATCCTTCCTATAATATTATTATATATGTATTATTCATAACAAAAACATTATTAAAAAGTGTTCATTCATATATAATTATAATTATAAAAAAACTTTAAACTATGTATTTATATTATGATCAAAAAAACCTGTCAATATTTATTTTCATATTATCGTTTCTATAATATTATTATATTTGTATTATTAATTACAAAAACATTACTAAAAAGTGTTCATTCATATATAATTATTATTATAAAAAACTTTTAAATATGTATTTATATTATATTAAAAAAAAACTGTGAATATTTATTTGCATATTATCCTTCCTATAATATTATTATATATGTATTATTAATTACAAAAACATTATTAAAAAGTGTTCATTCATATATAATTATAATTATAAAAATATTATAAAATATGTATTTATATTATGATCAAAAACATTTATATATATTTATTTGTATATTATCCTTCCTATAATATTATTATATATGTATTATTAATAACAAAAACATTATTAAAAAGTGTTCATTCGTATATAATTATTATTATAAAAATATTATAAAATATGTATTTATATTATGATCAAAAACATTTATATATATTTATTTGTATATTATTCTTCCTATAATATTATTATATATGTATTATTCATAACAAAAACATTATTAAAAAGTGTTGATTCATATATTATTATTATTATAAAAATATTATAAAATATGTATTTATATTATGATCAAAAACATTTATATATATTTATTTGTATATTATCCTTCCTATAATATTATTATATATGTATTATTCATAACAAAAACATTATTAAAAAGTGTTCATTCATATATAATTATAATTATAAAAAAACTTTAAACTATGTATTTATATTATGATCAGAAAAACCTGTCAATATTTATTTGCATATTATCCTTCCTATAATATTATTATATATGTATTATTAATAACAAAAACATTATTAAAAAGTGTTCATTCATATATAATTATTATTATAAAAATATTATAAAATATGTATTTATATTATGATCAAAAACATTTATATATATTTATTTGTATATTATCCATCCTATAATATTATTATATATGTATTATTAATAACAAAAACATCATTAAAAAGTGTTCATTCATATATAATTATTTTTATATAAAAAATATAAAATATGTATTTATATTATGATAAAAAAACCTGTCAATATTTAATTGCATATTATCCTTACTATAATATTAATATATATGTATTATTATTATTAAAAACATTATTAAAAAGTGTTCATTCATATATAATTATAATTATAAAAATATTATAAAATATGTCTTTATATTATGATCAAAAACATTTTTATATATTTATTTGTATATTATCCTTCCTATAATATTATTATATATGTATTATTCATAACAAAAACATTATTAAAAAGTGTTCATTCATATATAATTATAATTATAAAAAAACTTTAAACTATGTATTTATATTATGATCAAAAAAACCTGTCAATATTTATTTTCATATTATCGTTTCTATAATATTATTATATTTGTATTATTAATTACAAAAACATTACTAAAAAGTGTTCATTCATATATAATTATTATTTTAAAAAACTTTAAAATATGTATTTATATTATGATAAAAAAAACCTGTGAATATTTATTTGCATATTATCCTTCCTATAATATTATTATATATGTATTATTAATTACAAAAACATCATTAAAAATTGTTCATTCATATATAATTATTTTTATATAAAAATTTTAAAATATGTATTTATAATATGATAAAAAAACCTGTCAATATTTAATTGCATATTATCCTTACTATAATATTAATATATATTTATTATTATTATTAAAATCATTATTAAAAAGTGTTCATCATATATAATTATAATTATAAAAATATTATAAAATATGTATTTATATTATGATCAAAAACATTTATATATATTTATTTGTATATTATCCTTCCTATAATATTATTATATATGTATTATTAATAACAAAAACATTATTAAAAAGTGTTCATTCATATATAATTATTATTATAAAAATATTATAAAATATGTATTTATATTATGAATAAAAACATTTATATATATTTATTTGTATATTATCCTTCCTATAATATTATTATATATGTATTATTCATAACAAAAACATTATTAAAAAGTGTTCATTCATATATAATTATAATTATAAAAAAACTTTAAACTATGTATTTATATTATGATCAAAAAAACCTGTCAATATTTATTTGCATATAATCGTTTCTATAATATTATTATATTTGTATTATTAATTACAAAAACATTACTAAAAAGTGTTCATTCATATATAATTATTATTATAAAAAAACTTTAAACTATGTATTTATATTATGATCAAAAAAACCTGTCAATATTTATTTGCATATTATCGTTTCTATAATATTATTATATTTGTATTATTAATTACAAAAACATTACTAAAAAGTGTTCATTCATATATTATTATTATTATAAAAAACTTTAAAATATGTATTTATATTATGATAAAAAAACCTGTGAATATTTATTTGCATATTATCCTTCCTATAATATTATTATATATGTATTATTAATAACAAAAACATTATTAAAAAGTGTTCATTCATATATAATTATTATTATAAAAATATTATAAAATATGTATTTATATTATGATCAAAAACATTTATATATATTTATTTGTATATTATCCTTCCTATAATATTATTATATATGTATTATTAATAATAATTACATTATTAAAAATTGTTCATTCATATATAATTATTATTATAAAAATATTATAAAATATGTATTTATATTATGATCAAAAACATTTATATATATTTATTTGTATATTATCCTTCCTATAATATTATTATATATGTATTATTCATAACAAAAACATTATTAAAAAGTGTTCATTCATATATAATTATTATTATAAAAATATTATAAAATATGTATTTATATTATGATCAAAAACATTTATATATATTTATTTGTATATTATCCTTCCTATAATATTATTATATATGTATTATTCATAACAAAAACATTATTAAAAAGTGTTCATTCATATATAATTATAATTATAAAAAAACTTTAAACTATGTATTTATATTATGATCAAAAAAACCTGTCAATATTTATTTGCATATTATCGTTTCTATAATATTATTATATTTGTATTATTAATTACAAAAACATTACTAAAAAGTGTTCATTCATATATAATTATTATTATAAAAAAACTTTAAACTATGTATTTATATTATGATCAAAAAAACCTGTCAATATTTATTTGCATATTATCGTTTCTATAATATTATTATATTTGGATTATTAATAACAAAAACATTACTAAAAAGTGTTCATTCATATATTATTATTATTATAAAAAACTTTAAAATATGTATTTATATTATGATAAAAAAACCTGTGAATATTTATTTGCATATTATCCTTCCTATAATATTATTATATATGTATTATTAATAACAAAAACATTATTAAAAAGTGTTCATTCATATATAATTATTATTATAAAAATATTATAAAATATGTATTTATATTATGATCAAAAACATTTATATATATTTATTTGTATATTATCCTTCCTATAATATTATTATATATGTATTATTAATAACAAAAACATTATTCAAAAGTGTTCATTCATATATAATTATTATTATAAAAATATTATAAAATATGTATTTATATTATGATCAAAAACATTTATATATATTTATTTGTATATTATCCTTCCTATAATATTATTATATATGTATTATTAATAACAAAAACATCATTAAAAAGTGTTCATTCATATATAATTATTTTTATATAAAAATTATAAAATATGTATTTATATTATGATAAAAAAAACCTGTCAATATTTAATTGCATATTATCCTTACTATAATATTAATATATATGTATTATTATTATTAAAAACATTATTAAAAAGTGTTCATTCATATATAATTATAATTATAAAAATATTATAAAATATGTATTTATATTATGATCAAAAACATTTTTATATATTTATTTGTATATTATCCTTCCTATAATATTATTATATATGTATTATTCATAACAAAAACATTATTAAAAATTGTTCATTCATATATAATTATATTAAAAAAAAACTTTAAACTATGTATTTATATTATGATCAAAAAAACCTGTCAATATTTATTTTCATATTATCGTTTCTATATTATTATTATATTTGTATTATTAATTACAAAAACATTACTAAAAAGTGTTCATTCATATATAATTATTATTAAAAAAAACTTTAAAATATGTATTTATATTATGATAAAAAAAACCTGTGAATATTTATTTGCATATTATCCTTCCTATAATATTATTATATATGTATTATTAATTACAAAAACATCATTAAAAAGTGTTCATTCATATATAATTATTTTTATATAAAAATTTTAAAATATGTATTTATATTATGATAAAAAAAACCTGTCAATATTTAATTGCATATTATCCTTACTATAATATTAATATATATGTATTATTATTATTAAAAACATTATTAAAAAGTGTTCATTCATATATAATTATAATTATAAAAAAACTTTAAACTATGTATTTATATCATGATCAAAAAAACCTGTCAATATTTATTTGCATATTATCGTTTCTATAATATTATTATATTTGTATTATTAATTACAAAAACATTACTAAAAAGTGTTCATTCATATATAATTATTATTATAAAAATATTATAAAATATGTATTTATATTATGATCAAAAACATTTATATATATTTATTTGTATATTATCCTTCCTATAATATTATTATATATGTATTATTAATAACAAAAACATTATTCAAAAGTGTTCATTCATATAAAATTATTATTATAAAAATATTATAAAATATGTATTTATATTATGATCAAAAACATTTATATATATTTATTTGTATATTATCCTTCCTATAATATTATTATATATGTATTATTATTAACAAAAACATCATTAAAAAGTGTTCATTCATATATAATTATTTTTATATAAAAATTTTAAAATATGTATTTATATTATGTTAAAAAAAACCTGTCAATATTTAATTGCATATTATCCTTACTATAATATTAATCTATATGTATTATTATTATTAAAAACATTATTAAAAAGTGTTCATTCATATATAATTATAATTATAAAAATATTATAAAATATGTATTTATATTATGATCAAAAACATTTATATATATTTATTTGTATATTATCCTTCCTATAATATTATTATATATGTATTATTCATAACAAAAACATTATTAAAAAGTGTTCATTCATATATAATTATAATTATAAAAATATTATAAAATATGTATTTATATTATGATCAAAAAAACCTGTCAATATTTATTTCATATTATCGTTTCTATAATATTATTATATTTGTATTATTAATTACAAAAACATTACTAAAAAGTGTTCATTCATATATAATTATTATTATAAAAAACTTTAAAATATGTATTTATATTATGATAAAAAAAACCTGTGAATATTTATTTGCATATTATCCTTCCTATAATATTATTATATATGTATTATTTATTACAAAAACATAATTAAAAAGTGTTCATTCATATATAATTATTTTTATATAAAAATTTTAAAATATGTATTTATATTATGATAAAAAAAACCTGTCAATATTTAATTGCATATTATCCTTACTATAATATTAATATATATGTATTATTATTATTAAAAACATTATTAAAAAGTGTTCATTCATATATAATTATAATTATAAAAATATTATAAAATATGTATTTATATTATGATCAAAAACATTTATATATATTTATTTGTATATTATCCTTCCTATAATATTATTATATATGTATTATTAATAACAAAAACATTATTAAAAAGTGTTCATTCATATATAATTATTATTATAAAAATATTATAATATATGTATTTATATTATGATCAAAAACATTTATATATATTTATTTGTATATTATCCTTCCTATAATATTATTATATATGTATTATTCATAACAAAAACATTATTAAAAAGTGTTCATTCATATATAATTATAATTATAAAAAAACTATAAACTATGTATTTATATTATGATCAAAAAAACCTGTCAATATTTATTTGCATATTATCGTTTCTATAATATTATTATATTTGTATTATTAATTACAAAAACATTACTAAAAAGTGTTCATTCATATATAATTATTATTATAAAAAAACTTTAAACTATGTATTTATATTATGATCAAAAAAACCTGTCAATATTTATTTGCATATTATCGTTTCTATAATATTATTATATTTGTATTATTAATTACAAAAACATTACTAAAAAGTGTTCATTCATATATTATTATTATTATAAAAAACTTTAAAATATGTATTTATATTATGATAAAAAAACCTGTGAATATTTATTTGCATATTATCCTTCCTATAATATTATTATATATGTATTATTAATAACAAAAACATTATTAAAAAGTGTTCATTCATATATAATTATTATTATAAAAATATTATAAAATATGTATTTATATTATGATCAAAAACATTTATATATATTTATTTGTATATTATCCTTCCTATAATATTATTATATATGTATTATTAATAACAAAAACATTATTCAAAAGTGTTCATTCATATATAATTATTATTATAAAAATATTATAAAATATGTATTTATATTATGATCAAAAACATTTATATATATTTATTTGTATATTATCCTTCCTATAATATTATTATATATGTATTATTAATAACAAAAACATCATTAAAAAGTGTTCATTCATATATAATTATTTTCATATAAAAATTATAAAATATGTATTTATATTATGATAAAAAAACCTGTCAATATTTAATTGCATATTATCCTTACTATAATATTAATATATATGTATTATTATTATTAAAAACATTATTAAAAAGTGTTCATTCATATATAATTATAATTATAAAAATATTATAAAATATGTATTTATATTATGATCAAAAACATTTTTATATATTTATTTGTATATTATCCTTCCTATAATATTATTATATATGTATTATTCATAACAAAAACATTATTAAAAAGTGTTCATTCATATATAATTATAATTATAAAAAAACTTTAAACTATGTATTTATATTATGATCAAAAAAACCTGTCAATATTTATTTGCATATTATTGTTTCTATAATATTATTATATTTGTATTATTAATTACAAAAACATTACTAAAAAGTGTTCATTCATATATAATTATTATTATAAAAAACTTTAAAATATGTATTTATATTATGATAAAAAAAACCTGTCAATATTTAATTGCATATTATCCTTCCTATAATATTAATATATATGTATTATTATTATAAAAACATTATTAAAAATTGTTCATTCATATATAATTATTTTTATATAAAAATATTATAAAATATGTATTTATATTATGATCAAAAACATTTATATATATTTATTTGTATATTATCCTTCCTATAATATTATTATATATGTATTATTAATAACAAAAACATTATTCAAAAGTGTTCATTCATATATAATTATTATTATAAAAATATTATAAAATATGTATTTATATTATGATCAAAAACATTTATATATATTTATTTGTATATTATCCTTCCTATAATATTATTATATATGTATTATTCATAACAAAAACATTATTAAAAATTGTTCATTCATATATAATTATAATTATAAAAAAACTTTAAACTTTGTATTTATATTATGATAAAAAAAACCTGTCAATATTTATTTGCATATTATCGTTTCTATAATATTATTATATTTGTATTATTAATTACAAAAACATTACTAAAAAGTGTTCATTCATATATAATTATTAGAATAAGAAACTTTAAAATATATATTTATATTATGATAAAAAAAACCTGTGAATATTTATTTGCATATTATCCTTCCTATAATATTATTATATATGTATTATTAATTACAAAAACATCATTAAAAAGTGTTCATTCATATATAATTATTTTTATATAAAAATTTTAAAATATGTATTTATATTATGATTAAAAAAACCTGTCAATATTTAATTGCATATTATCCTTACTATAATATTAATATATATGTATTATTATTATTAAAAACATTATTAAAAAGTGTTCATTCATATATAATTATAATTATAAAAAATATTATAAAATATGTATTTATATTATGATCAAAAACATTTATGTATATTTATTTGTATATTATCCTTCCTATAATATTATTATATATGTATTATTAATAACAAAAACATTATTAAAAAGTGTTCATTCATATATAATTATAATTATAAAAATTTTATAAAATATGTATTTATATTATGATCAAAAACATTTATATATATTTATTTGTATATTATCCTTCCTATAATATTATTATATATGTATTATTAATAAAAAAAACATTATTAAAAAGTGTTCATTCATATATAATTATTATTATAAAAATATTATAAAATATGTATTTATATTATGATCAAAAACATTTATATATATTTATTTGTATATTATCCTTCCTATAATATTATTATATATGTATTATTAATAACAAAAACATTATTAAAAAGTGTTCATTCATATATTATTATTATTATAAAAATATTATAAAATATGTATTTATATTATGATCAAAAACATTTATATATATTTATTTGTATATTATCCTTTCTATAATATTAGTATATATGTATTATTCATAACAAAAACATTATTAAAAAGTGTTCATTCATATATAATTATAATTATAAAAAAACTTTAAACTATGTATTTATATTATGATCAAAAAACCTGTCAATATTTATTTGCATATTATCGTTTCTATAATATTATTATATTTGTATTATTAATTACAAAAACATTACTAAAAAGTGTTCATTCATATATAATTATTATTATAAAAAAACTTTAAACTATGTATTTATATTATGATCAAAAAAACCTGTCAATATCTATTTGCATATTATCGTTTCTATAATATTATTATATTTGTATTATTAATTACAAAAACATTACTAAAAAGTGTTCATTCATATATTATTATTATTATAAAAAACTTTAAAATATGTATTTATATTATGATAAAAAAACCTGTGAATATTTATTTGCATATTATCCTTCCTATAATATTATTATATATGTATTATTAATTACAAAAACATCATTAAAAAGTTTTCATTCATATATAATTATTTTTATATAAAGATTTTAAAATAAGTATTTATATTATGATAAAAAAACCTGTCAATATTTAATTGCGTATTATCCTTACTATAATATTAATATATATGTATTATTATTATTAAAAACATTATTAAAAAGTGTTCATTCATATATAATTATAATTATAAAAATATTATAAAATATGTATTTATATTATGATCAAAAACATTTATATATATTTATTTGTATATTATCCTTCCTATAATATTATTATATATGTATTATTAATAACAAAAACATTATTAAAAAGTGTTCATTCATATATAATTAGTATTATAAAAATATTATAAAATATGTATTTATATTATGATCAAAAACATTTCTATATATTTATTTGTATATTATCCATCCTATAATATTATTATATACGTATTATTAATAACAAAACATTATTCAAAAGTGTTCAATCATATATAATTATTATTATAAAAATATTATAAAATATGTATTTATATTATGATCAAAAACATATATATATATTTATTTGTATATTATCCTTCCTATAATATTATTATATATGTAATTTTAATAACAAAAACATTATTAAAAAGTGTTCATTCATATATTATTATTATTATAAAAATATTATAAAATATGTAATTATATTATGATCAAAAACATTTATATATATTTATTTGTATATTATCCTTCCTATAATATTATTATATATGTATTATTCATAACAAAAACATTATTAAAAAGTGTTCATTCATATATAATTATAATTATAAAAAAACTTTAAACTATGTATTTATATTATGATCAAAAAAACCTGTCAATATTTATTTGCATATTATCGTTTCTATAATATTATTATATTTGTATTATTAATTACAAAAACATTACTAAAAAGTGTTCATTCATATATAATTATTTTTATATAAAAATTTTAAAATATGTATTTATATTATGATAAAAAAAAACCTGTCAGTATTTAATTGCATATTATCCTTACTATAATATTAATATATATGTATTATTATTATTAAAAACATTATTAAAAAGTGTTTATTCATATATAATTATAATTATAAAAATATTATAAAATATGTATTTATATTATGATCAAAAACATTTATATATATTTATTTGTATATTATCCTTCCTATAATATTATTATATATGTATTATTCATAACAAAAACATTATTAAAAAGTGTTCATTCATATATAATTAAAATTATAAAAAAACTTTAAACTATGTATTTATATTATGATAAAAAAAAACTGTCAATATTTATTTGCATATTATCGTTTCTATAATATTATTATATTTGTATTATTAATTACAAAAACATTACTAAAAAGTGTTCATTCATATATTAATTATAATTATAAAAATATTATAAAATATGTATTTATATTATGATCAAAAACATTTATATATATTTATTTGTATAAAATCCTTCCTATAATAATATTATATATGTATTATTAATAACAAAAACATTATTAAAAAGTGTTCCTTCATATATAATTATTATTATAAAAATATTATAAAATATGTATTTATATTATGATCAAAAACATTTATATATATTTATTTGTATATTATCCTTCCTATAATATTATTATATATGTATTATTAATAACAAAAACATCATTAAAAAGTGTTCATTCATATATAATTATTTTTATATAAAAATTTTAAAATATGTATTTATATTATGATAAAAAAAACCTGTCAATATTTAATTGCATATTATCCTTACCTACAGGTTTTTTTAATCATAATATAAATACATATTTTAAAATTTTTATATAAAAATAATTATATATGAATGAACACTTTTTAATGATGTTTTTGTAATTAATAATACATATATAATAATATTATAGGAAGGATAATATGCAAATAAATATTCACAGGTTTTTTTTTATCATAATATAAATACATATTTTAAAGTTTCTTATTCTAATAATTATATATGAATGAACACTTTTTAGTAATGTTTTTGTAATTAATAATACAAATATAATAATATTATAGAAACGATAATATGCAAATAAATATTGACAGGTTTTTTTGATCATAATATAAATACAAAGTTTAAAGTTTTTTTATAATTATAATTATATATGAATGAACACTTTTTAATAATGTTTTTGTTATGAATAATACATATATAATAATATTATAGGAAGGATAATGTACAAATAAATATATATAAATGTTTTTGATCATAATATAAATACATATTTTATAATATTTTTATAATAATAATTATATATGAATGAACACTTTTGAATAATGTTTTTGTTATTAATAATACATATATAATAATACTATAGGAAGGATAATATACAAATAAATATATATAAATGTTTTTGATCATAATATAAATACATATTTTATAATATTTTTATATAAAAATAATTATATATGAATGAACAATTTTTAATAATGTTTTTAATAATAATAATACATATATATTAATATTATAGGAAGGATAATATGCAATTAAATATTGACAGGTTTTTTTTATCATAATATAAATACATATTTTAAAGTTTTTTATAATAATAATTATATATGAATGAACACTTTTTAGTAATGTTTTTGTAATTAATAATACAAATATAATAATATTATATAAACAATAATATGCAAATAAATATTGACAGGTTTTTTTGATCATAATATAAATACATAGTTTAAAGTTTTTTTATAATTATAATTATATATGAATGAACACTTAATAATAATGTTTTTGTTATGAATAATACATATATAATAATATTATAGGAAGGATAATATACAAATAAATATATAAAAATGTTTTTAAATCATAATATAAATACATATTTTATAATATTTTTATAATTATAATTATATATGAATGAACACTTTTTAATAATGTTTTTAATAATAATAATACATATATATTAATATTATAGTAAGGATAATATGCAATTAAATATTGACAGGTTTTTTTTATCATAATATAAATACATATTTTATAATTTTTATATAAAAATAATTATATATAAATGAACACTTTTTAATGATGTTTTTGTTATTAATAATACATATATAATAATATTATAGGAAGGATAATATACAAATAAATATATATAAATGTTTTTGATCATAATATAAATACATATTTTATAATATTTTTATAATAATAATTATATATGAATGAACACTTTTGAATAATGTTTTTGTTATTAATAATACATATATAATAATATTATAGGAAGGATAATATACAAATAAATATATATAAATGTTTTTGATCATAATATAAATACATATTTTATAATATTTTTATAATAATAATTATATATGAATGAACACTTTTTAATAATGTTTTTGTTATTAATAATACATATATAATAATATTATAGGAAGGATATTATGCAAATAAATATTCACAGGTTTTTTTATCATAATATAAATACATATTTTAAAGTTTTTTATAATAATAATAATATATGAATGAACACTTTTTAGTAATGTTTTTGTAATTAATAATACAAATATAATAATATTATAGAAACGATAATATGCAAATAAATATTGACAGGTTTTTTTGATCATAATATAAATACATAGTTTAAAGTTTTTTTATAATAATAATTATATATGAATGAACACTTTTTAGTAATGTTTTTGTAATTAATAATACAAATATAATAATATTATAGAAACGATAATATGCAAATAAATATTGACAGGTTTTTTTGATCATAATATAAATACATAGTTTATAGTTTTTTTATAATTATAATTATATATGAATGAACACTTTTTAATAATGTTTTTGTTATGAATAATACATATATAATAATATTATAGGAAGGATAATATACAAATAAATATATATAAATGTTTTTGATCATAATATAAATACATATTTTATAATATTTTTATAATAATAATAATATATGAATGAACACTTTTTAATAATGTTTTTGTTATGAATAATACATATATAATAATATTATAGGAAGGATAATATACAAATAAATATATATAAATGTTTTTGATCATAATATAAATACATATTTTATAATATTTTTATAATAATAATTATATATGAATGAACACTTTTTAATAATGTTTTTGTTATTAATAATACATATATAATAATATTATAGGAAGGATAATATACAAATAAATATATAAAAATGTTTTTGATCATAATATAAATACATATTTTATAATATTTTTATAATTATAATTATATATGAATGAACACTTTTTAATAATGTTTTTAATAATAATAATACATATATATTAATATTATAGTAAGGATAATATGCAATTAAATATTGACAGGTTTTTTTTATCATAATATAAATACATATTTTAAAATTTTTATATAAAAATAATTATATATGAATGAACACTTTTTAATGATGTTTTTGTAATTAATAATACATATATAATAATATTATAGGAAGGATAATATGCAAATAAATATTCACAGGTTTTTTTTATCATAATATAAATACATATTTTAAAGTTTTTTATAATAATAATTATATATGAATGAACACTTTTTAGTAATGTTTTTGTAATTAATAATACAAATATAATAATATTATAGAAACGATAATATGAAAATAAATATTGACAGGTTTTTTTGATCATAATATAAATACATAGTTTAAAGTTTTTTTATAATTATAATTATATATGAATGAACACTTTTTAATAATGTTTTTGTTATGAATAATACATATATAATAATATTATAGGAAGGATAATATACAAATAAATATATATAAATGTTTTTGATCATAATATAAATACATATTTTATAATATTTTTATAATTATAATTATATATGAATGAACACTTTTTAATAATGTTTTTAATAATAATAATACATATAGATTAATATTATAGTAAGGATAATATGCAATTAAATATTGACAGGTTTTTTTTATCATAATATAAATACATATTTTAAAATTTTTATATAAAAATAATTATATATGAATGAACACTTTTTAATGATGTTTTTGTTATTAATAATACATATATAATAATATTATAGGAAGGATAATATACAAATAAATATATATAAATGTTTTTGATCATAATATAGATACATATTTTATAATATTTTTATAATAATAATTTTATATGAATGAACACTTTTGAATAATGTTTTTGTTATTAATAATACATATATAATAATATTATAGGAAGGATAATATACAAATAAATATATATAAATGTTTTTGATCATAATATAAATACATATTTTATAATATTTTTATAATAATAATTATATATGAATGAACACTTTTTAGTAATATTTTTGTAATTAATAATACAAATATAATAATATTATAGAAACGATAATATGCAAATAAATATTGACAGGTTTTTTTGATCATAATATAAATACATAGTTTAAAATTTTTTTATAATTATAATTATATATGAATGAACACTTTTTAATAATGTTTTTGTTATGAATAATACATATATAATAATATTATAGGAAGGATAATATACAAATAAATATATATAAATGTTTTTGATCATAATATAAATACATATTTTATAATATTTTTATAATTATAATTATATATGAATGAACACTTTTTAATAATGATTTTAATAATAATAATACATATATATTAATATTATAGTAAGGATAATATGCAATTAAATATTGACAGGTTTTTTTTATCATATTATAAATACATATTTTACAATTTTTATATAAAAATAATTATATATGAATGAACACTTTTTAATGATGTTTTTGTAATTAATAATACATATATAATAATATTATAGGAAGGATAATATGCAAATAAATATTCACAGGTTTTTTTTATCATAATATAAATACATATTTTAAAGTTTTTTATAATAATAATTATATATGAATGAACACTTTTTAGTAATGTTTTTGTAATTAATAATACAAATATAATAATATTATAGAAACGATAATATGAAAATAAATATTGACAGGTTTTTTTGATCATAATATAAATACATAGTTTAAAGTTTTTTTATAATTATAATTATATATGAATGAACACTTTTTAATAATGTTTTTGTTATGAATAATACATATATAATAATATTATAGGAAGGATAATATACAAATAAATATATATAAATGTTTTTGATCATAATATAAATACATATTTTATAATATTTTTATAATTATAATTATATATGAATGAACACTTTTTAATAATGTTTTTAATAATAATACATATATATATATTAATATTATAGTAAGGATAATATGCAATTAAATATTGACAGGTTTTTTTTATCATAATATAAATACATATTTTAAAATTTTTATATAAAAATAATTATATATGAATGAACTCTTTTTAATTATTTTTTTGTAATTAATAATACATATATAATAATATTATAGGAAGAATAATATGCAAATAAATATTCACAGGTTTTTTTTATCGTAATATAAATACATATTTTAAAGTTTTTTATAATAATAATTATATATGAATGAACACTTTTTAGTAATGTTTTTGTTATTAATAATACAAATATAATAATATTATAGAAACGATAATATGAAAATAAATATTGACAGGATTTTTTGATCATAATATAAATACATAGTTTAAAGTTTTTTTTTATAATTATAATTATATATGAATGAACACTTTTTAATAATGTTTTTGTTATGAATAATACATATATAATAATATTATAGGAAGGATAATATACAAATAAATATATAAAAATGTTTTTGATCATAATATAAATACAAATTTTATAATATTTTTATAATTATAATTATATATGAATGAACACTTTTTAATAATGTTTTTAATAATAATAATACATATATATTAATATTATAGTAAGGATAATATGCAATTAAATATTGACAGGTTTTTTTTTATCATAATATAAATACATATTTTATAATTTTTATATAAAAATAATTATATATGAATGAACATTTTTTAATGATGTTTTTGTTATTAATAATACATATATAATAATATTATAGGAAGGATAATATACAAATAAATATATATAAATGTTTTTGATCATAATATAAATACATATTTTATAATATTTTTATAATAATAATTATATATGAATGAACACTTTTGAATAATGTTTTTGTTATTAATAATACATATATAATAATATTATAGGAAGGATAATATACAAATAAATATATATAAATGTTTTTGATCATAATATAAATACATATTTTATAATATTTTTATAATAATAATTATATATGAATGAACACTTTTTAATAATGTTTTTGTTATTAATAATACATATATAATAATATTATAGGAAGGATAATATGCAAATAAATATTCACAGGTTTTTTTATCATAATATAAATACATATTTTAAAGTTTTTTATAATAATAATAATATATGAATGAACACTTTTTAGTAATGTTTTTGTAATTAATAATCCAAATATAATAATATTATAGAAACGATAATATGCAAATAAATATTGACAGGTTTTTTTGATCATAATATAAATACATAGTTTAAAGTTTTTTTATAATAATAATTATATATGAATGAACACTTTTTAGTAATGTTTTTGTAATTAATAATACAAATATAATAATATTATAGAAACGATAATATGCAAATAAATATTGACAGGTTTTTTTGATCATAATATAAATACATAGTTTAAAGTTTTTTTATAATTATAATTATATATGAATGAACACTTTTTAATAATGTTTTTGTTATGAATAATACATATATAATAATATTATAGGAAGGATAATATACAAATAAATATATATAAATGTTTTTGATCATAATATAAATACATATTTTATAATATTTTTATAATTATAATTATATATGAATGAACACTTTTTAATAATGATTTTAATAATAATAATACATATATATTAATATTATAGTAAGGATAATATGCAATTAAATATTGACAGGTTTTTTTTATCATATTATAAATACATATTTTAAAATTTTTATATAAAAATAATTATATATGAATGAACACTTTTTAATGATGTTTTTGTAATTAATAATACATATATAATAATATTATAGGAAGGATAATATGCAAATAAATATTCACAGGTTTTTTTTATCATAATATAAATACATATTTTAAAGTTTTTTATAATAATAATTATATATGAATGAACACTTTTTAGTAATGTTTTTGTAATTAATAATACAAATATAATAATATTATAGAAACGATAATATGAAAATAAATATTGACAGGTTTTTTTGATCATAATATAAATACATAGTTTAAAGTTTTTTTATAATTATAATTATATATGAATGAACACTTTTTAATAATGTTTTTGTTATGAATAATACATATATAATAATATTATAGGAAGGATAATATACAAATAAATATATATAAATGTTTTTGATCATAATATAAATACATATTTTATAATATTTTTATAATTATAATTATATATGAATGAACACTTTTTAATAATGTTTTTAATAATAATACATATATATATATTAATATTATAGTAAGGATAATATGCAATTAAATATTGACAGGTTTTTTTTATCATAATATAAATACATATTTTAAAATTTTTATATAAAAATAATTATATATGAATGAACTCATTTTAATTATTTTTTTGTAATTAATAATACATATATAATAATATTATAGGAAGAATAATATGCAAATAAATATTCACAGGTTTTTTTTATCATAATATAAATACATATTTTAAAGTTTTTTATAATAATAATTATATATGAATGAACACTTTTTAGTAATGTTTTTGTTATTAATAATACAAATATAATAATATTATAGAAACGATAATATGAAAATAAATATTGACAGGATTTTTTGATCATAATATAAATACATAGTTTAAAGTTTTTTTTTATAATTATAATTATATATGAATGAACACTTTTTAATAATGTTTTTGTTATGAATAATACATATATAATAATATTATAGGAAGGATAATATACAAATAAATATATAAAAATGTTTTTGATCATAATATAAATACAAATTTTATAATATTTTTATAATTATAATTATATATGAATGAACACTTTTTAATAATGTTTTTGTTATGAATAATACATATATAATAATATTATAGGAAGGATATTATGCAAATAAATATATATAAATGTTTTTGATCATAATATAAATACATATTTTATAATATTTTTATAATTATAATTATATATGAATGAACACTTTTTAATAATGATTTTAATAATAATAATACATATATATTAATATTATAGTAAGGATAATATGCAATTAAATATTGACAGGTTTTTTTTATCATATTATAAATACATATTTTAAAATTTTTATATAAAAATAATTATATATGAATGAACACTTTTTAATGATGTTTTTGTAATTAATAATACATATATAATAATATTATAGGAAGGATAATATGCAAATAAATATTCACAGGTTTTTTTTATCATAATATAAATACATATTTTAAAGTTTTTTATAATAATAATTATATATGAATGAACACTTTTTAGTAATGTTTTTGTAATTAATAATACAAATATAATAATATTATAGAAACGATAATATGAAAATAAATATTGACAGGTTTTTTTGATCATAATATAAATACATAGTTTAAAGTTTTTTTATAATTATAATTATATATGAATGAACACTTTTTAATAATGTTTTTGTTATGAATAATACATATATAATAATATTATAGGAAGGATAATATACAAATAAATATATATAAATGTTTTTGATCATAATATAAATACATATTTTATAATATTTTTATAATTATAATTATATATGAATGAACACTTTTTAATAATGTTTTTAATAATAATACATATATATATATTAATATTATAGTAAGGATAATATGCAATTAAATATTGACAGGTTTTTTTTATCATAATATAAATACATATTTTAAAATTTTTATATAAAAATAATTATATATGAATGAACTCATTTTAATTATTTTTTTGTAATTAATAATACATATATAATAATATTATAGGAAGAATAATATGCAAATAAATATTCACAGGTTTTTTTTATCATAATATAAATACATATTTTAAAGTTTTTTATAATAATAATTATATATGAATGAACACTTTTTAGTAATGTTTTTGTTATTAATAATACAAATATAATAATATTATAGAAACGATAATATGAAAATAAATATTGACAGGATTTTTTGATCATAATATAAATACATAGTTTAAAGTTTTTTTTTATAATTATAATTATATATGAATGAACACTTTTTAATAATGTTTTTGTTATGAATAATACATATATAATAATATTATAGGAAGGATAATATACAAATAAATATATAAAAATGTTTTTGATCATAATATAAATACAAATTTTATAATATTTTTATAATTATAATTATATATGAATGAACACTTTTTAATAATGTTTTTAATAATAATAATACATATATATTAATATTATAGTAAGGATAATATGCAATTAAATATTGACAGGTTTTTTTTATCATAATATAAATACATATTTTATAATTTTTATATAAAAATAATTATATATGAATGAACATTTTTTAATGATGTTTTTGTTATTAATAATACATATATAATAATATTATAGGAAGGATAATATACAAATAAATATATATAAATGTTTTTGATCATAATATAAATACATATTTTATAATATTTTTATAATAATAATTATATATGAATGAACACTTTTGAATAATGTTTTTGTTATTAATAATACATATATAATAATATTATAGGAAGGATAATATACAAATAAATATATATAAATGTTTTTGATCATAATATAAATACATATTTTATAATATTTTTATAATAATAATTATATATGAATGAACACTTTTTAATAATGTTTTTGTTATTAATAATACATATATAATAATATTATAGGAAGGATAATATGCAAATAAATATTCACAGGTTTTTTTATCATAATATAAATACATATTTTAAAGTTTTTTATAATAATAATAATATATGAATGAACACTTTTTAGTAATGTTTTTGTAATTAATAATACAAATATAATAATATTATAGAAACGATAATATGCAAAAAAATATTGACAGGTTTTTTTGATCATAATATAAATACATAGTTTAAAGTTTTTTTATAATAATAATTATATATGAATGAACACTTTTTAGTAATGTTTTTGTAATTAATAATACAAATATAATAATATTATAGAAACGATAATATGCAAATAAATATTGACAGGTTTTTTTGATCATAATATAAATACATAGTTTAAAGTTTTTTTATAATTAAAATTATATATGAATGAACACTTTTTAATAATGTTTTTGTTATGAATAATACATATATAATAATATTATAGGAAGGATAATATACAAATAAATATATATAAATGTTTTTGATCATAATATAAATACATATTTTATAATATTTTTATAATAATAATAATATATGAATGAACACTTTTTAATAATGTTTTTGTTATGAATAATACATATATAATAATATTATAGGAAGGATAATATACAAATAAATATATATAAATGTTTTTGATCATAATATAAATACATATTTTATAATATTTTTATAATTATAATTATATATGAATGAACACTTTTTAATAATGTTTTTAATAATAATAATACATATATATTAATATTATAGTAAGGATAATATGCAATTAAATATTGACAGGTTTTTTTTATCATAATATAAATACATATTTTATAATTTTTATATAAAAATAATTATATATGAATGAACACTTTTTAATGATGTTTTTGTTATTAATAATACATATATAATAATATTATAGGATGGATAATATACAAATAAATATATATAAATGTTTTTGATCATAATATAAATACATATTTTATAATAATTTTATAATAATAATTATATATGAATGAACACTTTTGAATAATGTTTTTGTTATTAATAATACATATATAATAATATTATAGGAAGGATAATATACAAATAAATATATATAAATGTTTTTGATCATAATATAAATACATATTTTATAATATTTTTATAATAATAATTATATATGAATGAACACTTTTTAATAATGTTTTTGTTATTAATAATACATATATAATAATATTATAGGAAGGATAATATGCAAATAAATATTTACAGGTTTTTTTGATCATAATATAAATACATAGTTTAAAGTTTTTTTATAATAATAATTATATATGAATGAACACTTTTTAGTAATGTTTTTGTAATTAATAATAAAAATATAATAATATTATAGAAACGATAATATGCAAATAAATATTGACAGGTTTTTTTGATCATAATATAAATACATAGTTTAAAGTTTTTTTATAATTATAATTATATATGAATGAACACTTTTTAATAATGTTTTTGTTATGAATAATACATATATAATAAATTATAGGAAGGATAATATACAAATAAATATATATAAATGTTTTTGATCATAATATAAATACATATTTTATAATATTTTTATAATAATAATAATATATGAATGAACACTTTTTAATAATGTTTTTGTTATGAATAATACATATATAATAATATTATAGGAAGGATAATATACAAATAAATATATATAAATGTTTTTGATCATAATATAAATACATATTTTATAATATTTTTATAATAATAATTATATATGAATGAACACTTTTTAATAATGTTTTTGTTATTAATAATACATATATAATAATATTATAGGAAGGATAATATACAAATAAATATATATAAATGTTTTTGATCATAATATAAATACATATTTTATAATATTTTTATAATTATAATTATATATGAATGAACACTTTTTAATAATGTTTTTAATAATAATAATACATATATATTAATATTATAGTAAGGATAATATGCAATTAAATATTGACAGGTTTTTTTATCATAATATAAATACATATTTTAAAATTTTTATATAAAAATAATTATATATGAATGAACACTTTTTAATGATGATTTTGTTATTAATAATACATATATAATAATATTATAGGAAGGATAATATACAAATAAATATATATAAATGTTTTTGATCATAATATAAATACATATTTTAAAATTTTTATATAAAAATAATTATATATGAATGAACACTTTTTAATGATGTTTTTGTAATTAATAATACATATATAATAATATTATAGGAAGGATAATATGCAAATAAATATTCACAGGTTTTTTTTATCATAATATAAATACATATTTTAAAGTTTTTTTTAATAATAATTATATATGAATGAACACTTTTTAGTAATGTTTTTGTAATTAATAATACAAATATAATAATATTATAGAAACGATAATATGAAAATAAATATTGACAGGTTTTTTTGATCATAATATAAATACATAGTTTAAAGTTTTTTTATAATTATAATTATATATGAATGAACACTTTTTAATAATGTTTTTGTTATGAATAATACATATATAATAATATTATAGGAAGGATAATATACAAATAAATATATAAAAATGTTTTTGATCATAATATAAATACATATTTTATAATATTTTTATAATTATAATTATGTATGAATGAACACTTTTTAATAATGTTTTTAATAATAATAATACATATATATTAATATTATAGTAAGTATAATATGCAATTAAATATTGACAGGTTTTTTTTATCATAATATAAATACATATTTTATAATTTTTATATAAAAATAATTATATATGAATGAACACTTTTTAATGATGTTTTTGTTATTAATAATACATATATAATAATATTATAGGAAGGATAATATACAAATAAATATATATAAATGTTTTTGATCATAATATAAATACATATTTTATAATATTTTTATAATAATAATTATATATGAATGAACACTTTTGAATAATGTTTTTGTTATTAATAATACATATATAATAATATTATAGGAAGGATAATATACAAATAAATATATATAAATGTTTTTGATCATAATATAAATACATATTTTATAATATTTTTATAATAATAATTATATATGAATGAACACTTTTTAATAATGTTTTTGTTATTAATAATACATTTATAATAATATTATAGGAAGGATAATATGCAAATAAATATTCACAGGTTTTTTTATCATAATATAAATACATATTTTAAAGTTTTTTATAATAATAATAATATATGAATGAACACTTTTTAGTAATGTTTTTGTAATTAATAATCCAAATATAATAATATTATAGAAACGATAATATGCAAATAAATATTGACAGGTTTTTTTGATCATAATATAAATACATAGTTTAAAGTTTTTTTATAATAATAATTATATATGAATGAACACTTTTTAGTAATGTTTTTGTAATTAATAATACAAATATAATAATATTATAGAAACGATAATATGCAAATAAATATTGACAGGTTTTTTTGATCATAATATAAATACATATTTTAAAGTTTTTTTATAATTATAATTATATATGAATGAACACTTTTTAATAATGTTTTTGTTATGAATAATACATATATAATAATATTATAGGAAGGATAATATACAAATAAATATATATAAATGTTTTTTAACATAATATAAATACATATTTTATAATATTTTTATAATAATAATTATATATGAATGAACACTTTTTAATTATGTTTTTGTTATGAATAATACATATATAATAATATTATAGGAAGGATAATATACAAATAAATATATATAAATGTTTTTGATCATAATATAAATACATATTTTATAATATTTTTATAATAATAATTATATATGAATGAACACTTTTTAATGATGTTTTTGTTATTAATAATACATATATAATAATATTATAGGAAGGATAATATACAAATAAATATATATAAATGTTTTTGATCATAATATAAATACATATTTTATAATATTTTTATAATTATAATTATATATGAATGAACACTTTTTAATAATGTTTTTAATAAAATAATACATATATATTAATATTATAGTAAGGATAATATGCAATTAAATATTGACAGGTTTTTTTTATCATAATATAAATATTTATTTTAAAATTTTTATATAAAAATAATTATATATGAATGAACACTTTTTAATGATGTTTTTGTTATTAATAATACATATATAATAATATTATAGGAAGGATAATATACAAATAAATATATATAAATGTTTTTGATCATAATATAAATACATATTTTATAATATTTTTATAATAATAATTTTATATGAATGAACACTTTTGAATAATGTTTTTGTTATTAATAATCCATATATAATAATATTATAGGAAGGATAATATACAAATAAATATATATAAATGTTTTTGATCATAATATAAATACATATTTTATAATATTTTTATAATAATAATTATATATGAATGAACACTTTTTAATGATGTTTTTGTAATTAATAATACATATATAATAATATTATAGGAAGGATAATATGCAAATAAATATTCACAGTTTTTTTTTATCATAATATAAATACATATTTTAAAGTTTTTTATAATAATAATTATATATGAATGAACACTTTTTAGTAATGTTTTTGTAATTAATAATACAAATATAATAATATTATAGAAACGATAATATGAAAATAAATATTGACAGGTTTTTTTGATCATAATATAAATACATATTTTAAAGTTTTTTTATAATTATAATTATATATGAATGAACACTTTTTAATAATGTTTTTGTTATGAATAATACATATATAATAATATTATAGGAAGGATAATATACAAATAAATATATATAAATGTTTTTGATCATAATATAAATACATATTTTATAATATTTTTATAATTATAATTATATATGAATGAACACATTTTAATAATGTTTTTAATAATAATAATACATATATATTAATATTATAGTAAGGATAATATGCAATTAAATATTGACAGGTTTTTTTATCAAAATATAAATACATATTTTATAATATTTTTATAATAATAATTATATATGAAGGAACACTTTTTAATAATGTTTTTGTTATTAATAATACATATATAATAATATTATAGGAAGGATTTTATACAAATAAATATATATAAATGTTTTTGATCATAATATAAATACATATTTTATAATATTTTTATAATTATAATTAATATATGAATGAACACTTTTTAGTAATGTTTTTGTAATTAATAATACAAATATAATAATATTATAGAAACGATAATATGAAAATAAATATTGACAGGTTTTTTTGATCATAATATAAATACATAGTTTAAAGTTTTTTTATAATTATAATTATATATGAATGAACACTTTTTAATAATGTTTTTGTTATGAATAATACATATATAATAATATTATAGGAAGGATAATATACAAATAAATATATACAAATGTTTTTGATCATAATATAAATACATATTTTATAATATTTTTATAATTATAATTATATATGAATGAACACTTTTTAATAATGTTTTTAATAATAATAATACATATATATTAATATTATAGTAAGGATAATATGCAATTAAATATTGACAGGTTTTTTTTATCATAATATAAATACATATTTTATAATTTTTATATAAAATAATTATATATGAATGAACACTTTTTAATGATGTTTTTGTTATTAATAATACATATATAATAATATTATAGGAAGGATAATATACAAATAAATATATATAAATGTTTTTGATCATAATATAAATACATATTTTATAATATTTTTATAATAATAATTATATATGAATGAACACTTTTGAATAATGTTTTTGTTATTAATAATACATATATAATAATATTATAGGAAGGATAATATACAAATAAATATATATAAATGTTTTTGATCATAATATAAATACATATTTTATAATATTTTTATAATAATAATTATATATGAATGAACACTTTTTAATAATGTTTTTGTTATTAATAATACATATATAATAATATTATAGGAAGGATAATATGCAAATAAATATTCACAGGTTTTTTTATCATAATATAAATACATATTTTAAAGTTTTTTATAATAATAATAATATATGAATGAACACTTTTTAGTAATGTTTTTGTAATTAATAATCCAAATATAATAATATTATAGAAACGATAATATGCAAATAAATATTGACAGGTTTTTTTGATCATAATATAAATACATAGTTTAAAGTTTTTTTATAATAATAATTATATATGAATGAACACTTTTTAGTAATGTTTTTGTAATTAATAATACAAATATAATAATATTATAGAAACGATAATATGGAAATAAATATTGACAGGTTTTTTTGATCATAATATAAATACATAGTTTAAAGTTTTTTTATAATTATAATTATATATGAATGAACACTTTTTAATAATGTTTTTGTTATGAATAATACATATATAATAATATTATAGGAAGGATAATATACAAATAAATATATATAAATGTTTTTGATCATAATATAAATACATATTTTATAATATTTTTATAATAATAATTATATATGAATGAACACTTTTTAATAATGTTTTTGTTATGAATAATACATATATAATAATATTATAGGAAGGATAATATACAAATAAATATATAAAAATGTTTTTGATCATAATATAAATACATATTTTATAATATTTTTATAATTATAATTATATATGAATGAACACTTTTTAATAATGTTGTTAATAATAATAATACATATATATTAATATTATAGTAAGGATAATATGCAATTAAATATTGACAGGTTTTTTTTATCATAATATAAATACATATTTTATAATTTTTATATAAAATAATTATATATGAATGAACACTTTTTAATGATGTTTTTGTTATTAATAATACATATATAATAATATTATAGGAAGGATAATATACAAATAAATATATATAAATGTTTTTGATCATAATATAAATACATATTTTATAATATTTTTATAATAATAATTATATATGAATGAACACTTTTGAATAATGTTTTTGTTATTAATAATACATATATAATAATATTATAGGAAGGATAATATACAAATAAATATATATAAATGTTTTTGATCATAATATAAATACATATTTTATAATATTTTTATAATAATAATTATATATGAATGAACACTTTTTAATAATGTTTTTGTTATTAATAATACATATATAATAATATTATAGGAAGGATAATATGCAAATAAATATTCACAGGTTTTTTTATCATAATATAAATACATATTTTAAAGTTTTTTATAATAATAATAATATATGAATGAACACTTTTTAGTAATGTTTTTGTAATTAATAATCCAAATATAATAATATTATAGAAACGATAATATGCAAATAAATATTGACAGGTTTTTTTTATCATAATATAAATACATAGTTTTAAGTTTTTTTATAATAATAATTATATATGAATGAACACTTTTTAGTAATGTTTTTGTAATTAATAATACAAATATAATAATATTATAGAAACGATAATATGCAAATAAATATTGACAGGTTTTTTTGATCATAATATAAATACATAGTTTAAAGTTTTTTTATAATTATAATTATATATGAATGAACACTTTTTAATAATGTTTTTGTTATGAATAATACATATATAATAATATTATAGGAAGGATAATATACAAATAAATATATATATAAATGTTTTTGATCATAATATAAATACATATTTTATAATATTTTTATAATAATAATTATATATGAATGAACACTTTTTAATAATGTTTTTGTTATGAATAATACATATATAATAATATTATAGGAAGGATAATATACAAATAAATATATATAAATGTTTTTGATCATAATATAAATACATATTTTATAATATTTTTATAATAATAATTATATATGAATGAACACTTTTTAATAATGTTTTTGTTATTAATAATACATATATAATAATATTATAGGAAGGATAATATACAAATAAATATATATAAATGTTTTTGATCATAATATAAATACATATTTTATAATATTTTTATAATTATAATTATATATGAATGAACACTTTTTAATAATGTTTTTAATAATAATAATACATATATATTAATATTATAGTAAGGATAATATGCAATTAAATATTGACAGGTTTTTTTATCATAATATAAATACATATTTTAAAATTTTTATATAAAAATAATTATATATGAATGAACACTTTTTAATGATGTTTTTGTTATTAATAATACATATATAATAATATTATAGGAAGGATAATATACAAATAAATATATATAAATGTTTTTGATCATAATATAAATACATATTTTATAATATTTTTATAATAATAATTTTATATGAATGAACACTTTTGAATAATGTTTTTGTTATTAATAAAACATATATAATAATATTATAGGAAGGATAATATACAAATAAATATATATAAATGTTTTTGATCATAATATAAATACATATTTTATAATATTTTTATAATAACAATTATATATGAATGAACACTTTTTAATGATGTTTTTGTAATTAATAATACATATATAATAATATTATAGGAAGGATAATATGCAAATAAATATTCACAGTTTTTTTTATCATAATATAAATACATATTTTAAAGTTTTTTATAATAATAATTATATATGAATGAACACTTTTTAGTAATGTTTTTGTAATTAATAATACAAATATAATAATATTATAGAAACGATAATATGAAAATAAATATTGACAGGTTTTTTTGATCATAATATAAATACATAGTTTAAAGTTTTTTTATAATTATAATTATATATGAATGAACACTTTTTAATAATGTTTTTGTTATGAATAATACATATATAATAATATTATAGGAAGGATAATATACAAATAAATATATATAAATGTTTTTGATCATAATATAAATACATATTTTATAATATTTTTATAATTATAATTATATATGAATGAACACATTTTAATAATGTTTTTAATAATAATAATACATATATATTAATATTATAGTAAGGATAATATGCAATTAAATATTGACAAGTTTTTTTATCATAATATAAATACATATTTTATAATATTTTAATAATAATAATTATATATGAAGGAACACTTTTTAATAATGTTTTTGTTATTAATAATACATATATAATAATATTATAGGAAGGATTTTATACAAATAAATATATATAAATGTTTTTGATCATAATATAAATACATATTTTATAATATTTTTATAATTATAATTAATATATGAATGAACACTTTTTAGTAATGTTATTGTAATTAATAATACAAATATAATAATATTATAGAAACGATAATATGCAAATTAATATTGACAGGTTTTTTTGATCATAATATAAATACATAGTTTAAAGTTTTTTTATAATTTTAATTATATATGAATGAACACTTTTTAATAATGTTTTTGTTATTTATAATACATATATAATAATATTATAGGAAGGATAATATACAAATAAATATATATAAATGTTTTTGATCATAATATAAATACATATTTTATAATATTTTTATAATTATAATTATATATGAATGAACACTTTTTAATAATGTTTTTGTTATTTATAATACATATATAATAATATTATAGGAAGGATAATATACAAATAAATATATATAAATGTTTTTGATCATAATATAAATACATATTTTATAATATTTTTATAATAATAATTATATATGAATGAACACTTTTTAATAATGTTTTTGTTATTAATAATACATATATAATAATATTATAGGAAGGATAATATGCAATTAAATATTGACAGGTTTTTTTTATCATAATATAAATACATATTTTAAAATTTTTATATAAAAATAATTATATATGAATGAACACTTTTTAATGATGTTTTTGTAATTAATAATACATATATAATAATATTATAGGAAGGATAATATGCAAATAAATATTCACAGGTTTTTTTTATCATAATATAAATACATATTTTAAAGTATTTTATTATAATAATTATATATGAATGAACACTTTTTAGTAATGTTTTTGTAATTAATAATACAAATATAATAATATTATAGAAACGATAATATGCAAATAAATATTGACAGGTTTTTTTGATCATAATATAAATACAAAGTTTAAAGTTTTTTTATAATTATAATTATATATGAATGAACACTTTTTAATAATGTTTTTGTTATGAATAATACATATATAATAATATTATAGAAAAGATAATATACAAATAAATATATATAAATGTTTTTGATCATAATATAAATACATATTTTATAATATTTTTATAATTATAATTATATATGAATGAACACTTTTTAATAATGTTTTTAATAATAATAATACATATATATTAATATTATAGTAAGGATAATATGCAATTAAATATTGACAGGTTTTTTTATCATAATATAAATACATATTTTAAAGTTTTTTATAATAATAATTATATATGAATGAACACTTTTTAGTAATGTTTTTGTAATTAATAATACAAATATAATAATATTATAGAAACAATAATATGCAAATAAATATTGACAGGTTTTTTTGATCATAATATAAATACATAGTTTAAAGTTTTTTTATAATAATAATTATATATGAATGAACACTTTTTAGTAATGTTTTTGTAATTAATAATACAAATATAATAATATTATAGAAACGATAATATACAAATAAATATTGACAGGTTTTTTTGATCATAATAAAAATACATAGTTTAAAGTTTTTTTATAATTATAATTATATATGAATGAACACTTTTTAATAATGTTTTTGTTATGAATAATACATATATAATAATATTATAGGAAGGATAATATACAAATAAATATATATAAATGTTTTTGATCATAATATAAATACATATTTTATAATATTTTTATAATAATAATAATATATGAATGAACACTTTTTAATAATGTTTTTGTTATTAATAATACATATATAATAATATTATAGGAAGGATAATATACAAATAAATATATATAAATGTTTTTGATCATAATATAAATACATATTTTATAATATTTTTATAATTATAATTATATATGAATGAACACTTTTTAATAATGTTTTTAATAATAATAATACATATATATTAATATTATAGTAAGGATAATATGCAATTAAATATTGACAGGTTTTTTTATCATAATATAAATACATATTTTAAAGTTTTTTATAATAATAATTATATATGAATGAACACTTTTTAGTAATGTTTTTGTAATTAATAATACAAATATAATAATATTATAGAAACAATAATATGCAAATAAATATTGACAGGTTTTTTTGATCATAATATAAATACATAGTTTAAAGTTTTTTTATAATAATAATTATATATGAATGAACACTTTTTAGTAATGTTTTTGTAATTAATAATACAAATATAATAATATTATAGAAACGATAATATGCAAATAAATATTGACAGTTTTTTTTATCATAATATAAATACATATTTTATAATATTTTTATAATAATAATTATATATGAATGAACACTTTTTAATGATGTTTTTGTAATTAATAATACATATATAATAATATTATAGGAAGGATAATATGCAAATAAATATTCACAGTTTTTTTTTATCATAATATAAATACATATTTAAAAGTTTTTTATAATAATAATTATATATGAATGAACACTTTTTAATAATGTTTTTAATAATAATAATACATATATATTAATATTATAGTAAGGATAATATGCAATTAAATATTGACAGGTTTTTTTTATCATAATATAAATACATATTTTAAAATTTTTATATAAAAATAATTATATATGAATGAACACTTTTTAGTAATGTTTTTGTAATTAATAATACAAATATAATAAAATTATAGAAACGATAATATGCAAATAAATATTGACAGGTTTTTTGATCATAATATAAATACATAGTTTAAAGTTTTTTTATAATTATAATTATATATGAATGAACACTTTTTAATAATGTTTTTGTTATGAATAATACATATATAATAATATTATAGGAAGGATAATATACAAATAAATATATATAAATGTTTTTGATCATAATATAAATACATATTTTATAATATTTTTATAATAATAATAATATATGAATGAACACTTTTTAATAATGTTTTTGTTATTAATAATACATACTTAATAATATTATAGGAAGGATAATATACAAATAAATATATATAAATGTTTTTGATCATAATATAAATACATATTTTATAATATTTTTATAATAATAATTATATATGAATGAACACTTTTCAATAATGTTTTTGTTATTAATAATACATATATAATAATATTATAGGAAGGATAATATACAAATAAATATATATAAATGTTTTTGATCATAATATAAGTACATATTTTATAATATTTTTATAATACTAATTATATATGAATGAACACTTTTTAATAATGTTTTTGTTATTAATAATACATATATAATAATATTATAGGAAGGATAATATACAAATAAATATATATAAATGTTTTTGATCATAATATAAATACATATTTTATAATATTTTTATAATTATAATTATATATGAATGAACACTTTTTAATAATGTTTTTAATAATAATAATACATATATATTAATATTATAGTAAGGATAATACGCAATTAAATATTGACAGGTTTTTATCATAATATAAATACTTATTTTAAAATCTTTATATAAAAATAATTATATATGAATGAAAACTTTTTAATGATGTTTTTGTAATTAATAATACATATATAATAATATTATAGGAAGGATAATATGCAAATAAATATTCACAGGTTTTTTTATCATAATATAAATACATATTTTAAATTTTTTTATAATAATAATATATGAATGAACACTTTTTAGTAATGTTTTTGTAATTAATAATACAAATATAATAATAATATAGAAACGATAATATGCAAATAGATATTGACAGGTTTTTTGATCATAATATAAATACATAGTTTAAAGTTTTTTTATAATAATAATTATATATGAATGAACACTTTTTAGTAATGTTTTTGTAATAAATAATAATAATATAATTATATTATAGAAACGATAATATGCAAATAAATATTGACAGGTTTTTTGATCATAATATAAATACATAGTTTAAAGTTTTTTTATAATTATAATTATATATGAATGAACACTTTTTAATAATGTTTTTGTTATGAATAATACATATACAGGGTGAGTTTTAATTGTCCCCCCCCCCAACTTTTTTCTACATTTTTTCAAATATCAATCCCAGACCACTTCCAAACATTGTTGGGTAGTAAGTACTTCATTTTGACAAGGTGGCCATTTCCGGCCGCCATCTTGGATCCGCCATATTGGATGCAAAAATTTTTTTTCAAATGTAAAGGTGGGGTTGTGACCCATTATTTCGAACTAAATTTTTACCCTAATTACAATGCCGCAAACCGTTTAAAAAAATCTTGATTCATTCTAAAGTTATGAGGGTTTTTTAAAACTTTATTTTTAGCCCATTTTAACATTGTGCATTTACAAACTAAGACCATAATCTCAAAATAGTGCTAGATAAAGATAAGTATACACTACCAGTAATTGTCGACCTATTTTCACTTGGTTATGACTGATGTATTTTTTTCGGCCGCCATCTTGGATCCGCCATTTTGAAATGTGATAAATTATTTTAAATATGAAGGGGGCGTTGTGACCCATCATTTCGAACTACTTTTTTAAGCTGAACTTAAATCCATGATCCGTTTTTCATTTTCATTTTTTGATTTTGAAATATTGACATTTTTAACAAAAAAATTTCAATATTTCATAAATTAAATTTGATAACAAAAAATGGATTGCGGCATTGTCTTCAGCTTAAAAATGTAGTTCGAAATGATGGGTCACAACACCCCCTTCATATTTAAAATAATTTATCACATTTCAAAATGGCGGATCCAAGATGGCGGCCGAAAAAAATACATCAGTCATAACCAAGTGAAAATAGGTCGACAATTACTGGTAGTGTATACTTATCTTTATCTAGCACTATTTTGAGATTATGGTCTTAGTTTGTAAATGCACAATGTTAAAAGGGCTAAACATAAAGTTTTAAAAAGCCCTCATAACTTTAGAATGAATCAAGATTTTTTTAAATGGTTTGCGGAATTGTAATCAGGGTAAAAATTTAGTTTGAAATAATGGGTCACAACCCCACCTTTACATTTGAAAAAAAAATTTTGCATCCAATATGGCGGATCCAAGATGGCGGCCGGAAATGGCCACCTTGTCAAAATGAAGTACTTACTACCCAACAATGTTTGGAAGTGGTCTGGGATTGATATTTGAACAAATGTAGAAAAAAGTTGGGGGGGGGGGGACAATTAAAACTCACCCTGTATAATAATATTATAGAAAGGATAATATACAAATAAATATATATTAATTTTTTTCATCATAATATAAATACATATTTTATAATATTTTTATAATAATAATAATATATGAATGAACACTTTTTAATAATGTTTTTATTATTAATAATACATATATAATAATATTATAGGAAGGATAATATACAAATAAATATATATAAATGTTTTTGATCATAATATAAATACATATTTTATAATATTTTTATAATAATAATTATATATGAATGAACACTTTTTAATAATGTTTTTGTTATTAATAATACATATATAATAATATTATAGGAAGGATAATATGCAAATAAATATTCACAGGTTTTTTTGATCATAATATAAATACATAGTTTAAAGTTTTTTTATAATAATAATTATATATGAATGAACACTTTTTAGTTATGTTTTTGTAATTAATAATACAAATATAATAATATTATAGAAACGATAATATGCAAATAAATATTGACAGGTTTTTTTGATCATAATATAAATACATAGTTTAAAGTTTTTTTATAATTATAATTATATATGAATGAACACTTTTTAATAATGTTTTTGTTATGAATAATACATATATAATAATATTATAGGAAGGATAATATACAAATAAATATATATAAATGTTTTTGATCATAATAAAAAATACATATTTTATAATATTTTTATAATAATAATAATATATGAATGAACACTTTTTAATAATGTTTTTAATAATAATAATACATATATATTAATATTATAGTAAGGATAATATGCAATTAAATATTGACAGGTTTTTTTTATCATAATATAAATACATATTTTAAAATTTTTATATAAAAATAATTATATATGAATGAACACTTTTTAATGATGTTTTTGTTATTAATAATACATATATAATAATATTATAGGAAGGATAATATACAAATAAATATATATAAATGTTTTTGATCATAATATAAATACATATTTTAAAATTTTTATATAAAAATAATTATATATGAATGAACACTTTTTAATGATGTTTTTGTAATTAATAATACATATATAATAATATTATAGGAAGGATAATATGCAAATAAATATTCACAGGTTTTTTTTATCATAATATAAATACATATTTTAAAGTTTTTTTTAATAATAATTATATATGAATGAACACTTTTTAGTAATGTTTTTGTAATTAATAATACAAATATAATCTAATATATAAAATTCTCGTGTCACAGTGTTTGTCTGCAAACTCCTCCGGAACGACTTCACCGATCGTTATGAAATTTGGTGTGTAAATTCTGTAGGTATGCGAATCGGACGTAAACTATTTCCCGTTTCGAAATTCTTAAAAGGGCTCCGCCCCAGTGGCTCTGGAGTTTCCCATGTTAACCTTATGAGAAATGGAATTAATGAATCTTAACAGCTGTTTCAATTAAACAAGTTGGTTCTGTTCTATGATGTTCAATAGCATTAAAGTTACAAGGATTACCAACAGGGTGCAGCACTATTATTTCTTTTACATTTATGACAACAGCTAATTTGCAACCAAAAGGTGAGTGAGCGTAGCGAACGAACTTCAACCTGGAGGCGAGTTAGCGTAGCGAACGAGCTAACCTGAAGGCAAGTGAGCGCAGCGAACGAGCTCCAACCTAAAGGTGAGTGAGCGTAGCGAACGAGCTCCAACCCAAAGGTGAGTGAGCGTAGCGAATGAACTTCAACCAGGACGTGATTGAGCGATGCGAACGAGATCATCTTGAAAATTAAACGTAACGGTACTTTCTTTCCATCGGTCTGTCTTAGGGGAAACCTATAACTTAGGCGATACGAAGTTCGCCGGGTCAGCTAGTAATATTATAGAAACGATAATATGAAAATAAATATTGACAGGTTTTTTTGATCATAATATAAATACATAGTTTAAAGTTTTTTTATAATTATAATTATATATGAATGAACACTTTTTAATAATGTTTTTGTTATGAATAATACATATATAATAATATTATAGGAAGGATAATATACAAATAAATATATAAAAATGTTTTTGATCATAATATAAATACATATTTTATAATATTTTTATAATTATAATTATATATGAATGAACACTTTTTAATAATGTTTTTAATAATAATAATACATATATATTAATATTATAGTAAGGATAATATGCAATTAAATATTGACAGGTTTTTTTTATCATAATATAAATACATATTTTATAATTTTTATATAAAAATAATTATATATGAATGAACACTTTTTAATGATGTTTTTGTTATTAATAATACATATATAATAATATTATAGGAAGGATAATATACAAATAAATATATATAAATGTTTTTGATCATAATATAAATACATATTTTATAATATTTTTATAATAATAATTATATATGAATGAACACTTTTGAATAATGTTTTTGTTATTAATAATACATATATAATAATATTATAGGAAGGATAATATACAAATAAATATATATAAATGTTTTTGATCATAATATAAATACATATTTTATAATATTTTTATAATAATAATTATATATGAATGAACACTTTTTAATAATGTTTTTGTTATTAATAATACATATATAATAATATTATAGGAAGGATAATATGCAAATAAATATTCACAGGTTTTTTTATCATAATATAAATACATATTTTAAAGTTTTTCATAATAATAATAATATATGAATGAACACTTTTTAGTAATGTTTTTGTAATTAATAATCCAAATATAATAATATTATAGAAACGATAATATGCAAATAAATATTGACAGGGTTTTTTGATCATAATATAAATACATAGTTTAAAGTTTTTTTATAATAATAATTATATATGAATGAACACTTTTTAGTAATGTTTTTGTAATTAATAATACAAATATAATAATATTATAGAAACGATAATATGCAAATAAATATTGACAGGTTTTTTTGATCATAATATAAATACATAGTTTAAAGTTTTTTTTATAATTATAATTATATATGAATGAACACTTTTTAATAATGTTTTTGTTATGAATAATACATATATAATAATATTATAGGAAGGATAATATACAAATAAATATATATAAATGTTTTTGATCATAATATTAATACATATTTTATAATATTTTTATAATAATAATTATATATGAATGAAAACTTTTTAATAATGTTTTTGTTATGAATAATACATATATAATAATATTATAGGAAGGATAATATACAAATAAATATATATAAATGTTTTTGATCATAATATAAATACATATTTTATAATATTTTTATAATAATAATTATATATGAATGAACACTTTTTAATAATGTTTTTGTTATTAATAATACATATATAATAATATTATAGGAAGGATAATATACAAATAAATATATATAAATGTTTTTGATCATAATATAAATACATATTTTATAATATTTTTATAATTATAATTATATATGAATGAACACTTTTTAATAATGTTTTTAATAATAATAATACATATATATTAATATTATAGTAAGGATAATATGCAATTAAATATTGACAGGTTTTTTTTATCATAATATAAATACATATTTTAAAATTTTTATATAAAAATAATTATATATGAATGAACACTTTTTAATGATGTTTTTGTTATTAATAATACATATATAATAATATTATAGGAAGGATAATATACAAATAAATATATATAAATGTTTTTGATCATAATATAAATA
Organism: Macrosteles quadrilineatus; assembly: GCF_028750875.1. Lineage (NCBI taxonomy): Eukaryota > Metazoa > Arthropoda > Insecta > Hemiptera > Cicadellidae > Macrosteles > Macrosteles quadrilineatus. The sequence continues at coordinate 116,411,747 of NW_026542596.1, forward strand.
CATATTTTATAATATTTTTATAATAATAATTTTATATGAATGAACACTTTTGAATAATGTTTTTGTTATTAATAATACATATATAATAATATTATAGGAAGGATAATATACAAATAAATATATATAAATGTTTTTGATCATAATATAAATACATATTTTATAATATTTTTATAATAATAATTATATATGAATGAACACTTTTTAATGATGTTTTTGTAATTAATAATACATATATAATAATATTATAGGAAGGATAATATGCAAATAAATATTCACAGTTTTTTTTATCATAATATAAATACATATTTTAAAGTTTTTTATAATAATAATTATATATGAATGAACACTTTTTAGTAATGTTTTTGTAATTAATAATACAAATATAATAATATTATAGAAACGATAATATGAAAATAAATATTGACAGGTTTTTTTGATCATAATATAAATACATATTTTAAAGTTTTTTTATAATTATAATTATATATGAATGAACACTTTTTAATAATGTTTTTGTTATGAATAATACATATATAATAATATTATAGGAAGGATAATATACAAATAAATATATATAAATGTTTTTGATCATAATATAAATACATATTTTATAATATTTTTATAATTATAATTATATATGAATGAACACATTTTAATAATGTTTTTAATAATAATAATACATATATATTAATATTATAGTAAGGATAATATGCAATTAAATATTGACAGGTTTTTTTTATCATAATATAAATACATATTTTATAATATTTTTATAATAATAATTATATATGAAGGAACACTTTTTAATAATGTTTTTGTTATTAATAATACATATATAATAATATTATAGGAAGGATTTTATAAAAATAAATATATATAAATGTTTTTGATCATAATATAAATACATATTTTATAATATTTTTATAATTATAATAAATATATGAATGAACACTTTTTAGTAATGTTTTTGTAATTAATAATACAAATATAATAATATTATAGAAACGATAATATGCAAATAAATATTGACAGGTTTTTTTGATCATAATATAAATACATAGTTTAAAGTTTTTTTATAATTTTAATTATATATGAATGAACACTTTTTAATAATGTTTTTGTTATTTATAATACATATATAATAATATTATAGGAAGGATAATATACAAATAAATATATATAAATGTTTTTGATCATAATATAAATACATATTTTATAATATTTTTATAATTATAATTATATATGAATGAACACTTTTTAATAATGTTTTTGTTATTTATAATACATATATAATAATATTATAGGAAGGATAATATACAAATAAATATATATAAATGTTTTTGATCATAATATAAATACATATTTTATAATATTTTTTTAATAATAATTTTATATGAATGAATACTTTTGAATAATGTTTTTGTTATTAATAATACATATATAAATAATATTATAGGAAGGATAATATGCAAATAAATATTTACAGTTTTTTTTATCATAATATAAATACATATTTAAAAGTTTTTTATAATAATAATTATAAATGAATGAACACTTTTTAGTAATGTTTTTGTAATTAATAATACAAATATAATAATATTATAGAAACGATAATATGAAAATAAATATTGACAGGTTTTTTTGATCATAATATAAATACATAGTTTAAAGTTTTTTTTTAATTATAATTATATATCAATGAACACTTTTTAATAATGTTTTTGTTATGAATAATACATATATAATAATATTATAGGAAGGATAATATACAAATAAATATATATAAATGTTTTTGATCATAATATAAATACATATTTTATAATATTTTTATAATTATAATTATATATGAATGAAAACTTTTTAATAATGTTTTTAATAATAATAATACATATATATTAATATTATAGTAAGGATAATATGCAATTAAATATTGACAGGTTTTTTTATCATAATATAAATACATATTTTAAAATTTTTATATAAAAATAATTATATATGAATGAACACTTTTTAATGATGTTTTTGTAATTAATAATACATATATAATAATATTATAGGAAGGATAATATGCAAATAAATATTCACAGGTTTTTTTTATCATAATATAAATACATATTTTAAAGTTTTTTTTAATAATAATTATATATGAATGAACACTTTTTAGTAATGTTTTTGTAATTAATAATACAAATATAATAATATTATAGAAACGATAATATGAAAATAAATATTGACAGGTTTTTTGATCATAATATAAATACATAGTTTAAAGTTTTTTTATAATTATAATTATATATGAATGAACACTTTTTAATAATGTTTTTGTTATGAATAATACATATATAATAATATTATAGGAAGGATAATATACAAATAAATATATAAAAATGTTTTTGATCATAATATAAATACATATTTTATAATATTTTTATAATTATAATTATATATGAATGAACACTTTTTAATAATGTTTTTAATAATAATAATACATATATAATAATATTATAGGAAGGATAATATACAAATAAATATATATAAATGTTTTTGATCATAATATAAATACATATTTTATAATATTTTTAAAATAATAATTATATATGAATGAACACTTTTTAATAATGTTTTTGTTATTAATAATACATATATAATAATATTATAGGAAGGATAATATGCAAATAAATATTCACAGGTTTTTTTATCATAATATAAATACATATTTTAAAGTTTTTTATAATAATAATAATATATGAATGAACACTTTTTAGTAATGTTTTTGTAATTAATAATCCAAATATAATAATATTATAGAAACGATAATATGCAAATAAATATTGACAGGTTTTTTTGATCATAATATAAATACATAGTTTAAAGTTTTTTTATAATAATAATTATATATGAATGAACACTTTTTAGTAATGTTTTTGTAATTAATAATACAAATATAATAATATTATAGAAACGATAATATGCAAATAAATATTGACAGGTTTTTTTGATCATAATATAAATACATAGTTTAAAGTTTTTTTATAATTTTAATTATATATGAATGAACACTTTTTAATAATGTTTTTGTTATTTATAATACATATATAATAATATTATAGGAAGGATAATATACAAATAAATATATATAAATGTTTTTGATCATAATATAAATACATATTTTATAATATTTTTATAATAATAATTTTATATGAATGAACACTTTTGAATAATGTTTTTGTTATTAATAATACATATATAATAATATTATAGGAAGGATAATATACAAATAAATATATATAAATGTTTTTGATCATAATATAAATACATATTTTATAATATTTTTATAATAATAATTATATATGAATGAACACTTTTTAATGATGTTTTTGTAATTAATAATACAAATATAATAATATTATAGAAACGATAATATGCAAATAAATATTGACAGGTTTTTTTGATCATAATATAAATACATAGTTTAAAGTTTTTTTATAATTTTAATTATATATGAATGAACACTTTTTAATAATGTTTTTGTTATTTATAATACATATATAATAATATTATAGGAAGGATAATATACAAATAAATATATATAAATGTTTTTGATCATAATATAAATACATATTTTATAATATTTTTTTAATAATAATTTTATATGAATGAATACTTTTGAATAATGTTTTTGTTATTAATAATACATATATAATAATATTATAGGAAGGATAATATGCAAATAAATATTCACAGTTTTTTTTATCATAATATAAATACATATTTAAAAGTTTTTTATAATAATAATTATAAATGAATGAACACTTTTTAGTAATGTTTTTGTAATTAATAATACAAATATAATAATATTATAGAAACGATAATATGAAAATAAATATTGACAGGTTTTTTTGATCATAATATAAATACATAGTTTAAAGTTTTTTTTTAATTATAATTATATATGAATGAACACTTTTTAATAATGTTTTTGTTATGAATAATACATATATAATAATATTATAGGAAGGATAATATACAAATAAATATATATAAATGTTTTTGATCATAATATAAATACATATTTTATAATATTTTTATAATTATAATTATATATGAATGAACACTTTTTAATAATGTTTTTAATAATAATAATACATATATATTAATATTATAGTAAGGATAATATGCAATTAAATATTGACAGGTTTTTTTATCATAATATAAATACATATTTTAAAATTTTTATATAAAAATAATTATATATGAATGAACACTTTTTAATGATGTTTTTGTAATTAATAATACATATATAATAATATTATAGGAAGGATAATATGCAAATAAATATTCACAGGTTTTTTTTATCATAATATAAATACATATTTTAAAGTTTTTTTTAATAATAATTATATATGAATGAACACTTTTTAGTAATGTTTTTGTAATTAATAATACAAATATAATAATATTATAGAAACGATAATATGAAAATAAATATTGACAGGTTTTTTTGATCATAATATAAATACATAGTTTAAAGTTTTTTTATAATTATAATTATATATGAATGAACACTTTTTAATAATGTTTTTGTTATGAATAATACATATATAATAATATTATAGGAAGGATAATATACAAATAAATATATAAAAATGTTTTTGATCATAATATAAATACATATTTTATAATATTTTTATAATTATAATTATATATGAATGAACACTTTTTAATAATGTTTTTAATAATAATAATACATATATATTAATATTATAGTAAGGATAATATGCAATTAAATATTGACAGGTTTTTTTTATCATAATATAAATACATATTTTATAATTTTTATATAAAATAATTATATATGAATGAACACTTTTTAATGATGTTTTTGTTATTAATAATACATATATAATAATATTATAGGAAGGATAATATACAAATAAATATATATAAATGTTTTTGATCATAATATAAATACATATTTTATAATATTTTTATAATAATAATTATATATGAATGAACACTTTTGAATAATGTTTTTGTTATTAATAATACATATATAATAATATTATAGGAAGGATAATATACAAATAAATATATATAAATGTTTTTGATCATAATATAAATACATATTTTATAATATTTTTAAAATAATAATTATATATGAATGAACACTTTTTAATAATGTTTTTGTTATTAATAATACATATATAATAATATTATAGGAAGGATAATATGCAAATAAATATTCACAGGTTTTTTTATCATAATATAAATACATATTTTAAAGTTTTTTATAATAATAATAATATATGAATGAACACTTTTTAGTAATGTTTTTGTAATTAATAATCCAAATATAATAATATTATAGAAACGATAATATGCAAATAAATATTGACAGGTTTTTTTGATCATAATATAAATACATAGTTTAAAGTTTTTTTATAATAATAATTATATATGAATGAACACTTTTTAGTAATGTTTTTGTAATTAATAATACAAATATAATAATATTATGGAAACGATAATATGCAAATAAATATTGACAGGTTTTTTTGATCATAATATAAATACATAGTTTAAAGTTTTTTTATAATTATAATTATATATGAATGAACACTTTTTAATAATGTTTTTGTTATGAATAATACATATATAATAATATTATAGGAAGGATAATATACAAATAAATATATATAAATGTTTTTGATCATAATATAAATACATATTTTATAATATTTTTATAATAATAATTATATATGAATGAACACTTTTTAATAATGTTTTTGTTATGAATAATACATATATAATAATATTATAGGAAGGATAATATACAAATAAATATATATAAATGTTTTTGATCATAATATAAATACATATTTTATAATATTTTTATAATAATAATTATATATGAATGAACACTTTTTAATAATGTTTTTGTTATTAATAATACATATATAATAATATTATAGGAAGGATAATATACAAATAAATATATATAAATGTTTTTGATCATAATATAAATACATATTTTATAATATTTTTATAATTATAATTATATATGAATGAACACTTTTTAATAATGTTTTTAATAATAATAATACATATATATTAATATTATAGTAAGGATAATATGCAATTAAATATTGACAGGTTTTTTTATCATAATATAAATACATATTTTAAAATTTTTATATAAAAATAATTATATATGAATGAACACTTTTTAATGATGTTTTTGTTATTAATAATACATATATAATAATATTATAGGAAGGATAATATACAAATAAATATATATAAATGTTTTTGATCATAATATAAATACATATTTTATAATATTTTTATAATAATAATTTTATATGAATGAACACTTTTGAATAATGTTTTTGTTATTAATAATACATATATAATAATATTATAGGAAGGATAATATACAAATAAATATATATAAATGTTTTTGATCATAATATAAATACATATTTTATAATATTTTTATAATAATAATTATATATGAATGAACACTTTTTAATGATGTTTTTGTAATTAATAATACTTATATAATAATATTATAGGAAGGATAATATGCAAATAAATATTCACAGTTTTTTTTATCATAATATAAATACATATTTTAAAGTTTTTTATAATAATAATTATATATGAATGAACACTTTTTAGTAATGTTTTTGTAATTAATAATACAAATATAATAATATTATAGAAACGATAATATGAAAATAAATATTGACAGGTTTTTTTGATCATAATATAAATACATAGTTTAAAGTTTTTTTATAATTATAATTATATATGAATGAACACTTTTTAATAATGTTTTTGTTATGAATAATACATATATAATAATATTATAGGAAGGATAATATACAAATAAATATATATAAATGTTTTTGATCATAATATAAATACATATTTTATAATATTTTTATAATTATAATTATATATGAATGAACACATTTTAATAATGTTTTTAATAATAATAATACATATATATTAAAATTATAGTAAGGATAATATGCAATTAAATATTGACAGGTTTTTTTATCATAATATAAATACATATTTTATAATATTTTAATAATAATAATTATATATGAAGGAACACTTTTTAATAATGTTTTTGTTATTAATAATACATATATAATAATATTATAGGAAGGATTTTATACAAATAAATATATATAAATGTTTTTGATCATAATATAAATACATATTTTATAATATTTTTATAATTATAATTAATATATGAATGAACACTTTTTAGTAATGTTTTTGTAATTAATAATACAAATATAATAATATTATAGAAACGATAATATGCAAATTAATATTGACAGGTTTTTTTGATCATAATATAAATACATAGTTTAAAGTTTTTTTATAATTTTAATTATATATGAATGAACACTTTTTAATAATGTTTTTGTTATTTATAATACATATATAATAATATTATAGGAAGGATAATATACAAATAAATATATATAAATGTTTTTGATCATAATATAAATACATATTTTATAATATTTTTATAATTATAATTATATATGAGTGAACACTTTTTAATAATGTTTTTGTCATTTATAATACATATATAATAATATTATAGGAAGGATAATATACAAATAAATATATATAAATGTTTTTGATCATAATATAAATACATATTTTATAATATTTTTATAATAATAATTATATATGAATGAACACTTTTTAATAATGTTTTTGTTATTAATAATACATATATAATAATATTATAGGAAGGATAATATGCAATTAAATATTGACAGGTTTTTTTTATCATAATATAAATACATATTTTAAAATTTTTATATAAAAATAATTATATATGAATGAACACTTTTTAATGATGTTTTTGTAATTAATAATACATATATAATAATATTATAGGAAGGATAATATGCAAATAAATATTCACAGGTTTTTTTTTATCATAATATAAATACATATTTTAAAGTATTTTATTATAATAATTATATATGAATGAACACTTTTTAGTAATGTTTTTGTAATTAATAATACAAATATAATAATATTATAGAAACGATAATATGCAAATAAATATTGACAGGTTTTTTTGATCATAATATAAATACAAAGTTTAAAGTTTTTTTATAATTATAATTATATATGAATGAACACTTTTTAATAATGTTTTTGTTATTAATAATACATATATAATAATATTATAGAAAAGATAATATACAAATAAATATATATAAATGTTTTTGATCATAATATAAATACATATTTTATAATATTTTTATAATTATAATTATATATGAATGAACACTTTTTAATAATGTTTTTAATAATAATAATACATATATATTAATATTATAGTAAGGATAATATGCAATTAAATATTGACAGGTTTTTTTATCATAATATAAATACATATTTTAAAGTTTTTTATAATAATAATTATATATGAATGAACACTTTTTAGTAATGTTTTTGTAATTAATAATACAAATATAATAATATTATAGAAACGATAATATGCAAATAAATATTGACAGGTTTTTTTGATCATAATATAAATACATAGTTTAAAGTTTTTTTATAATAATAATTATATATGAATGAACACTTTTTAGTAATGTTTTTGTAATTAATAATACAAATATAATAATATTATAGAAACGATAATATACAAATAAATATTGACAGGTTTTTTTGATCATAATATAAATACATATTTTAAAGTTTTTTTATAATTATAATTATATATGAATGAACACTTTTTAATAATGTTTTTGTTATGAATAATACATATATAATAATATTATAGGAAGGATAATATACAAATAAATATATATAAATGTTTTTGATCATAATATAAATACATATTTTATAATATTTTTATAATTATAATTATATATGAATGAACACATTTTAATAATGTTTTTAATAATAATAATACATATATATTAATATTATAGTAAGGATAATATGCAATTAAATATTGACAGGTTTTTTTATCATAATATAAATACATATTTTATAATATTTTTATAATAATAATTATATATGAAGGAACACTTTTTAATAATGTTTTTGTTATTAATAATACATATATAATAATATTATAGGAAGGATTTTATACAAATAAATATATATAAATGTTTTTGATCATAATATAAATACATATTTTATAATATTTTTATAATTATAATTAATATATGAATGAACACTTTTTAGTAATGTTTTTGTAATTAATAATACAAATATAATAATATTATAGAAACGATAATATGCAAATAAATATTGACAGGTTTTTTTGATCATAATATAAATACATAGTTTAAAGTTTTTTTATAATTTTAATTATATATGAATGAACACTTTTTAATAATGTTTTTGTTATTAATAATACATATATAATAATATTATAGGAAGGATAATATACAAATAAATATATATAAATGTTTTTGATCATAATATAAATACATATTTTATAATATTTTTTTAATAATAATTTTATATGAATGAATACTTTTGAATAATGTTTTTGTTATTAATAATACATATATAATAATATTATAGGAAGGATAATATGCAAATAAATATTCACAGTTTTTTTTATCATAATATAAATACATATTTAAAAGTTTTTTATAATAATAATTATATATGAATGAACACTTTTTAGTAATGTTTTTGTAATTAATAATACAAATATAATAATATTATAGAAACGATAATATGAAAATAAATATTGACAGGTTTTTTTGATCATAATATAAATACATAGTTTAAAGTTTTTTTTTAATTATAATTATATATGAATGAACACTTTTTAATAATGTTTTTGTTATGAATAATACATATATAATAATATTATAGGAAGGATAATATACAAATAAATATATATAAATGTTTTTGATCATAATATAAATACATATTTTATAATATTTTTATAATTATAATTATATATGAATGAACACTTTTTAATAATGTTTTTAATAATAATAATACATATATATTAATATTATAGTAAGGATAATATGCAATTAAATATTGACAGGTTTTTTTATCATAATATAAATACATATTTTAAAATTTTTATATAAAAATAATTATATATGAATGAACACTTTTTAATGATGTTTTTGTAATTAATAATACATATATAATAATATTATAGGAAGGATAATATGCAAATAAATATTCACAGGTTTTTTTTATCATAATATAAATACATATTTTAAAGTTTTTTTTAATAATAATTATATATGAATGAACACTTTTTAGTAATGTTTTTGTAATTAATAATACAAATATAATAATATTATAGAAACGATAATATGAAAATAAATATTGACAGGTTTTTTTGATCATAATATAAATACATAGTTTAAAGTTTTTTTATAATTATAATTATATATGAATGAACACTTTTTAATAATGTTTTTGTTATGAATAATACATATATAATAATATTATAGGAAGGATAATATACAAATAAATATATAAAAATGTTTTTGATCATAATATAAATACATATTTTATAATATTTTTATAATTATAATTATATATGAATGAACACTTTTTAATAATGTTTTTAATAATAATAATACATATATATTAATATTATAGTAAGGATAATATGCAATTAAATATTGACAGGTTTTTTTTATCATAATATAAATACATATTTTATAATTTTTATATAAAATAATTATATATGAATGAACACTTTTTAATGATGTTTTTGTTATTAATAATACATATATAATAATATTATAGGAAGGATAATATGCAAATAAATATTCACAGGTTTTTTTATCATAATATAAATACATATTTTAAAGTTTTTTATAATAATAATTATATATGAATGAACACTTTTTAGTAATGTTTTTGTAATTAATAATACAAATATAATAATATTATAGAAACGATAATATGCAAATAAATATTGACAGGTTTTTTTGATCATAATATAAATACATAGTTTAAAGTTTTTTTATAATAATAATTATATATGAATGAACACTTTTTAGTAATGTTTTTGTAATTAATAATACAAATATAATAATATTATAGAAACGATAATATACAAATAAATATTGACAGGTTTTTTTGATCATAATATAAATACATATTTTAAAGTTTTTTTATAATTATAATTATATATGAATGAACACTTTTTAATAATGTTTTTGTTATGAATAATACATATATAATAATATTATAGGAAGGATAATATACAAATAAATATATATAAATGTTTTTGATCATAATATAAATACATATTTTATAATATTTTTATAATTATAATTATATATGAATGAACACATTTTAATAATGTTTTTAATAATAATAATACATATATATTAATATTATAGTAAGGATAATATGCAATTAAATATTGACAGGTTTTTTTATCATAATATAAATACATATTTTATAATATTTTTATAATAATAATTATATATGAAGGAACACTTTTTAATAATGTTTTTGTTATTAATAATACATATATAATAATATTATAGGAAGGATTTTATACAAATAAATATATATAAATGTTTTTGATCATAATATAAATACATATTTTATAATATTTTTATAATTATAATTAATATATGAATGAACACTTTTTAGTAATGTTTTTGTAATTAATAATACAAATATAATAATATTATAGAAACGATAATATGCAAATAAATATTGACAGGTTTTTTTGATCATAATATAAATACATAGTTTAAAGTTTTTTTATAATTTTAATTATATATGAATGAACACTTTTTAATAATGTTTTTGTTATTTATAATACATATATAATAATATTATAGGAAGGATAATATACAAATAAATATATATAAATGTTTTTGATCATAATATAAATACATATTTTATAATATTTTTATAATTATAATTATATATGAATGAACACTTTTTAATAATGTTTTTGTTATTTATAATACATATATAATAATATTATAGGAAGGATAATATACAAATAAATATATATAAATGTTTTTGATCATAATATAAATACATATTTTATAATATTTTTTTAATAATAATTTTATATGAATGAATACTTTTGAATAATGTTTTTGTTATTAATAATACATATATAATAATATTATAGGAAGGATAATATGCAAATAAATATTCACAGTTTTTTTTATCATAATATAAATACATATTTAAAAGTTTTTTATAATAATAATTATATATGAATGAACACTTTTTAGTAATGTTTTTGTAATTAATAATACAAATATAATAATATTATAGAAACGATAATATGAAAATAAATATTGACAGGTTTTTTTGATCATAATATAAATACATAGTTTAAAGTTTTTTTTTAATTATAATTATATATGAATGAACACTTTTTAATAATGTTTTTGTTATGAATAATACATATATAATAATATTATAGGAAGGATAATATACAAATAAATATATAAAAATGTTTTTGATCATAATATAAATACATATTTTATAATATTTTTATAATTATAATTATATATGAATGAACACTTTTTAATAATGTTTTTAATAATAATAATACATATATATTAATATTATAGTAAGGATAATATGCAATTAAATATTGACAGTTTTTTTTTATCATAATATAAATACATATTTTATAATTTTTATATAAAATAATTATATATGAATGAACACTTTTTAATGATGTTTTTGTTATTAATAATACATATATAATAATATTATAGGAAGGATAATATACAAATAAATATATATAAATGTTTTTGATCATAATATAAATACATATTTTATAATATTTTTATAATAATAATTATATATGAATGAACACTTTTGAATAATGTTTTTGTTATTAATAATACATATATAATAATATTATAAAGGATAATATACAAATAAATATATATAAATGTTTTTGATCATAATATAAATACATATTTTATAATATTTTTAAAATAATAATTATATATGAATGAACACTTTTTAATAATGTTTTTGTTATTAATAATACATATATAATAATATTATAGGAAGGATAATATGCAAATAAATATTCACAGGTTTTTTTATCATAATATAAATACATATTTTAAAGTTTTTTATAATAATAATAATATATGAATGAACACTTTTTAGTAATGTTTTTGTAATTAATAATCCAAATATAATAATATTATAGAAACGATAATATGCAAATAAATATTGACAGGTTTTTTTGATCATAATATAAATACATAGTTTAAAGTTTTTTTATAATAATAATTATATATGAATGAACACTTTTTAGTAATGTTTTTGTAATTAATAATACAAATATAATAATATTATAGAAACGATAATATGCAAATAAATATTGACAGGTTTTTTTGATCATAATATAAATACATAGTTTAAAGTTTTTTTATAATTATAATTATATATGAATGAACACTTTTTAATAATGTTTTTGTTATGAATAATACATATATAATAATATTATAGGAAGGATAATATACAAATAAATATATATAAATGTTTTTGATCATAATATAAATACATATTTTATAATATTTTTATAATAATAATTATATATGAATGAACACTTTTTAATAATGTTTTTGTTATGAATAATACATATATAATAATATTATAGGAAGGATAATATACAAATAAATATATAAAAATGTTTTTGATCATAATATAAATACATATTTTATAATATTTTTATAATTATAATTATATATGAATAAACACTTTTTAATAATGTTTTTAATAATAATAATACATATATATTAATATTATAGTAAGGATAATATGCAATTAAATATTGACAGGTTTTTTTTATCATAATATAAATACATATTTTATAATTTTTATATAAAATAATTATATATGAATGAACACTTTTTAATGATGTTTTTGTTATTAATAATACATATATAATAATATTATAGGAAGGATAATATACAAATAAATATATATAAATGTTTTTGATCATAATATAAATACATATTTTATAATATTTTTATAATAATAATTATATATGAATGAACACTTTTTAATAATGTTTTTGTTATTAATAATACATATATAATAATATTATAGGAAGGATAATATACAAATAAATATATATAAATGTTTTTGATCATAATATTAATACATATTTTATAATATTTTTATAATTATAATTATATATGAATGAACACTTTTTAATAATGTTTTTAATAATAATAATACATATATATTAATATTATAGTAAGGATAATATGCAATTAAATATTGACAGGTTTTTTTATCATAATATAAATACATATTTTAAAATTTTTATATAAAAATAATTATATATGAATGAACACTTTTTAATGATGTTTTTGTTATTAATAATACATATATAATAATATTATAGGAAGGATAATATACAAATAAATATATATAAATGTTTTTGATCATAATATAAATACATATTTTATAATATTTTTATAATAATAATTTTATATGAATGAACACTTTTGAATAATGTTTTTGTTATTAATAATACATATATAATAATATTATAGGAAGGATAATATACAAATAAATATATATAAATGTTTTTGATCATAATATAAATACATATTTTATAATATTTTTATAATAATAATTATATATGAATGAACACTTTTTAATGATGTTTTTGTAATTAATAATACATATATAATAATATTATAGGAAGGATAATATGCAAATAAATATTCACAGTTTTTTTTATCATAATATAAATACATATTTTAAAGTTTTTTATAATAATAATTATATATGAATGAACACTTTTTAGTAATGTTTTTGTAATTAATAATACAAATATAATAATATTATAGAAACGATAATATGAAAATAAATATTGACAGGTTTTTTTGATCATAATATAAATACATAGTTTAAAGTTTTTTTATAATTATAATTATATATGAATGAACACTTTTTAATAATGTTTTTGTTATGAATAATACATATATAATAATATTATAGGAAGGATAATATACAAATAAATATATATAAATGTTTTTGATCATAATATAAATACATATTTTATAATATTTTTATAATTATAATTATATATGAATGAACACATTTTAATAATGTTTTTAATAATAATAATACATATATATTAATATTATAGTAAGGATAATATGCAATTAAATATTGACAGGTTTTTTTATCATAATATAAATACATATTTTATAATATTTTAATAATAATAATTATATATGAAGGAACACTTTTTAATAATGTTTTTGTTATTAATAATACATATATAATAATATTATAGGAAGGATTTTATACAAATAAATATATATAAATGTTTTTAATCATAATATAAATACATATTTTATAATATTTTTATAATTATAATTAATATATGAATGAACACTTTTTAGTAATGTTTTTGTAATTAATAATACAAATATAATAATATTATAGAAACGATAATATGCAAATTAATATTGACAGGTTTTTTTGATCATAATATAAATACAAAGTTTAAAGTTTTTTAATAATTATAATTATATATGAATGAACACTTTTTAATAATGTTTTTGTTATTTATAATACATATATAATAATATTATAGGAAGGATAATATACAAATAAATATATATAAATGTTTTTGATCATAATATAAATACATATTTTATAATATTTTTATAATTATAATTATATATGAATGAACACTTTTTAATAATGTTTTTGTTATTTATAATACATATATAATAATATTATAGGAAGGATAATATACAAATAAATATATATAAATGTTTTTGATCATAATATAAATACATATTTTATAATATTTTTATAATAATAATTATATATGAATGAACACTTTTTAATAATGTTTTTGTTATTAATAATACATATATAATAATATTATAGGAAGGATAATATGCAATTAAATATTGACAGGTTTTTTTTTATCATAATATAAATACATATTTTAAAATTTTTATATAAAAATAATTATATATGAATGAACACTTTTTAATGATGTTTTTGTAATTAATAATACATATATAATAATATTATAGGAAGGATAATATGCAAATAAATATTCACAGGTTTTTTTTATCATAATATAAATACATATTTTAAAGTATTTTATTATAATAATTATATATGAATGAACACTTTTTAGTAATGTTTTTGTAATTAATAATACAAATATAATAATATTATAGAAACGATAATATGCAAATAAATATTGACAGGTTTTTTTGATCATAATATAAATACAAAGTTTAAAGTTTTTTTATAATTATAATTATATATGAATGAACACTTTTTAATAATGTTTTTAATAATAATAATACATATATATTAATATTATAGTAAGGATAATATGCAATTAAATATTGACAGGTTTTTTTATCATAATATAAATACATATTTTAAAGTTTTTTATAATAATAATTATATATGAATGAACACTTTTTAGTAATGTTTTTGTAATTAATAATACAAATATAATAATATTATAGAAACGATAATATGCAAATAAATATTGACAGGTTTTTTTGATCATAATATAAATACATAGTTTAAAGTTTTTTTATAATAATAATTATATATGAATGAACACTTTTTAGTAATGTTTTTGTAATTAATAATACAAATATAATAATATTATAGAAACGATAATATGCAAATAAATATTGACAGGTTTTTTTGATCATAATAAAAATACATAGTTTAAAGTTTTTTTATAATTATAATTATATATGAATGAACACTTTTTAATAATGTTTTTGTTATGAATAATACATATATAATAATATTATAGGAAGGATAATATACAAATAAATATATATAAATGTTTTTGATCATAATATAAATACATATTTTATAATATTTTTATAATAATAATAATATATGAATGAACACTTTTTAATAATGTTTTTGTTATTAATAATACATATATAATAATATTATAGGAAGGATAATATACAAATAAATATATATAAATGTTTTGATCATAATATAAATACATATTTTATAATATTTTTATAATAATAATTATATATGAATGAACACTTTTTAATGATGTTTTTGTAATTAATAATACATATATAATAATATTATAGGAAGGATAATATGCAAATAAATATTCACAGTTTTTTTTTATCATAATATAAATACATATTTAAAAGTTTTTTATAATAATAATTATATATGAATGAACACTTTTTAATAATGTTTTTAATAATAATAATACATATATATTAATATTATAGTAAGGATAATATGCAATTAAATATTGACAGGTTTTTTTATCATAATATAAATACATATTTTAAAATTTTTATATAAAAATAATTATATATGAATGAACACTTTTTAGTAATGTTTTTGTAATTAATAATACAAATATAATAATATTATAGAAACGATAATATGCAAATAAATATTGACAGGTTTTTTGATCATAATATAAATACATAGTTTAAAGTTTTTTTATAATTATAATTATATATGAATGAACACTTTTTAATAATGTTTTTGTTATGAATAATACATATATAATAATATTATAGGAAGGATAATATACAAATAAATATATATAAATGTTTTTGATCATAATATAAATACATATTTTATAATATTTTTATAATAATAATAATATATGAATGAACACTTTTTAATAATGTTTTTGTTATTAATAATACATACTTAATAATATAATAGGAAGGATAATATACAAATAAATATATATAAATGTTTTTGATCATAATATAAATACATATTTTATAATATTTTTATAATAATAATTATATATGAATGAACACTTTTGAATAATGTTTTTGTTATTAATAATACATATATAATAATATTATAGGAAGGATAATATACAAATAAATATATATAAATGTTTTTGATCATAATATAAGTACATATTTTATAATATTTTTAAAATACTAATTATATATGAATGAACACTTTTTAATAATGTTTTTGTTATTAATAATACATATATAATAATATTATAGGAAGGATAATATACAAATAAATATATATAAATGTTTTTGATCATAATATAAATACATATTTTATAATATTTTTATAATTATAATTATATATGAATGAACACTTTTTAATAATGTTTTTAATAATAATAATACATATATATTAATATTATAGTAAGGATAATACGCAATTAAATATTGACAGGTTTTTATCATAATATAAATACTTATTTTAAAATCTTTATATAAAAATAATTATATATGAATGAAAACTTTTTAATGATGTTTTTGTAATTAATAATACATATATAATAATATTATAGGAAGGATAATATGCAAATAAATATTCACAGGTTTTTTTATCATAATATAAATACATATTTTAAATTTTTTTATAATAATAATATATGAATGAACACTTTTTAGTAATGTTTTTGTAATTAATAATACAAATATAATAATAATATAGAAACGATAATATGCAAATAGATATTGACAGGTTTTTTGATCATAATATAAATACATAGTTTAAAGTTTTTTTATAATAATAATTATATATGAATGAACACTTTTTAGTAATGTTTTTGTAATAAATAATAATAATATAATTATATTATAGAAACGATAATATGCAAATAAATATTGACAGGTTTTTTGATCATAATATAAATACATAGTTTAAAGTTTTTTTATAATTATAATTATATATGAATGAACACTTTTTAATAATGTTTTTGTTATGAATAATACATATATAATAATATTATAGAAAGGATAATATACAAATAAATATATATAAATGTTTTTCATCATAATATAAATACATATTTTATAATATTTTTATAATAATAATAATATATGAATGAACACTTTTTAATAATGTTTTTATTATTAATAATACATATATAATAATATTATAGGAAGGATAATATACAAATAAATATATATAAATGTTTTTGATCATAATATAAATACATATTTTATAATATTTTTATAATAATAATTATATATTAATGAACACTTTTTAATAATGTTTTTGTTATTAATAATACATATATAATAATATTATAGGAAGGATAATATACAAATAAATATATATAAATGTTTTTGATCATAATATAAATACATATTTTATAATATTTTTATAATTATAATTATATATGAATGAACACTTTTTAATAATGTTTTTGTTATTTATAATACATATATAATAATATTATAGGAAGGATAATATACAAATAAATATATATAAATGTTTTTGATCATAATATAAATACATATTTTATAATATTTTTATAATAATAATTATATATAAATGAACACTTTTGAATAATGTTTTTGTTATTAATAATACATATATAATAATATTATAGGAAGGATAATATACAAATAAATATATATAAATGTTTTTGATCATAATATAAATACATATTTTATAATATTTTTATAATTATAATTATATATGAATGAACACTTTTTAATAATGTTTTTAATAATAATAATACATATATATTAATATTATAGTAAGGATAATATGCAATTAAATATTGACAGGTTTTTTTATCATAATATAAATACATATTTTAAAATTTTTATATAATAATAATTATATATGAATGAACACTTTTTAATGATGTTTTTGTTATTAATAATACATATATAATAATATTATAGGAAGGATAATATACAAATAAATATATATAAATGTTTTTGATCATAATATAAATACATATTTTATAATATTTTTATAATAATAATTATATATGAAAGAACACTTTTGAATAATGTTTTTGTTATTAATAATACATATATAATAATATTATAGGAAGGATAATATACAAATAAATATATATAAATGTTTTTGATCATAATATAAATACATATTTTATAATATTTTTATAATTATTATTATACATGAATGAACAATTTTAATAATGTTTTTAATAATAATAATACATATATATTAATATTATAGTAAGGATAATATGCAATTAAATATTGACAGGTTTTTTTATCATAATATAAATACATATTTTAAAATTTTTATATAATAATAATTATATATGAATGAACACTTTTTAATGATGTTTTTGTTATTAATAATACATATATAATAATATTATAGGAAGGATAATATACAAATAAATATATATAAATGTTTTTGATCATAATATAAATACATATTTTATAATATTTTTATAATAATAATTATATATGAAAGAACACTTTTGAATAATGTTTTTGTTATTAATAATACATATATAATAATATTATAGGAAGGATAATATACAAATAAATATATATAAATGTTTTTGATCATAATATAAATACATATTTTATAATATTTTTATAATAATAATTATATATGAATGAACACTTTTTAATAATGTTTTTGTTATTAATAATACATATATAATAATATTATAGGAAGGATAATATGCAATTAAATATTGACAGGTTTTTTTTATCATAATATAAATACATATTTTAAAATTTTTATATAAAAATAATTATATATGAATGAACACTTTTTAATGATGTTTTTGTAATTAATAATACATATATAATAATATTATAGGAAGGATAATATGCAAATAAATATTCAAAGTTTTTTTTTATCATAATATAAATACATATTTTAAAGTATTTTATTATAATAATTATATATGAATGAACACTTTTTAGTAATGTTTTTGTAATTAATAATACAAATATAATAATATTTTAGAAACGATAATATGCAAATAAATATTGACAGGTTTTTTTGATCATAATATAAATACAAAGTTTAAAGTTTTTTTATAATTATAATTATATATGAATGAACACTTTTTAATAATGTTTTTGTTATGAATAATACATATATAATAATATTATAGAAAAGATAATATACAAATAAATATATATAAATGTTTTTGATCATAATATAAATACATATTTTATAATATTTTTATAATTATAATTATATATGAATGAACACTTTTTAATCATGTTTTTAATAATAATAATACATATATATTAATATTATAGTAAGGATAATATGCAATTAAATATTGACAGGTTTTTTTATCATAATATAAATACATATTTTAAAGTTTTTTATAATAATAATTATATATGAATGAACACTTTTTAGTAATGTTTTTGTAATTAATAATACAAATATAATAATATTATAGAAACGATAATATGCAAATAAATATTGACAGGTTTTTTTGATCATAATATAAATACATAGTTTAAAGTTTTTTTATAATAATAATTATATATGAATGAACACTTTTTAGTAATGTTTTTGTAATTAATAATACAAATATAATAATATTATAGAAACGATAATATGCAAATAAATATTGACAGGTTTTTTTGATCATAATAAAAATACATAGTTTAAAGTTTTTTTATAATTATAATTATATATGAATGAACACTTTTTAATAATGTTTTTGTTATGAATAATACAAATATAATAATATTATAGGAAGGATAATATACAAATAAATATATATAAATGTTTTTGATCATAATATAAATACATATTTTATAATATTTTTATAATAATAATAATATATGAATGAACACTTTTTAATAATGTTTTTGTTATTAATAATACATATATAATAATATTATAGGAAGGATAATATACAAATAAATATATATAAATGTTTTGATCATAATATAAATACATATTTTATAATATTTTTATAATAATAATTATATATGAATGAACACTTTTTAATGATGTTTTTGTAATTAATAATACATATATAATAATATTATAGGAAGGATAATATGCAAATAAATATTCACAGTTTTTTTTTATCATAATATAAATACATATTTAAAAGTTTTTTATAATAATAATTATATATGAATGAACACTTTTTAATAATGTTTTTAATAATAATAATACATATATATTAATATTATAGTAAGGATAATATGCAATTAAATATTGACAGGTTTTTTTATCATAATATAAATACATATTTTAAAATTTTTATATAAAAATAATTATATATGAATGAACACTTTTTAGTAATGTTTTTGTAATTAATAATACAAATATAATAATATTATAGAAACGATAATATGCAAATAAATATTGACAGGTTTTTTGATCATAATATAAATACATAGTTTAAAGTTTTTTTATAATTATAATTATATATGAATGAACACTTTTTAATAATGTTTTTGTTATGAATAATACATATATAATAATATTATAGGAAGGATAATATACAAATAAATATATATAAATGTTTTTGATCATAATATAAATACATATTTTATAATATTTTTATAATAATAATAATATATGAATGAACACTTTTTAATAATGTTTTTGTTATTAATAATACATACTTAATAATATAATAGGAAGGATAATATACAAATAAATATATATAAATGTTTTTGATCATAATATAAATACATATTTTATAATATTTTTATAATAATAATTATATATGAATGAACACTTTTGAATAATGTTTTTGTTATTAATAATACATATATAATAATATTATAGGAAGGATAATATACAAATAAATATATATAAATGTTTTTGATCATAATATAAGTACATATTTTATAATATTTTTAAAATACTAATTATATATGAATGAACACTTTTTAATAATGTTTTTGTTATTAATAATACATATATAATAATATTATAGGAAGGATAATATACAAATAAATATATATAAATGTTTTTGATCATAATATAAATACATATTTTATAATATTTTTATAATTATAATTATATATGAATGAACACTTTTTAATAATGTTTTTAATAATAATAATACATATATATTAATATTATAGTAAGGATAATACGCAATTAAATATTGACAGGTTTTTATCATAATATAAATACTTATTTTAAAATCTTTATATAAAAATAATTATATATGAATGAAAACTTTTTAATGATGTTTTTGTAATTAATAATACATATATAATAATATTATAGGAAGGATAATATGCAAATAAATATTCACAGGTTTTTTTATCATAATATAAATACATATTTTAAATTTTTTTATAATAATAATATATGAATGAACACTTTTTAGTAATGTTTTTGTAATTAATAATACAAATATAATAATAATATAGAAACGATAATATGCAAATAGATATTGACAGGTTTTTTGATCATAATATAAATACATAGTTTAAAGTTTTTTTATAATAATAATTATATATGAATGAACACTTTTTAGTAATGTTTTTGTAATAAATAATAATAATATAATTATATTATAGAAACGATAATATGCAAATAAATATTGACAGGTTTTTTGATCATAATATAAATACATAGTTTAAAGTTTTTTTATAATTATAATTATATATGAATGAACACTTTTTAATAATGTTTTTGTTATGAATAATACATATATAATAATATTATAGAAAGGATAATATACAAATAAATATATATAAATGTTTTTCATCATAATATAAATACATATTTTATAATATTTTTATAATAATAATAATATATGAATGAACACTTTTTAATAATGTTTTTATTATTAATAATACATATATAATAATATTATAGGAAGGATAATATACAAATAAATATATATAAATGTTTTTGATCATAATATAAATACATATTTTATAATATTTTTATAATAATAATTATATATTAATGAACACTTTTTAATAATGTTTTTGTTATTAATAATACATATATAATAATATTATAGGAAGGATAATATACAAATAAATATATATAAATGTTTTTGATCATAATATAAATACATATTTTATAATATTTTTATAATTATAATTATATATGAATGAACACTTTTTAATAATGTTTTTGTTATTTATAATACATATATAATAATATTATAGGAAGGATAATATACAAATAAATATATATAAATGTTTTTGATCATAATATAAATACATATTTTATAATATTTTTATAATAATAATTATATATAAATGAACACTTTTGAATAATGTTTTTGTTATTAATAATACATATATAATAATATTATAGGAAGGATAATATACAAATAAATATATATAAATGTTTTTGATCATAATATAAATACATATTTTATAATATTTTTATAATTATAATTATATATGAATGAACACTTTTTAATAATGTTTTTAATAATAATAATACATATATATTAATATTATAGTAAGGATAATATGCAATTAAATATTGACAGGTTTTTTTATCATAATATAAATACATATTTTAAAATTTTTATATAATAATAATTATATATGAATGAACACTTTTTAATGATGTTTTTGTTATTAATAATACATATATAATAATATTATAGGAAGGATAATATACAAATAAATATATATAAATGTTTTTGATCATAATATAAATACATATTTTATAATATTTTTATAATAATAATTATATATGAAAGAACACTTTTGAATAATGTTTTTGTTATTAATAATACATATATAATAATATTATAGGAAGGATAATATACAAATAAATATATATAAATGTTTTTGATCATAATATAAATACATATTTTATAATATTTTTATAATTATTATTATACATGAATGAACAATTTTAATAATGTTTTTAATAATAATAATACATATATATTAATATTATAGTAAGGATAATATGCAATTAAATATTGACAGGTTTTTTTATCATAATATAAATACATATTCTAAAATTTTTATATAAAAATAATTATATATGAATGAACACTTTTTAATGATGTTTTTGTTATTAATAATACATATATAATAATATTATAGGAAGGATAATATACAAATAAATATATATAAATGTTTTTGATCATAATATAAATACATATTTTATAATATTTTTATAATAATAATTATATATGAATGAACACTTTTGAATAATGTTTTTGTTATTAATAATACATATATAATAATATTATAGGAAGGATAATATACAAATAAATATATATAAATGTTTTTGATCATAATATAAATACATATTTTATAATAATTTTATAATTTTAATTATATATGAATGAACACTTTTTAATAATGTTTTTAATAATAATAATACATATATATTAATATTATAGGAAGGATAATATGCAATTAAATATTGACAGGTTTTTTTATCATAATATAAATACATATTTTAAAGTTTTTTATAATAATAATTATATATGAATGAACACTTTTTAGTAATGTTTTTGTTATGAATAATACATATATAATAATATTATAGGAAGGATAATATACAAATAAATATATAAAAATGTTTTTGATCATAATAAAAATACATATTTTATAATATTTTTATAATTATAATTATATATGAATGAACACTTTTTAATAATGTTTTTAATAATAATAATACATATATATTAATATTATAGTAAGGATAATATGCAATTAAATATTGACAGGTTTTTTTTATCATAATATAAATACATATTTTATAACTTTTATATAAAAATAATTATATATGAATGAACACTTTTTAATGATGTTTTTGTTATTAATAATACATATATATTAATATTATAGGAAGGATAATATACAAATAAATATATATAAATGTTTTTGATCATAATATAAATACATATTTTATAATATTTTTATAATAATAATTATATATGAATGAACACTTTTGAATAATGTTTTTGTTATTAATAATACATATATAATAATATTATAGGAAGGATAATATACAAATAAATATATATAAATGTTTTTGATCATAATATAAATACATATTTTATAATATTTTTATAATAATAATTATATATGAATGAACACTTTTTAATAATGTTTTTGTTATTAATAATACATATATAATAATATTATAGGAAGGATAATATGCAAATAAATATTCACAGGTTTTTTTATCATAATATAAATACATATTTTAAAGTTTTTTATAATAATAATAATATATGAATGAACACTTTTTAGTAATGTTTTTGTAATTAATAATACAAATATAATAATATTATAGAAACGATAATATGCAAATAAATATTCACAGGTTTTTTTATCATAATATAAATACATATTTTAAATTTTTTTATAATAATAATATATGAATGAACACTTTTTAGTAATGTTTTTGTAATTAATAATACAAATATAATAATAATATAGAAACGATAATATGCAAATAGATATTGACAGGTTTTTTGATCATAATATAAATACATAGTTTAAAGTTTTTTTATAATAATAATTATATATGAATGAACACTTTTTAGTAATGTTTTTGTAATAAATAATAATAATATAATTATATTATAGAAACGATAATATGCAAATAAATATTGACAGGTTTTTTGATCATAATATAAATACATAGTTTAAAGTTTTTTTATAATTATAATTATATATGAATGAACACTTTTTAATAATGTTTTTGTTATGAATAATACATATATAATAATATTATAGAAAGGATAATATACAAATAAATATATATAAATGTTTTTCATCATAATATAAATACATATTTTATAATATTTTTATAATAATAATTATATATTAATGAACACTTTTTAATAATGTTTTTGTTATTAATAATACATATATAATAATATTATAGGAAGGATAATATACAAATAAATATATATAAATGTTTTTGATCATAATATAAATACATATTTTATAATATTTTTATAATTATAATTATATATGAATGAACACTTTTTAATAATGTTTTTGTTATTTATAATACATATATAATAATATTATAGGAAGGATAATATACAAATAAATATATATAAATGTTTTTGATCATAATATAAATACATATTTTATAATATTTTTATAATAATAATTATATATAAATGAACACTTTTGAATAATGTTTTTGTTATTAATAATACATATATAATAATATTATAGGAAGGATAATATACAAATAAATATATATAAATGTTTTTGATCATAATATAAATACATATTTTATAATATTTTTATAATTATAATTATATATGAATGAACACTTTTTAATAATGTTTTTAATAATAATAATACATATATATTAATATTATAGTAAGGATAATATGCAATTAAATATTGACAGGTTTTTTTATCATAATATAAATACATATTTTAAAATTTTTATATAATAATAATTATATATGAATGAACACTTTTTAATGATGTTTTTGTTATTAATAATACATATATAATAATATTATAGGAAGGATAATATACAAATAAATATATATAAATGTTTTTGATCATAATATAAATACATATTTTATAATATTTTTATAATAATAATTATATATGAAAGAACACTTTTGAATAATGTTTTTGTTATTAATAATACATATATAATAATATTATAGGAAGGATAATATACAAATAAATATATATAAATGTTTTTGATCATAATATAAATACATATTTTATAATATTTTTATAATTATTATTATACATGAATGAACAATTTTAATAATGTTTTTAATAATAATAATACATATATATTAATATTATAGTAAGGATAATATGCAATTAAATATTGACAGGTTTTTTTATCATAATATAAATACATATTCTAAAATTTTTATATAAAAATAATTATATATGAATGAACACTTTTTAATGATGTTTTTGTTATTAATAATACATATATAATAATATTATAGGAAGGATAATATACAAATAAATATATATAAATGTTTTTGATCATAATATAAATACATATTTTATAATATTTTTATAATAATAATTATATATGAATGAACACTTTTGAATAATGTTTTTGTTATTAATAATACATATATAATAATATTATAGGAAGGATAATATACAAATAAATATATATAAATGTTTTTGATCATAATATAAATACATATTTTATAATAATTTTATAATTTTAATTATATATGAATGAACACTTTTTAATAATGTTTTTAATAATAATAATACATATATATTAATATTATAGGAAGGATAATATGCAATTAAATATTGACAGGTTTTTTTATCATAATATAAATACATATTTTAAAGTTTTTTATAATAATAATTATATATGAATGAACACTTTTTAGTAATGTTTTTGTTATGAATAATACATATATAATAATATTATAGGAAGGATAATATACAAATAAATATATAAAAATGTTTTTGATCATAATAAAAATACATATTTTATAATATTTTTATAATTATAATTATATATGAATGAACACTTTTTAATAATGTTTTTAATAATAATAATACATATATATTAATATTATAGTAAGGATAATATGCAATTAAATATTGACAGGTTTTTTTTATCATAATATAAATACATATTTTATAACTTTTATATAAAAATAATTATATATGAATGAACACTTTTTAATGATGTTTTTGTTATTAATAATACATATATATTAATATTATAGGAAGGATAATATACAAATAAATATATATAAATGTTTTTGATCATAATATAAATACATATTTTATAATATTTTTATAATAATAATTATATATGAATGAACACTTTTGAATAATGTTTTTGTTATTAATAATACATATATAATAATATTATAGGAAGGATAATATACAAATAAATATATATAAATGTTTTTGATCATAATATAAATACATATTTTATAATATTTTTATAATAATAATTATATATGAATGAACACTTTTTAATAATGTTTTTGTTATTAATAATACATATATAATAATATTATAGGAAGGATAATATGCAAATAAATATTCACAGGTTTTTTTATCATAATATAAATACATATTTTAAAGTTTTTTATAATAATAATAATATATGAATGAACACTTTTTAGTAATGTTTTTGTAATTAATAATACAAATATAATAATATTATAGAAACGATAATATGCAAATAAATATTGACAGGTTTTTTTGATCATAATATAAATACATAGTTTAAAGTTTTTTTATAATAATAATTATATATGAATGAACACTTTTTAGTAATGTTTTTGTAATTAATAATACAAATATAATAATAATATAGAAACGATAATATGCAAATAGATATTGACAGGTTTTTTGATCATAATATAAATACATAGTTTAAAGTTTTTTTATAATAATAATTATATATGAATGAACACTTTTTAGTAATGTTTTTGTAATAAATAATAATAATATAATTATATTATAGAAACGATAATATGCAAATAAATATTGACAGGTTTTTTGATCATAATATAAATACATAGTTTAAAGTTTTTTTATAATTATAATTATATATGAATGAACACTTTTTAATAATGTTTTTGTTATGAATAATACATATATAATAATATTATAGAAAGGATAATATACAAATAAATATATATAAATGTTTTTCATCATAATATAAATACATATTTTATAATATTTTTATAATAATAATAATATATGAATGAACACTTTTTAATAATGTTTTTATTATTAATAATACATATATAATAATATTATAGGAAGGATAATATACAAATAAATATATATAAATGTTTTTGATCATAATATAAATACATATTTTATAATATTTTTATAATAATAATTATATATTAATGAACACTTTTTAATAATGTTTTTGTTATTAATAATACATATATAATAATATTATAGGAAGGATAATATACAAATAAATATATATAAATGTTTTTGATCATAATATAAATACATATTTTATAATATTTTTATAATTATAATTATATATGAATGAACACTTTTTAATAATGTTTTTGTTATTTATAATACATATATAATAATATTATAGGAAGGATAATATACAAATAAATATATATAAATGTTTTTGATCATAATATAAATACATATTTTATAATATTTTTATAATAATAATTATATATAAATGAACACTTTTGAATAATGTTTTTGTTATTAATAATACATATATAATAATATTATAGGAAGGATAATATACAAATAAATATATATAAATGTTTTTGATCATAATATAAATACATATTTTATAATATTTTTATAATTATAATTATATATGAATGAACACTTTTTAATAATGTTTTTAATAATAATAATACATATATATTAATATTATAGTAAGGATAATATGCAATTAAATATTGACAGGTTTTTTTATCATAATATAAATACATATTTTAAAATTTTTATATAATAATAATTATATATGAATGAACACTTTTTAATGATGTTTTTGTTATTAATAATACATATATAATAATATTATAGGAAGGATAATATACAAATAAATATATATAAATGTTTTTGATCATAATATAAATACATATTTTATAATATTTTTATAATAATAATTATATATGAAAGAACACTTTTGAATAATGTTTTTGTTATTAATAATACATATATAATAATATTATAGGAAGGATAATATACAAATAAATATATATAAATGTTTTTGATCATAATATAAATACATATTTTATAATATTTTTATAATTATTATTATACATGAATGAACAATTTTAATAATGTTTTTAATAATAATAATACATATATATTAATATTATAGTAAGGATAATATGCAATTAAATATTGACAGGTTTTTTTATCATAATATAAATACATATTCTAAAATTTTTATATAAAAATAATTATATATGAATGAACACTTTTTAATGATGTTTTTGTTATTAATAATACATATATAATAATATTATAGGAAGGATAATATACAAATAAATATATATAAATGTTTTTGATCATAATATAAATACATATTTTATAATATTTTTATAATAATAATTATATATGAATGAACACTTTTGAATAATGTTTTTGTTATTAATAATACATATATAATAATATTATAGGAAGGATAATATACAAATAAATATATATAAATGTTTTTGATCATAATATAAATACATATTTTATAATAATTTTATAATTTTAATTATATATGAATGAACACTTTTTAATAATGTTTTTAATAATAATAATACATATATATTAATATTATAGGAAGGATAATATGCAATTAAATATTGACAGGTTTTTTTTATCATAATATAAATACATATTTTAAAGTTTTTTATAATAATAATTATATATGAATGAACACTTTTTAGTAATGTTTTTGTTATGAATAATACATATATAATAATATTATAGGAAGGATAATATACAAATAAATATATAAAAATGTTTTTGATCATAATAAAAATACATATTTTATAATATTTTTATAATTATAATTATATATGAATGAACACTTTTTAATAATGTTTTTAATAATAATAATACATATATATTAATATTATAGTAAGGATAATATGCAATTAAATATTGACAGGTTTTTTTTATCATAATATAAATACATATTTTATAACTTTTATATAAAAATAATTATATATGAATGAACACTTTTTAATGATGTTTTTGTTATTAATAATACATATATATTAATATTATAGGAAGGATAATATACAAATAAATATATATAAATGTTTTTGATCATAATATAAATACATATTTTATAATATTTTTATAATAATAATTATATATGAATGAACACTTTTGAATAATGTTTTTGTTATTAATAATACATATATAATAATATTATAGGAAGGATAATATACAAATAAATATATATAAATGTTTTTGATCATAATATAAATACATATTTTATAATATTTTTATAATAATAATTATATATGAATGAACACTTTTTAATAATGTTTTTGTTATTAATAATACATATATAATAATATTATAGGAAGGATAATATGCAAATAAATATTCACAGGTTTTTTTATCATAATATAAATACATATTTTAAAGTTTTTTATAATAATAATAATATATGAATGAACACTTTTTAGTAATGTTTTTGTAATTAATAATACAAATATAATAATATTATAGAAACGATAATATGCAAATAAATATTGACAGGTTTTTTTGATCATAATATAAATACATAGTTTAAAGTTTTTTTATAATAATAATTATATATGAATGAACACTTTTTAGTAATGTTTTTGTAATTAATAATACAAATATAATAATATTATAGAAACGATAATCTGCAAATAAATATTGACAGGTTTTTTTGATCATAATATAAATACATAGTTTAAAGTTTTTTTATAATTATAATTATATATGAATGAACACTTTTTAATAATGTTTTTGTTATGAATAATACATATATAATAATATTATAGGAAGGATAATATACAAATAAATATATATAAATGTTTTTGATCATAATATAAATACATATTTTATAATATTTTTATAATAATAATAATATATGAATGAACACTTTTTAATAATGTTTTTGTTATGAATAATACATATATAATAATATTATAGGAAGGATAATATACAAATAAATATATATAAATGTTTTTTATCATAATATAAATACATATTTTATAATATTTTTATAATAATAATTATATATGAATGAACACTTTTTAATAATGTTTTTGTTATTAATAATACATATATAATAATATTATAGGAAGGATAATATGCAAATAAATATTCACAGGTTTTTTTATCATAATATAAATACATATTTTAAAGTTTTTTATAATAAAAATTATATATGAATGAACACTTTTTAGTAATGTTTTTGTAATTAATAATACAAATATAATAATATTATAGAAACGATAATATGAAAATAAATATTGACAGGTTTTTTTGATCATAATATAAATACATAGTTTAAAGTTTTTTTATAATTATAATTATATATGAATGAACACTTTTTAATAATGTTTTTGTTATGAATAATACATATATAATAATATTATAGGAAGGATAATATACAAATAAATATATATAAATGTTTTTGATCATAATATAAATACATATTTTATAATATTTTTATAATTATAATTATATATGAATGAACACTTTTTAATAATGTTTTTAATAATAATAATACATATATATTAATATTATAGTTAGGATAATATGCAATTAAATATTGACAGGTTTTTTTTATCATAATATAAATACATATTTTAAAATTTTTATATAAAAATAATTATATATGAATTAACACTTTTTAATGATGTTTTTGTTATTAATAATACATATATAATAATATTATAGGAAGGATAATATACAAATAAATATATATAAATGTTTTTGATCATAATATAAATACATATTTTATAATATTTTTATAATAATAATTTTATATGAATGAACACTTTTTAATAATGTTTTTGTTATTAATAATACATATATAATAATATTATAGGAAGGATAATATACAAATAAATATATATAAATGTTTTGATCAAAATATAAATACATATTTTATAATATTTTTATAATAATAATAATATATGAATGAACAATTTTTAATAATGTTTTTGTTATTAATAATACATATATAATAATATTAAAGGAAGGATAATATACAAATAAATATATATAAATGTTTTTGATCATAATATAAATACATATTTTATAATATTTTTATAATTATAATTATATATGAATGAACACTTTTTAATAATGTTTTTAATAATAATAATACATATATATTAATATTATAGTAAGGATAATATGCAATTAAATATTGACAGGTTTTTTTTATCATAATATAAATACATATTTTAAAATTTTTATATAAAAATAATTATATATGAATGAACACTTTTTAGTAATGTTTTTGTAATTAATAATACAAATATAATAATATTATAGAAACGATAATATGCAAATAAATATTGACAGGTTTTTTGATCATAATATAAATACATAGTTTAAAGTTTTTTTATAATTATAATTATATATGAATGAACACTTTTTAATAATGTTTTTGTTATGAATAATACATATATAATAATATTATAGGAAGGATAATATACAAATAAATATATATAAATGTTTTTGATCATAATATAAATACATATTTTATAATATTTTTATAATAATAATAATATATGAATGAACACTTTTTAATAATGTTTTTGTTATTAATAATACATACTTAATAATATTATAGGAAGGATAATATACAAATAAATATATATAAATGTTTTTGATCATAATATAAATACATATTTTATAATATTTTTATAATAATAATTATATACGAATGAACACTTTTGAATAATGTTTTTGTTATAAATAATACATATATAATAATATTATAGGAAG
The DNA here is from genome assembly GCF_028750875.1 of Macrosteles quadrilineatus. Classification (NCBI taxonomy): domain Eukaryota; kingdom Metazoa; phylum Arthropoda; class Insecta; order Hemiptera; family Cicadellidae; genus Macrosteles; species Macrosteles quadrilineatus. Next base: position 116,445,868 of record NW_026542596.1, read on the forward strand.
GATAATATACAAATAAATATATATAAATGTTTTTGATCATAATATAAGTACATATTTTATAATATTTTTATAATACTAATTATATATGAATGAACACTTTTTAATAATGTTTTTGTTATTAATAATACATATATAATAATATTATAGGAAGGATAATATACAAATAAATATATATAAATGTTTTTGATCATAATATAAATACATATTTTATAATATTTTTATAATTATAATTATATATGAATGAACACTTTTTAATAATGTTTTTAATAATAATAATACATATATATTAATATTATAGTAAGGCTAATACGCAATTAAATATTGACAGGTTTTTATCATAATATAAATACTTATTTTAAAATCTTTATATAAAAATAATTATATATGAATGAAAACTTTTTAATGATGTTTTTGTAATTAATAATACATATATAATAATATTATAGGAAGGATAATATGCAAATAAATATTCACAGGTTTTTTTATCATAATATAAATACATATTTTAAATTTTTTTATAATAATAATAATATATGAATGAACACTTTTTAGTAATGTTTTTGTAATTAATAATACAAATATAATAATAATATAGAAACGATAATATGCAAATAGATATTGACAGGTTTTTTGATCATAATATAAATACATAGTTTAAAGTTTTTTTATAATAATAATTATATATGAATGAACACTTTTTAGTAATGTTTTTGTAATAAATAATAATAATATAATAATATTATAGAAACGATAATATGCAAATAAATATTGACAGGTTTTTTGATCATAATATAAATACATAGTTTAAAGTTTTTTTATAATTATAATTATATATGAATGAACACTTTTTAATAATGTTTTTGTTATGAATAATACATATATAATAATATTATAGGAAGGATAATATACAAATAAATATATATAAATGTTTTTGATCATAATATAAATACATATTTTATAATATTTTTATAATAATAATAATATATGAATGAACACTTTTTAATAATGTTTTTGTTATGAATAATACATATATAATAATATTATAGGAAGGATAATATACAAATAAATATATATAAATGTTTTTTATCATAATATAAATACATATTTTATAATATTTTTATAATAATAATTATATATGAATGAACACTTTTTAATAATGTTTTTGTTATTAATAATACATATATAATAATATTATAGGAAGGATAATATGCAAATAAATATTCACAGGTTTTTTTATCATAATATAAATACATATTTTAAAGTTTTTTATAATAAAAATTATATATGAATGAACACTTTTTAGTAATGTTTTTGTAATTAATAATACAAATATAATAATATTATAGAAACGATAATATGAAAATAAATATTGACAGGTTTTTTTGATCATAATATAAATACATAGTTTAAAGTTTTTTTATAATTATAATTATATATGAATGAACACTTTTTAATAATGTTTTTGTTATGAATAATACATATATAATAATATTATAGGAAGGATAATATACAAATAAATATATATAAATGTTTTTGATCATAATATAAATACATATTTTATAATATTTTTATAATTATAATTATATATGAATGAACACTTTTTAATAATGTTTTTAATAATAATAAGACATATATATTTATATTATAGTTAGGATAATATGCAATTAAATATTGACAGGTTTTTTTTATCATTATATAAATACATATTTTAAAATTTTTATATAAAAATAATTATATATGAATTAACACTTTTTAATGATGTTTTTGTTATTAATAATACATATATAATAATATTATAGGAAGGATAATATACAAATAAATATTAATAAATGTTTTTGATCATAATATAAATACATATTTTATAATATTTTTATAATAATAATTTTATATGAATGAACACTTTTTAATAATGTTTTTGTTATTAATAATACATATATAATAATATTATAGGAAGGATAATATACAAATAAATATATATAAATGTTTTGATCAAAATATAAATACATATTTTATAATATTTTTATAATAATAATAATATATGAATGAACAATTTTTAATAATGTTTTTGTTATTAATAATACATATATAATAATATTAAAGGAAGGATAATATACAAATAAATATATATAAATGTTTTTGATCATAATATAAATACATATTTTATAATATTTTTATAATTATAATTATATATGAATGAACACTTTTTAATAATGTTTTTAATAATAATAATACATATATATTAATATTATAGTAAGGATAATATGCAATTAAATATTGACAGGTTTTTTTTATCATAATATAAATACATATTTTAAAATTTTTATATAAAAATAATTATATATGAATGAACACTTTTTAGTAATGTTTTTGTAATTAATAATACAAATATAATAATATTATAGAAACGATAATATGCAAATAAATATTGACAGGTTTTTTTATCATAATATAAATACATAGTTTAAAGTTTTTTTATAATTATAATTATATATGAATGAACACTTTTTAATAATGTTTTTGTTATGAATAATACATATATAATTATATTATAGGAAGGATAATATACAAATAAATATATATAAATGTTTTTGATCATAATATAAATACATATTTTATAATATTTTTATAATAATAATAATATATGAATGAACACTTTTTAATAATGTTTTTGTTATTAATAATACATACTTAATAATATTATAGGAAGGATAATATACAAATAAATATATATAAATGTTTTTGATCATAATATAAATACATATTTTATAATATTTTTATAATAATAATTATATACGAATGAACACTTTTTAATAATGTTTTTGTTATTAATAATACATATATAATAATATTATAGGAAGGATAATATACAAATAAATATATATAAATGTTTTTGATCATAATATAAGTACATATTTTATAATATTTTTATAATACTAATTATATATGAATGAACACTTTTTAATAATGTTTTTGTTATTAATAATACATATATAATAATATTATAGGAAGGATAATATACAAATAAATATATATAAATGTTTTTGATCATAATATAAATACATATTTTATAATATTTTTATAATTATAATTATATATGAATGAACACTTTTTAATAATGTTTTTAATAATAATAATACATATATATTAATATTATAGTAAGGATAATACGCAATTAAATATTGACAGGTTTTTATCATAATATAAATACTTATTTTAAAATCTTTATATAAAAATAATTATATATGAATGAAAACTTTTTAATGATGTTTTTGTAATTAATAATACATATATAATAATATTATAGGAAGGATAATATGCAAATAAATATTCACAGGTTTTTTTATCATAATATAAATACATATTTTAAATTTTTTTATAATAATAATAATATATGAATGAACACTTTTTAGTAATGTTTTTGTAATTAATAATACAAATATAATAATAATATTGAAACAATAATATGCAAATAGATATTGACAGGTTTTTTGATCATAATATAAATACATAGTTTAAAGTTTTTTTATAATAATAATTATATATGAATGAACACTTTTTAGTAATGTTTTTGTAATAAATAATAATAATATAATAATATTATAGAAACGATAATATGCAAATAAATATTGACAGGTTTTTTGATCATAATATAGATACATAGTTTAAAGTTTTTTTATAATTATAATTATATATGAATGAACACTTTTTAATAATGTTTTTGTTATGAATAATACATATATAATAATATTATAGAAAGGATAATATACAAATAAATATATATAAATGTTTTTCATCATAATATAAATACATATTTTATAATATTTTCATAATAATAATAATATATGAATGAACACTTTTTAATAATGTTTTTTTTATTAATAATACATATATAATAATATTATAGGAAGGATAATATACAAATAAATATATATAAATGTTTTTGATCATAATATAAATACATATTTTATAATATTTTTATAATAATAATTATATATGAATGAACACTTTTTAATAATGTTTTTGTTATTAATAATACATATATAATAATATTATAGGAAGGATAATATACAAATAAATATATATAAATGTTTTTGATCATAATATAAATACATATTTTATAATATTTTTATAATTATAATTATATATGAATGAACACTTTTTAATAATGTTTTTGTTATTTATAATACATATATAATAATATTATAGGAAGGATAATATACAAATAAATATATATAAATGTTTTTGATCATAATATAAATACATATTTTATAATATTTTTATAATAATAATTATATATGAAAGAACACTTTTGAATAATGTTTTTGTTATTAATAATACATATATAATAATATTATAGGAAGGATAATATACAAATAAATATATATAAATGTTTTTGATCATAATATAAATACATATTTTATAATATTTTTATAATTATTATTATACATGAATGAACAATTTTAATAATGTTTTTAATAATAATAATACATATATATTAATATTATAGTAAGGATAATATGCAATTAAATATTGACAGGTTTTTTTTATCATAATATAAATACATATTTTAAAATTTTTATATAAAAATAATTATATATGAATGAACACTTTTTAATGTTGTTTTTGTTATTAATAATACATATATAATAATATTATAGGAAGGATAATATACAAATAAATATATATAAATGTTTTTGATCATAATATAAATACATATTTTATAATATTTTTATAATAATAATTATATATGAATGAACACTTTTGAATAATGTTTTTGTTATTAATAATACATATATAATAATATTATAGGAAGGATAATATACAAATAAATATATATAAATGTTTTTGATCATAATATAAATACATATTTTATAATATTTTTATAATTTTAATTATATATGAATGAACACTTTTTAATAATGTTTTTAATAATAATAATACATATATATTAATATTATAGGAAGGATAATATGCAAATAAATATTCACAGGTTTTTTTATCATAATATAAATACATATTTTAAAGTTTTTTATAATAATAATAATATATGAATGAACACTTTTTAGTAATGTTTTTGTAATTAATAATACAAATATAATAATATTATAGAAACGATAATATGCAAATAAATATTGACAGGTTTTTTTGATCATAATATAAATACATAGTTTAAAGTTTTTTTATAATTATAATTATATATGAATGAACACTTTTTAATAATGTTTTTGTTATGAATAATACATATATAATAATATTATAGGAAGGATAATATACAAATAAATATATATAAATGTTTTTGATCATAATATAAATACATATTTTATAATATTTTTATAATAATAATAATATATGAATGAACACTTTTTAATAATGTTTTTGTTATGAATAATACATATATAATAATATTATAGGAAGGATAATATACAAATAAATATATATAAATGTTTTTGATCATAATATAAATACATATTTTATAATATTTTTATAATAATAATTATATATGAATGAACACTTTTTAATAATGTTTTTGTTATTAATAATACATATATAATAATATTATAGGAAGGATAATATACAAATTAATATATACAAATGTTTTTGATCATAATATAAATATATATTTTATAATATTTTTATAATAATAATTATATATGAATGAACACTTTTTAATGATGTTTTTGTAATTAATAATACATATATAATAATATTATAGGAAGGATAATATGCAAATAAATATTCACAGTTTTTTTTTATCATAATATAAATACATATTTAAAAGTTTTTTATAATAATAATTATATATGAATGAACACTTTTTAGTAATGTTTTTGTAATTAATAATACAAATATAATAATATTATAGAAACGATAATATGAAAATAAATATTGACAGGTTTTTTTGATCATAATATAAATACATAGTTTAAAGTTTTTTTATAATTATAATTATATATGAATGAACACTTTTTAATAATGTTTTTGTTATGAATAATACATATATAATAATATTATAGGAAGGATAATATACAAATAAATATATAAAAATGTTTTTAATCATAATATAAATACATATTTTATAATATTTTATAATTATAATTATATATGAATGAACACTTTTTAATAATGTTTTTAATAATAATAATACATATATATTAATATTATAGTAAGGATAATATGCAATTAAATATTGACAGGTTTTTTTATCATAATATAAATACATATTTTATAATTTTTATATAAAAATAATTATATATGAATGAACACTTTTTAATGATGTTTTTGTTATTAATAATACATATATAATAATATTATAGGAAGGATAATATACAAATAAATATATATAAATGTTTTTGATCATATTATAAATACATATTTTATAATATTTTTATAATAAAAATTATATATGAATGAACACTTTTTAATGATGTTTTTGTAATTAAAAATACATATATAATAATATTATAGGAAGGATAATATGCAAATAAATATTCACAGTTTTTTTTTTATCATAATATAAATACATATTTAAAAGTTTTTTATAATAATAATTATATATGAATGAACACTTTTTAGTAATGTTTTTGTAATAAATAATACAAATATAATAATATTATAGAAACGATATTATGAAAATAAATATTGACAGGTTTTTTGATCATAATATAAATACATAGTTTAAAGTTTTTTTATAATTATAATTATATATGAATGAACACTTTTTAATAATGTTTTTGTTATGAATAATACATATATAATAATATTATAGAAAGGATAATATACAAATAAATATATATAAATGTTTTTGATCATAATATAAATACATATTTTATAATATTTTTATAATTATAATTATATATGAATGAACACTTTTTAATAATGATTTTGTTATTAATAATACATATATAATAATATTATAGGAAGGATAATATACAAATAAATATATATAAATGTTTTTGATCATAATATAAATACATATTTTATAATATTTTTATAATAATAATTATATATGAATGAACACTTTTTAATAATGTTTTTGTTATTAATAATACATATATAATAATATTATAGGAAGGATAATATGCAAATAAATATTCACAGGTTTTTTTATCATAATATAAATACATATTTTAAAGTTTTTTTATAATAATAATAATATATGAATGAACACTTTTTAGTAATGTTTTTGTAATTAATAATACAAATATAATAATATTATAGAAACGATAATATGCAAATAAATATTGACAGGTTTTTTTGATCATAATATAAATACATAGTTTAAAGTTTTTTAATAATTATAATTATATATGAATGAACACTTTTTAATAATGTTTTTGTTATGAATAATACATATATAATAATATTATAGGAAGGATAATATACAAATAAATATATATAAATGTTTTTGATCATAATATAAATACATATTTTATAATATTTTTATAATAATAATTATATATGAATAAACACTTTTTAATAATGTTTTTGTTATTAATAATACATATATAATAATATTATAGGAAGGATAATATACAAATAAATATATATAAATGTTTTTGATCATAATATAAATACATATTTTATAATATTTTTATAATTATATATGAATGAACACTTTTTAATAATGATTTTAATAATAATCATACATATATAATAATATTATAGTAAGGATAATATGCAATTAAATATTGACAGGTTTTTTTATCATATTATAAATACATATTTTAAAATTTTTATATAAAAATAATTATTAATGAATGAACACTTTTTAATGATGTTTTTGTAATTAATAATACATATATAATAATATTATAGGAAGGATAATATGCAAATAAATATTCACAGGTTTTTTTTATCATAATATAAATACATATTTTAAAGTTTTTTATAATAATAATTATATATGAATGAACACTTTTTAGTAATGTTTTTGTAATTAATAATACAAATATAATAATATTATAGAAACGATAATATGGAAATAAATATTGACAGGTTTTTTTGATCATAATATAAATACATAGTTTAAAGTTTTTTTATAATTATAATTATATATGAATGAACACTTTTTAATAATGTTTTTGTTATGAATAATACATATATAATAATATTATAGGAAGGATAATATACAAATAAATATATATAAATGTTTTTGATCATAATATAAATACATATTTTATAATATTTTTATAATTATAATTATATATGAATGAACACTTTTTAATAATGTTTTTAATAATAATAATACATATATATTAATATTATAGTAAGGATAATATGCAATTAAATATTGACAGGTTTTTTTTATCATAATATAAATACATATTTTAAAATTTTTATATAAAAATAATTATATATGAATGAACACTTTTTAATGATGTTTTTGTAATTAATAATACATATATAATAATATTATAGGAAGGATAATATGCAAATAAATATTCACAGGTTTTTTTTATCATAATATAAATACATATTTTAAAGTTTTTTATAATAATAATTATATATGAATGAACACTTTTTAGTAATGTTTTTGTAATTAATAATACAAATATAATAATATTATAGAAACGATAATATGCAAATAAATATTGACAGGTTTTTTTTTATCATAATATATATACATAGTTTAAAGTTTTTTTATAATTATAATTATATATGAATGAACACTTTTTAATAATGTTTTTGTTATGAATAATACATATATAATTATATTATAGGAAGGATAATATACAAATAAATATATATAAATGTTTTTGATCATAATATAAATACATATTTTATAATATTTTTATAATAATAATATATGAATGAACACTTTTTAATAATGTTTTTGTTATGAATAATACATATATAATAATATTATAGGAAGGATAATATACAAATAAATATATATAAATGTTTTTGATCATAATATAAATACATATTTTATAATATTTTTATAATAATAATTATATATGAATGAACACTTTTTAATAATGTTTTTGTTATTAATAATACATATATAATAATATTATAGGAAGGATAATATACAAATAAATATATACAAATGTTTTTGATCATAATATAAATACATATTTTATAATATTTTTATAATAATAATTATATATGAATGAACACTTTTTAATGATGTTTTTGTAATTAATAATACATATATAATAATATTATAGGAAGGATAATATGCAAATAAATATTCACAGTTTTTTTTTATCATAATATAAATACATATTTAAAAGTTTTTTGTAATAATAATTATATATGAATGAACACTTTTTAGTAATGTTTTTGTAATTAATAATACAAATATAATAATATTATAGAAACGATAATATGAAAATAAATATTGACAGGTTTTTTTGATCATAATATAAATACATAGTTTAAAGTTTTTTTATAATTATAATTATATATGAATAAACACTTTTTAATAATGTTTTTGTTATGAATAATACATATATAATAATATTATAGGAAGGATAATATACAAATAAATATATAAAAATGTTTTTGATCATAATATAAATACATATTTTATAATATTTTTATAATTATAATTATATATGAATGAACACTTTTTAATAATGTTTTTAATAATAATAATACATATATATTAATATTATAGTAAGGATAATATGCAATTAAATATTGACAGGTTTTTTTTTTTATCATAATATAAATACATATTTTATAATTTTTATATAAAAATGATTACATATGAATGAACACTTTTTAATGATGTTTTTGTTATTAATAATACATATATAATAATATTATAGGAAGGATAATATACAAATAAATATATATAAATGTTTTTGATCATAATATAAATACATATTTTATAATATTTTTATAATAATAATTATATATGAATGAACACTTTTGAATAATGTTTTTGTTATTAATAATACATATATAATAATATTATAGGAAGGATAATATACAAATAAATATATAAAAATGTTTTTGATCATAATATAAATACATATTTTATAATATTTTTATAATAATAATTATATATGAATGAACACTTTTTAATTATGTTTTTGTTATTAATAATACATATATAATAATATTATAGGAAGGATAATATGCGAATAAATATTCACAGGTTTTTTTATCATAATATAAATACATATTTTAAAGTTTTTTATAATAATAATAATATATGAATGAACACTTTTTAGTAATGTTTTTGTAATTAATAATACAAATATAATAATATTATAGAAACGATAATATGCAAATAAATATTGACAGGTTTTTTTGATCATAATATAAATACATAGTTTAAAGTTTTTTTATAATTATAATTATATATGAATGAACACTTTTTAATAATGTTTTTGTTATGAATAATACATATATAATAATATTATAGGAAGGATAATATACAAATAAATATTGACAGGTTTTTTTGATCATAATATAAATACATAGTTTAAAGTTTTTTTATAATAATAATTATATATGAATGAACACATTTTAGTAATGTTTTTGTAATTAATAATACAAATATAATAATATTATAGAAACGATAATATGCAAATAAATATTGACAGGTTTTTTTGATCATAATATAAATACATAGTTTAAAGTTTTTTTATAATTATAATTATATATGAATGAACACTTTTTAATAATGTTTTTGTTATGAATAATACATATATAATAATATTATAGGAAGGATAATATGCAAATAAATATTGACAGGTTTTTTTGATCATAATATAAATACATAGTTTAAAGTTTTTTTATAATAATAATTATATATGAATGAACACTTTTTAGTAATGTTTTTGTAATTAATAATACAAATATAATAATATTATAGAAACGATAATATGCAAATAAATATTGACAGGTTTTTTTGATCATAATATAAATACATAGTTTAAAGTTTTTTTATAATTATAATTATATATGAATGAACACTTTTTAATAATGTTTTTGTTATGAATAATACATATATAATAATATTATAGGAAGGATAATATACAAATAAATATATATAAATGTTTTTGATCATAATATAAATACATATTTTATAATAATTTTATAATAATAATAATATATGAATGAACACTTTTTAATAATGTTTTTGTTATTAATAATACATATATAATAATATTATAGGAAGGATAATATACAAATAAATATATAAAAATGTTTTTGATCATAATATAAATACATATTTTATAATATTTTTATAATAATAATTATATATGAATGAACACTTTTTAATAATGTTTTTGTTATTAATAATACATATATAATAATATTTTAGGAAGGATAATATGCAAATAAATATTCACAAGGTTTTTTTATCATAATATAAATACATATTTTAAAGTTTTTTATAATAATAATAATATATGAATGAACACTTTTTAGTAATGTTTTTGTAATTAATAATACAAATATAATAATATTATAGAAACGATAATATGCAATTAAATATTGACAGGTTTTTTTGATCATAATATAAATACATAGTTTAAAGTTTTTTTATAATAATAATTATATATGAATGAACACTTTTTAGTAATGTTTTTGTAATTAATAATAATTTAATTGCATATTTTCTTTACTATAATATTAATATATATGTATTATTATTATTAAAAACATTATTAAAAAGTGTTCATTCATATATAATTATAATTATAAAAATATTATAAAATATGTATTTATATTATGATCAAAAACATTTTTATATATTTATTTGTATATTATCCTTCCTATAATATTATTATATATGTATTATTCATAACAAAAACATTATTAAAAAGTGTTCATTCATATATAATTATAATTATAAAAAAACTTTAAACTATGTATTTATATTATGATCAAAAAAACCTGTCAATATTCATTTTCATATTATCGTTTCTATAATATTATTATATTTGTATTATTAATTACAAAAAAATTACTAAAAAGTGTTCATTCATATATAATTATTATTATAAAAAACTTTTAAATATGTATTTATATTATGATAAAAAAAACTGTGAATATTTATTTGCATATTATCCTTCCTATAATATTATTATATATGTATTATTAATTACAAAAACATCATTAAAAAGTGTTCATTCATATATAATTATTATTATAAAAATATTATAAAATATGTATTTATATTATGATCAAAAACATTTATATATATTTATTTGTATATTATCCTTCCTATAATATTATTATATATGTATTATTAATAACAAAAACATTATTAAAAAGTGTTCATTCATATATAATTATTATTATAAAAATATTATAAAATATGTATTTATATTATGATCAAAAACATTTATATATATTTATTTGTATATTATCCTTCCTATAATATTATTATATATGTATTATTCATAACAAAAACATTATTAAAAAGTGTTCATTCATATATAATTATAATTATAAAAAAACTTTAAACTATGTATTTATATTATGATCAAAAACACCTGTCAACATTTATTTGCATATTACCGTTTCTATAATATTATTATATTATTTGTATTATTAATTACAAAAACATTACTAAAAAGTGTTCATTCATATATAATTATTATTATAAAAAAACTTTAAACTATGTATTTATATTATGATCAAAAAAACCTGTCAATATTTATTTGCATATTATCGTTTCTATAATATTATTATATTTGTATTATTAATTACAAAAACATTACTAAAAAGTGTTCATTCATATATTATTATTATTATAAAAAACTTTAAAATATGTATTTATATTATGATAAAAAAACCTGTGAATATTTATTTGCATATTATCCTTCCGATAATATTATTATATATGTATTATTAATAACAAAAACATTATTAAAAAGTGTTCATTCATATATAATTATTATTATAAAAATATTATAAAATATGTATTTATATTATGATCAAAAACATTTATTTATATTTATTTGTATATTATCCTTCCTATAATATTATTATATATGTATTATTAATAACAAAAACATTATTCAAAAGTGTTCATTCATATAAAATTATTATTATAAAAATATTATAAAATATGTATTTATATTATGATCAAAAACATTTATATATATTTATTTGTATATTATCCTTCCTATAATATTATTATATATGTATTATTAATAACAAAAACATCATTAAAAAGTGTTCATTCATATATAATTATAATTATAAAAAAACTTTAAACTATGTATTTATATTATGATCAAAAAAACCTGTCAATATTTATTTTCATATTATCGTTTCTATAATATTATTATATTTGTATTATTAATTACAAAAACATTACTAAAAAGTGTTCATTCATATATAATTATTATTATAAAAAACTTTAAAATATATATTTATATTATGATAAAAAAAACCTGTGAATATTTATTTGCACATTATCCTTCCTATAATATTATTATATATGTATTATTAATTACAAAAACATCATTAAAAAGTGTTCATTCATATATAATTATTTTTATATAAAAATTTTAAAATATGTATTTATATTATGATCAAAAAAACCTGTCCATATTTATTTGCATATTATCGTTTCTATAATATTAATATATTTGTATTATTAATTACAAAAACATTACTAAAAAGTGTTCATTCATATATTATTATTATTATAAAAAACTTTAAAATATGTATTTATATTATGATAAAAAAACCTGTGAATATTTATTTGCATATTATCCTTCCTATAATATTATTATATATGTATTATTAATAACAAAAACATTATTAAAAAGTGTTCATTCATATATAATCATTATTATAAAAATATTATAAAATATGAATTTATATTATGATCAAAAACATTTATATATATTTATTTGTATATTATCCTTCCTATAATATTATTATATATGTATTTTTAATAACAAAAACATTATTCAAAAGTGTTCATTCATATAAAATTATTATTATAAAAATATTATAAAATATGTATTTATATTATGATCAAAAACATTTATATATATTTATTTGTATATTATCCTTCCTATAATATTATTATATATGTATTATTCATAACAAAAACATTATTAAAAAGTGTTCATTCATATATAATTATAATTATAAAAAAACTTTAAACTATGTATTTATATTATGATCAAAAAAACCTGTCAATATTTATTTTCATATTATCGTTTCTATAATATTATTATATTTGTATTATTAATTACAAAAACATTACTAAAAAGTGTTCATTCATATATAATTATTATTATAAAAATATTATAAAATATGAATTTATATTATGATCAAAAACATTTATATATATTTATTTGTATATTATCCTTCCTATAATATTATTATATATGTATTTTTAATAACAAAAACATTATTCAAAAGTGTTCATTCATATAAAATTATTATTATAAAAATATTATAAAATATGTATTTATATTATGATCAAAAACATTTATATATATTTATTTGTATATTATCCTTCCTATAATATTATTATATATGTATTATTAATAACAAAAACATCATTAAAAAGTGTTCATTCATATATAATTATTTTTATATAAAAATTATAAAATATGTATTTATATTATGATAAAAAAAACCTGTCAATATTTAATTGCATATTATCCTTACTATAATATTAATATATATGTATTATTATTATTAAAAACATTATTAAAAAGTGTTCATTCATATATAATTATAATTATAAAAATATTATAAAATATGTATTTATATTATGATCAAAAACATTTTTATATATTTATTTGTATATTATCCTTCCTATAATATTATTATATATGTATTATTCATAACAAAAACATTATTAAAAAGTGTTCATTCATATATAATTATAATTAAAAAAAAACTTTAAACTATGTATTTATATTATGATCAAAAAAACCTGTCAATATTTATTTTCATATTATCGTTTCTATAATATTATTATATTTGTATTATTAATTACAAAAACATTACTAAAAAGTGTTCATTCATATATAATTATTATTATAAAAAACTTTTAAATATGTATTTATATTATGATAAAAAAAAACTGTGAATATTTATTTGCATATTATCCTTCCTATAATATTATTATATATGTATTATTAATTACAAAAACATCATTAAAAAGTGTTCATTCATATATAATTATTATTATAAAAATATTATAAAATATGTATTTATATTATGATCAAAAACATTTATATATATTTATTTGTATATTATCCTTCCTATAATATTATTATATATGTATTATTCATAACAAAAACATTATTAAAAAGTGTTCATTCATATATTATTATTATTATAAAAATATTATAAAATATGTATTTATATTATGATCAAAAACATTTATATATATTTATTTGTATATTATCCTTCCTATAATATTATTATATATGTATTATTCATAACAAAAACATTATTAAAAAGTGTTCATTCATATATAATTATAATTATAAAAAAACTTTAAACTATGTATTTATATTATGATCAAAAACACCTGTCAATATTTATTTGCATATTATCGTTTCTATAATATTATTATATTTGTATTATTAATTACAAAAACATTACTAAAAAGTGTTCATTCATATATAATTATTATTATAAAAAAACTTTAAACTATGTATTTATATTATGATCAAAAAAACCTGTCAATATTTATTTGCATATTATCGTTTCTATAATATTATTATATTTGTATTATTAATTACAAAAACATTACTAAAAAGTGTTCATTCATATATTATTATTATTATAAAAAACTTTAAAATATGTATTTATATTATGATAAAAAAACCTGTGAATATTTATTTGCATATTATCCTTCCTATAATATTATTATATATGTATTATTAATAACAAAAACATTATTAAAAAGTGTTCATTCATATATAATTATTATTATAAAAATATTATAAAATATGTATTTATATTAGGATCAAAAACATTTATATATATTTATTTGTATATTATCCTTCCTATAATATTATTATATATGTATTATTAATAACAAAAACATTATTCAAAAGTGTTCATTCATATAAAATTATTATTATAAAAATATTATAAAATATGTATTTATATTAAGATCAAAAACATTTATATATATTTATTTGTATATTATCCTTCCTATAATATTATTATATATGTATTATTAATAACAAAAACATCATTAAAAAGTGTTCATTCATATATAATTATAATTATAAAAAAACTTTAAACTATGTATTTATATTATGATCAAAAAAACCTGTCAATATTTATTTTCATATTATCGTTTCTATAATATTATTATATTTGTATTATTAATTACAAAAACATTACTAAAAAGTGTTCATTCATATATAATTATTATTATAAAAAACTTTAAAATATGTATTTATATTATGATAAAAAAAACCTGTGAATATTTATTTGCATATTATCCTTCCTATAATATTATTATATATGTATTATTAATAACAAAAACATTATTAAAAAGTGTTCATTCATATATAATTATTATTATAAAAATATTATAAAATATGAATTTATATTATGATCAAAAACATTTATATATATTTATTTGTATATTATCCTTCCTATAATATTATTATATATGTATTTTTAATAACAAAAACATTATTCAAAAGTGTTCATTCATATAAAATTATTATTATAAAAATATTATAAAATATGTATTTATATTATGATCAAAAACATTTATATATATTTATTTGTATATTATCCTTCCTATAATATTATTATATATGTATTATTCATAACAAAAACATTATTAAAAAGTGTTCATTCATATATAATTATAATTATAAAAAAACTTTAAACTATGTATTTATATTATGATCAAAAAAACCTGTCAATATTTATTTTCATATTATCGTTTCTATAATATTATTATATTTGTATTATTAATTACAAAAACATTACTAAAAAGTGTTCATTCATATATAATTATTATTATAAAAATATTATAAAATATGAATTTATATTATGATCAAAAACATTTATATATATTTATTTGTATATTATCCTTCCTATAATATTATTTTATATGTATTTTTAATAACAAAAACATTATTCAAAAGTGTTCATTCATATAAAATTATTATTATAAAAATATTATAAAATATGTATTTATATTATGATCAAAAACATTTATATATATTTATTTGTATATTATCCTTCCTATAATATTATTATATATGTATTATTAATAACAAAAACATCATTAAAAAGTGTTCATTCATATATAATTATTTTTATATAAAAATTATAAAATATGTATTTATATTATGATAAAAAAAACCTGTCAATATTTAATTGCATATTATCCTTACTATAATATTAATATATATGTATTATTATTATTAAAAACATTATTAAAAAGTGTTCATTCATATATAATTATAATTATAAAAATATTATAAAATATGTATTTATATTATGATCAAAAACATTTTTATATATTTATTTGTATATTATCCTTCCTATAATATTATTATATATGTATTATTCATAACAAAAACATTATTAAAAAGTGTTCATTCATATATAATTATAATTAAAAAAAAAACTTTAAACTATGTATTTATATTATGATCAAAAAAACCTGTCAATATTTATTTTCATATTATCGTTTCTATAATATTATTATATTTGTATTATTAATTACAAAAACATTACTAAAAAGTGTTCATTCATATATAATTATTATTATAAAAAACTTTTAAATATGTATTTATATTATGATAAAAAAAAACTGTGAATATTTATTTGCATATTATCCTTCCTATAATATTATTATATATGTATTATTAATTACAAAAACATCATTAAAAAGTGTTCATTCATATATAATTATTATTATAAAAATATTATAAAATATGTATTTATATTATGATCAAAAACATTTATATATATTTATTTGTATATTATCCTTCCTATAATATTATTATATATGTATTATTCATAACAAAAACATTATTAAAAAGTGTTCATTCATATATTATTATTATTATAAAAATATTATAAAATATGTATTTATATTATGATCAAAAACATTTATATATATTTATTTGTATATTATCCTTCCTATAATATTATTATATATGTATTATTCATAACAAAAACATTATTAAAAAGTGTTCATTCATATATAATTATTATTATAAAAAAACTTTAAACTATGTATTTATATTATGATCAAAAAAACCTGTCAATATTTATTTGCATATTATCGTTTCTATAATATTATTATATTTGTATTATTAATTACAAAAACATTACTAAAAAGTGTTCATTCATATATTATTATTATTATAAAAAACTTTAAAATATGTATTTATATTATGATAAAAAAACCTGTGAATATTTATTTGCATATTATCCTTCCTATAATATTATTATATATGTATTATTAATAACAAAAACATTATTAAAAAGTGTTCATTCATATATAATTATTATTATAAAAATATTATAAAATATGTATTTATATTATGATCAAAAACATTTATATATATTTATTTGTATATTATCCTTCCTATAATATTATTATATATGTATTATTAATAACAAAAACATTATTCAAAAGTGTTCATTCATATAAAATTATTATTATAAAAATATTATAAAATATGTATTTATATTATGATCAAAAACATTTATATATATTTATTTGTATATTATCCTTCCTATAATATTATTATATATGTATTATTAATAACAAAAACATCATTAAAAAGTGTTCATTCATATATAATTATAATTATAAAAAAACTTTAAACTATGTATTTATATTATGATCAAAAAAACCTGTCAATATTTATTTTCATATTATCGTTTCTATAATATTATTATATTTGTATTATTAATTACAAAAACATTACTAAAAAGTGTTCATTCATATATAATTATTATTATAAAAAACTTTAAAATATGTATTTATATTATGATAAAAAAAACCTGTGAATATTTATTTGCATATTATCCTTCCTATAATATTATTATATATGTATTATTAATTACAAAAACATCATTAAAAAGTGTTCATTCATATATAATTATTTTTATATAAAAATTTTAAAATATGTATTTATATTATGATCAAAAAAACCTGTCAATATTTATTTGCATATTATCGTTTCTATAATATTAATATATTTGTATTATTAATTACAAAAACATTACTAAAAAGTGTTCATTCATATATAATTATAATTATAAAAAAACTTTAAACTATGTATTTATATTATGATCAAAAAAACCTGTCAATATTTATTTGCATATTATTGTTTCTATAATATTATTATATTTGTATTATTAATTACAAAAACATTACTAAAAAGTGTTCATTCATATATAATTATTATTATAAAAAACTTTAAAATATGTATTTATGTTATGATAAAAAAAACCTGTCAATATTTAATTGCATATTATCCTTCCTATAATATTAATATATATGTATTATTAATAACAAAAACATTATTCAAAATTGTTCATTCATATATAATTATTTTTATATAAAAATATTATAAAATATGTATTTATATTATGATCAAAAACATTTATATATATTTATTTGTATATTATCCTTCCTATAATATTATTATATATGTATTATTAATAACAAAAACATTATTAAAAAGTGTTCATTCATATATTATTATTATTATAAAAATATTATAAAATATGTATATATATTATGATCAAAAACATTTATATATATTTATTTGTATATTATCCTTTCTATAATATTATTATATATGTATTATTCATAACAAAAACATTATTAAAAAGTGTTCATTCATATATAATTATAATTATAAAAAAACTTTAAACTATGTATTTATATTATGATCAAAAAACCTGTCAATATTTATTTGCATATTATCGTTTCTATAATATTATTATATTTGTATTATTAATTACAAAAACATTACTAAAAAGTGTTCATTCATATATAATTATTATTATAAAAAACTTTAAAATATGTATTCATATTATGATAAAAAAAACCTGTGAATATTTATTTGCATATTATCCTTAGTATAATATTATTATATATGTATTATTAATTAAAAAAACATCATTAAAAAGTGTTCATTCATATATAATTATTTTTATATAAAAACTTTAAAATATGTATTTATATTATGATAAAAAAAACCTGTCAATATTTAATTGCATATTATCCTTACTATAATATTAATATATATGTATTATTATTATTAAAAACATTATTAAAAAGTGTTCATTCATATATAATTATAATTATAAAAAATATTATAAAATATGTATTTATATTATGATCAAAAACATTTATATATATTTATTTTTATATTATCCTTCCTATAATATTATTATATATGTATTATTAATAACAAAAACATTATTAAAAAGTGTTCATTCATATATAATTATTATTATAAAAATATTATAAAATATGTATTTATATTATGATCAAAAACATTTATATATATTTATTTGTATATTATCCTTTCTATAATATTATTATATATGTATTATTAATAACAAAAACATTATTAAAAAGTGTTCATTCATATATAATTATAATTATAAAAATATTATAAAATATGTATTTATATTATGATCAAAAACATTTATATATATTTATTTGTATATTATCCTTCCTATAATATTATTATATATGTATTATTAATAACAAAAACATTATTAAAAAGTGTTCATTCATATATAATTATAATTATAAAAATATTATAAAATATGTATTTATATTATGATCAAAAACATTTATATATATTTATTTGTATATTATCCTTCCTATAATATTATTATATATGTATTATTAATAACAAAAACATTATTAAAAAGTGTTCATTCATATATTATTATTATTATAAAAATATTATAAAATATGTATTTATATTATGATCAAAAACATTTATATATATTTATTTGTATATTATCCTTTCTTTAATATTATTATATATGTATTATTCATAACAAAAACATTATTAAAAAGTGTTCATTCATATATAATTATAATTATAAAAAAACTTTAAACTATGTATTTATATTATGATCAAAAAACCTGTCAATATTTATTTGCATATTATCGTTTCTATAATATTATTATATTTGTATTATTAATTACAAAAACATTACTAAAAAGTGTTCATTCATATATAATTATTATTATAAAAAAACTTTAAACTATGTATTTATATTATGATCACAAAAACCTGTCAATATCTATTTGCATATTATCGTTTCTATAATATTATTATATTTGTATTATTAATTACAAAAACATTACTAAAAAGTGTTCATTCATATATTATTATTATTATAAAAAACTTTAAAATATGTATTTATATTATGATAAAAAAAACCTGTGAATATTTATTTGCATATTATCCTTCCTATAATATTATTATATATGTATTATTAATTACAAAAACATCATTAAAAAGTGTTCATTCATATATAATTATTTTTATATAAAAATTTTAAAATATGTATTTATATTATGATAAAAAAAACCTGTCAATATTTAATTGCATATTATCCTTACTATAATATTAATATATATGTATTATTATTATTAAAAAAATTATTAAAAGTGTTCATTCATATATAATTATAATTATAAAAAATATTATAAAATATGTATTTATATTATGATCAAAAACATTTATATATATTTATTTTTATATTATCCTTCCTATAATATTATTATATATGTATTATTAATAACAAAAAAATTAAAAAGTGTTCATTCATATATAATTATTATTATAAAAATATTATAAAATATGTATTTATATTATGATCAAAAACATTTATATATATTTATTTGTATATTATCCTTCCTATAATATTATTATATATGTATTATTAATAACAAAAACATTATTAAAAAGTGTTCATTCATATATAATTATAATTATAAAAATATTATAAAATATGTATTTATATTATGATCAAAAACATTTATATATATTTATTTGTATATTATCCTTCCTATAATATTATTATATATGTATTATTAATAACAAAAACATTATTAAAAAGTGTTCATTCATATATAATTATTATTATAAAAATATTATAAAATATGTATTTATATTATAATCAAAAACATTTATATATATTTATTTGTATATTATCCTTCCTATAATATTATTATATATGTATTATTAATAACAAAAACATTATTAAAAAGTGTTCATTCATATATTATTATTATTATAAAAATATTATAAAATATGTATTTATATTATGATCAAAAACATTTATATATATTTATTTGTATATTATCCTTTCTATAATATTATTATATATGTATTATTCATAACAAAAACATTATTAAAAAGTGTTCATTCATATATAATTATAATTATAAAAAAACTTTAAACTATGTATTTATATTATGATCAAAAAACCTGTCAATATTTATTTGCATATTATCGTTTCTATAATATTATTATATTTGTATTATTAATTACAAAAACATTACTAAAAAGTGTTCATTCATATATAATTATTATTATAAAAAAACTTTAAACTATGTATTTATATTATGATCACAAAAACCTGTCAATATCTATTTGCATATTATCGTTTCTATAATATTATTATATTTGTATTATTAATTACAAAAACATTACTAAAAAGTGTTCATTCATATATAATTATTATTATAAAAAACTTTAAAATATGTATTTATATTATGATAAAAAAACCTGTGAATATTTATTTGCATATTATCCTTCCTATAATATTATTATATATGTATTATTAATTACAAAAACATCATTAAAAAGTTTTCATTCATATATAATTATTTTTATATAAAGATTTTAAAATAAGTATTTATATTATGATAAAAAAACCTGTCAATATTTAATTGCGTATTATCCTTACTATAATATTAATATATATGTATTATTATTATTAAAAACATTATTAAAAAGTGTTCATTCATATATAATTATAATTATAAAAATATTATAAAATATGTATTTATATTATGATCAAAAACATTTATATATATTTATTTGTATATTATCCTTCCTATAATATTATTATATATGTATTATTAATAACAAAAACATTATTAAAAAGTGTTCATTCATATATAATTAGTATTATAAAAACATTATAAAATATGTATTTATATTATGATCAAAAACATTTATATATATTTATTTGTATATTATCCTTCCTATAATATTATTATATATGTATTATTAATAACAAAAACATTATTAAAAAGTGTTCATTCATATATAATTATTATTATAAAAATATTATAAAATATGTATTTATATTATGATCAAAAACATTTATATATATTTATTTGTATATTATCCTTCCTATAATATTATTAAGTATGTATTATTAATAACAAAAACATTATTAATAAGTGTTCATTCATATATTATTATTATTATAAAAATATTATAAAATATGTATTTATATTATGATCAAAAACATTTATATATATTTATTTGTATATTATCCTTCCTATAATATTATAATATATGTATTATTCATAACAAAAACATTATTAAAAAGTGTTCATTCATATATAATTATAATTATAAAAAAACTTTAAACTATGTATTTATATTATGATCAAAAAAACCTGTCAATATTTATTTGCATATTATCGTTTCTATAATATTATTATATTTGTATTATTAATTACAAAAACATAACTAAAAAGTGTTCATTCATATATAATTATTTTTATATAAAAATTTTAAAATATGTATTTATATTATGATAAAAAAAACCTGTCAATATTTAATTGCATATTATCCTTACTATAATATTAATATATATGTATTATTATTATTAAAAACAATATTAAAAAGTGTTCATTCATATATAATTATAATTATAAAAATATTATAAAATATGTATCTATATTATGATCAAAAACATTTATATATATTTATTTGTATATTATCCTTCCTATAATATTATTATATATGTATTATTAATAACAAAAACATTATTAAAACGTGTTCATTCATATATTATTATTATTATAAAAATATTATAAAATATGTATTTATATTATGATAAAAAACATTTATATATATTTATTTGTATATTATCCTTCCTATAATATTATTATATATGTATTATTAATAACAAAAACATTATTAAAAAGTGTTCATTCATATATTATTATTATTATAAAAATATTATAAAATATGTATTTATATTATGATCAAAAACATTTATATATATTTATTTGTATATTATCCTTCCTATAATATTATTATATATGTATTATTCATAACAAAAACATTATTAAAAAGTGTTCATTCATATATAATTATAATTATAAAAAAACTTTAAACTATGTATTTATATTATGATCAAAAAAACCTGTCAATATTTATTTGCATATTATCGTTTCTATAATATTATTATATTTGTAATATTAATTACAAAAACATTACTAAAAAGTGTTCATTCATATATAATTATTATTATAAAAAACTTTAAAATATGTATTTATATTATGATAAAAAAAACCTGTGAATATTTATTTGCATATTATCCTTCCTATAATATTATTATATATGTATTATTAATTACAAAAACATCATTAAAAAGTGTTCATTCATATATAATTATTTTTATATAAAAATTTTAAAATAAGTATTTATATTATGATAAAAAAACCTGTCAATATTTAATTGCATATTATCCAATGATATTATGAATGAACACTTTTTAGTAATGTTTTTGTAATTAATAATACAAATATAATAATATTATAGAAACGATAATATGAAAATAAATATTGACAGGTTTTTTTGATCATAATATAAATACATAGTTTAAAGTTTTTTTATAATTATAATTATATATGAATGAACACTTTTTAATAATGTTTTTGTTATGAATAATACATATATAATAATATTATAGGAAGGATAATATACAAATAAATATATAAAAATGTTTTTGATCATTATATAAATACATATTTTAAAATATTTTTATAATTATAATTATATATGAATGAACACTTTTTAATAATGTTTTTAATAATAATAATACATATATATTAATATTATAGTAAGGATAGTATGCAATTAAATATTGACAGGTTTTTTTAATCATAATATAAATACATATTTTATAATTTTTATATAAAAATAATTATATATGAATGAACACTTTTGAATAATGTTTTTGTTATTAATAATACATATATAATAATATTATAGGAAGGATAATATACAAATAAATATATATAAATGTTTTTGATCATAATATAAATACATATTTTATAATATTTTTATAATAATAATTATATATGAATGAACACTTTTTAATAATGTTTTTGTTATTAATAATACATATATAATAATATTATAGGAAGGATAATATGCAAATAAATATTCACAGGTTTTTTTTATCATAATATAAATACATATTTTAAAGTTTTTTATAATAATAATAATATATGAATGAACACTTTTTAGTAATGTTTTTGTAATTAATAATACAAATATAATAATATTATAGAAACGATAATATGCAAATAGATATTGACAGGTTTTTGTGATCATAATATAAATACATAGTGTAAAGTTTTTTTATAATAATAATTATATATGAATAAACACTTTTTAGTAATGTTTTTGTAATTAATAATTAAAAAATATTATAATATTATAGAAACGATAATATGCAAATAAATATTGACAGGTTTTTTGATCATAATATAAATACATAGTTTAAAGTTTTTTTATAATTATAATTATATATGAATGAACACTTTTTAATAATGTTTTTGTTATGAATAAAACATATATAATAATATTATAGAAAGGATAATATACAAATAAATATATATAAATGTTTTTGATCATAATATAAATACATATTTTATAATATTTTTATAATAATAATAATATATGAATGAACACTTTTTAATAATGTTTTTGTTATTAATAATACATATATAATAATATTATAGGAAGAATAATATACAAATAAATATATATAAATGTTTTTGATCATAATATAAATACATATTTTATAATATTTTTATAATTATAATTATATATGAATGAACACTTTTTAATAATGTTTTTGTTATTAATAATACATATATAATAATATTATAGGAAGGATAATATACAAATAAATATATATAAATGTTTTTGATCATAATATAAATACATATTTTATAATATTTTTATAATTATAATTATATATGAATGAACACTTTTTAATAATGTTTTTGTTATTAATAATACATATATAATAATATTATAGAAAGGATAATATACAAATAAATATATATAAATGTTTTTGATCATAATATAAATACATATTTTATAATATTTTTATAATAATAATTATATATGAATGAACACTTTTTAATAATGTTTTTAATAATAATAATACATATATATTAATATTATAGTAAGGATAATATGCAATTAAATATTGACAGGTTTTTTTTATCATAATATAAATACATATTTTAAAATTTTTATATAAAAATAATTATATATGAATGAACACTTTTTAATGATGTTTTTGTAATTAATAATACATATATAATAATATTATAGGAAGGATAATATGCAAATAAATATTCACAGGTTTTTTTTATCATAATATAAATACATATTTTAAAGTTTTTTATAATAATAATTATATATGAATGAACACTTTTTAGTAATGTTTTTGTAATTAATAATACAAATATAATAATATTATAGAAACGATAATATGCAAATAAATATTGACAGGTTTTTTGATCATAATATAAATACATAGTTTAAAGTTTTTTTATAATTATAATTATATATGAATGAACACTTTTTAATAATGTTTTTGTTATGAATAATACATATATAATAATATTATAGAAAGGATAATATACAAATAAATATATATAAATGTTTTTGATCATAATATATATACATATTTTATAATATTTTTATAATAATAATAATATATGAATGAACACTTTTTAATAATGTTTTTGGTATTAATAATACATATATAATAATATTATAGGAAGGATAATATACAAATAAATATATATAAATGTTTTTGATCATAATATAAATACATATTTTATAATATTTTTATATAAAAATAATTATATATGAATGAACAATTTTTAATCATGTTTTTAATAATAATAATACATAAATATTAATATTATAGGAAGGATAATATGCAATTAAATATTGACAGGTTTTTTTATCATAATATAAATACATATTTTAAAGTTTTTTATAATAATAATTATATATGAATGAACACTTTTTAGTAATGTTTTTGTAATTAATAATACAAATATAATAATATTATAGAAACAATAATATGCAAATAAATATTGACAGGTTTTTTTGATCATAATATAAATACATAGTTTAAAGTTTTTTTATAATTATAATTATATATGAATGAACACTTTTTAATAATGTTTTTGTTATGAATAATACATATATAATAATATTATAGGAAGGATAATATACAAATAAATATATATAAATGTTTTTGATCATAATATAAATACATATTTTATAATATTTTTATAATTATAATTATATATGAATGAACACTTTTTAATAATGTTTTTAATAATAATAATACATATATATTAATATTATAGTAAGGATAATATGCAATTAAATATTGACAGGTTTTTTTATCATAATATAAATACATATTTTAAAATTTTTATATAAAAATAATTATATATGAATGAACACTTTTCAATGATGTTTTTGTTATTAATAATACATATATAATAATATTATAGGAAGGATAATATACAAATAAATATATATAAATGTTTTTGATCATAATATAAATACATATTTTATAATATTTTTATAATAATAATTATATATGAATGAACACTTTTCAATAATGTTTTTGTTATTAATAATACATATATAATAATATTATAGGAAGGATAATATACAAATAAATATATATAAATGTTTTTAATCATAATATAAATACATATTTTATAATATTTTTATAATTATTATTATACATGAATGAACACTTTTTAATAATATTTTTAAAAATAATAATACATATATATTAATATTATAGTAAGGATAATATGCAATTAAATATTGACAGGTTTTTTTTATCATAATATAAATACATATTTTAAAATTTTTATATAAAAATAATTATATATGAATGAACATTTTTTAATGATGTTTTTGTTATTAATAATACATATATAATAATATTATAGGAAGGATAATATACAAATAAATATATATAAATGTTTTTGATCATAATATAAATACATATTTTATAATATTTTTATAATAATAATTATATATGAATGAACACTTTTAAATAATGTTTTTGTTATTAATAATACATATATAATAATATTATAGGAAGGATAATATACAAATAAATATATATAAATGTTTTTAATCATAATATAAATACATATTTTATAATATTTTTATAATTATAATTATATATGAATGAACACTTTTTAATAATGTTTTTAATAATAATAATACATATATATTAATATTATAGGAAGGGTAATATGCAATTAAATATTGACAGGTTTTTTTTATTATAATATAAATACATATTTTAAAGTTTTTTATAATAATAATTATATATGAATGAACACTTTTTAGTAATGTTTTTGTAATTAATAATACAAATATAATAATATTATAGAAACAATAATATGCAAATAAATATTGACAGGTTTTTTTGATCATAATATAAATACATAGTTTAAAGTTTTTTTATAATTATAATTATATATGAATGAACACTTTTTAATAATGTTTTTGTTATGAATAATACATATATAATAATATTATAGGAAGGATAATATACAAATAAATATATAAAAATGTTTTTGATCATAATATAAATACATATTTTATAATATTTTTATAATTATAATTATATATGAATGAACACTTTTTAATAATGTTTTTAATAATAATAATACATATATATTTATATTATAGTAAGGATAATATGCAATTAAATATTGACAGGTTTTTTTTATCATAATATAAATACATATTTTATAATTTTTATATAAAAATAATTATATATGAATGAACACTTTTTAATGATGTTTTTGTTATTAATAATACATATATAATAATATTATAGGAAGGATAATATACAAATAAATATATATAAATGTTTTTGATCATAATATAAATACATATTTTATAATATTTTTATAATAATAATTATATATGAATGAACACTTTTGAATAATGTTTTTGTTATTAATAATACATATATAATATATATAATATTATAGGAAGGATAATATACAAATAAATATATATAAATGTTTTTGATCATAATATAAATACATATTTTATAATATTTTTATAATAATAATAATATATGAATGAACACTTATTAATAATGTTTTTGTTATTAATAATACATATATAATAATATTATAGGAAGGATAATATACAAATAAATATATATAAATGTTTTTGATCATAATATAAATACATATTTTATAATATTTTTATAATAATAATTATATATGAATGAACACTTTTTAATAATGTTTTTGTTATTAATAATACATATATAATAATATTATAGGAAGGATAATATACAAATAAATATATATAAATGTTTTTGATCATAATATAAATACATATTTTATAATGTTTTTATAATACTAATTATATATGAATGAACACTTTTTAATAATGTTTTTGTTATTAATAATACATATATAATAATATTATAGGAAGGATAATATGCAAATAAATATTCACAGGTTTTTTTATCATAATATAAATACATATTTTAAAGTTTTTTATAATAAAAATTATATATGAATGAACACTTTTTAGTAATGTTTTTGTAATTAATAATACAAATATAATAATATTATAGAAACGATAATATGAAAATAAATATTGACAGGTTTTTTTGATCATAATATAAATACATAGTTTAAAGTTTTTTTATAATTATAATTATATATGAATGAACACTTTTTAATAATGTTTTTGTTATGAATAATACATATATAATAATATTATAGGAAGGATAATATACAAATAAATATATATAAATGTTTTTGATCATAATATAAATACATATTTTATAATATTTTTATAATTATAATTATATATGAATGAACACTTTTTAATAATGTTTTTAATAATAATAAGACATATATATTTATATTATAGTTAGGATAATATGCAATTAAATATTGACAGGTTTTTTTTATCATTATATAAATACATATTTTAAAATTTTTATATAAAAATAATTATATATGAATTAACACTTTTTAATGATGTTTTTGTTATTAA
Organism: Macrosteles quadrilineatus; assembly: GCF_028750875.1. Lineage (NCBI taxonomy): Eukaryota > Metazoa > Arthropoda > Insecta > Hemiptera > Cicadellidae > Macrosteles > Macrosteles quadrilineatus. The sequence continues at coordinate 116,476,200 of NW_026542596.1, forward strand.
TAATACATATATAATAATATTATAGGAAGGATAATATACAAATAAATATTAATAAATGTTTTTGATCATAATATAAATACATATTTTATAATATTTTTATAATAATAATTTTATATGAATGAACACTTTTTAATAATGTTTTTGTTATTAATAATACATATATAATAATATTATAGGAAGGATAATATACAAATAAATATATATAAATGTTTTGATCAAAATATAAATACATATTTTATAATATTTTTATAATAATAATAATATATGAATGAACAATTTTTAATAATGTTTTTGTTATTAATAATACATATATAATAATATTAAAGGAAGGATAATATACAAATAAATATATATAAATGTTTTTGATCATAATATAAATACATATTTTATAATATTTTTATAATTATAATTATATATGAATGAACACTTTTTAATAATGTTTTTAATAATAATAATACATATATATTAATATTATAGTAAGGATAATATGCAATTAAATATTGACAGGTTTTTTTTATCATAATATAAATACATATTTTAAAATTTTTATATAAAAATAATTATATATGAATGAACACTTTTTAGTAATGTTTTTGTAATTAATAATACAAATATAATAATATTATAGAAACGATAATATGCAAATAAATATTGACAGGTTTTTTGATCATAATATAAATACATAGTTTAAAGTTTTTTTATAATTATAATTATATATGAATGAACACTTTTTAATAATGTTTTTGTTATGAATAATACATATATAATTATATTATAGGAAGGATAATATACAAATAAATATATATAAATGTTTTTGATCATAATATAAATACATATTTTATAATATTTTTATAATAATAATAATATATGAATGAACACTTTTTAATAATGTTTTTGTTATTAATAATACATACTTAATAATATTATAGGAAGGATAATATACAAATAAATATATATAAATGTTTTTGATCATAATATAAATACATATTTTATAATATTTTTATAATTATAATTATATATGAATGAACACTTTTTAATAATGTTTTTAATAATAATAATACATATATATTAATATTATAGTAAGGATAATACGCAATTAAATATTGACAGGTTTTTATCATAATATAAATACTTATTTTAAAATCTTTATATAAAAATAATTATATATGAATGAAAACTTTTTAATGATGTTTTTGTAATTAATAATACATATATAATAATATTATAGGAAGGATAATATGCAAATAAATATTCACAGGTTTTTTTATCATAATATAAATACATATTTTAAATTTTTTTATAATAATAATAATATATGAATGAACACTTTTTAGTAATGTTTTTGTAATTAATAATACAAATATAATAATAATATAGAAACGATAATATGCAAATAGATATTGACAGGTTTTTTGATCATAATATAAATACATAGTTTAAAGTTTTTTTATAATAATAATTATATATGAATGAACACTTTTTAGTAATGTTTTTGTAATAAATAATGATAATATAATAATATTATAGAAACGATAATATGCAAATAAATATTGACAGGTTTTTTGATCATAATATAGATACATAGTTTAAAGTTTTTTTATAATTATAATTATATATGAATGAACACTTTTTAATAATGTTTTTGTTATGAATAATACATATATAATAATATTATAGAAAGGATAATATACAAATAAATATATATAAATGTTTTTCATCATAATATAAATACATATTTTATAATATTTTTATAATAATAATAATATATGAATGAACACTTTTTAATAATGTTTTTATTATTAATAATACATATATAATAATATTATAGGAAGGATAATATACAAATAAATATATATAAATGTTTTTGATCATAATATAAATACATATTTTATAATATTTTTATAATAATAATTATATATGAATGAACACTTTTTAATAATGTTTTTGTTATTAATAATACATATATAATAATATTATAGGAAGGATAATATACAAATAAATATATATAAATGTTTTTGATCATAATATAAATACATATTTTATAATATTTTTATAATTATAATTATATATGAATGAACACTTTTTAATAATGTTTTTGTTATTTATAATACATATATAATAATATTATAGGAAGGATAATATACAAATAAATATATATAAATGTTTTTGATCATAATATAAATACATATTTTATAATATTTTTATAATAATAATTATATATAAATGAACACTTTTGAATAATGTTTTTGTTATTAATAATACATATATAATAATATTATAGGAAGGATAATATACAAATAAATATATATAAATGTTTTTGATCATAATATAAATACATATTTTATAATATTTTTATAATTATAATTATATATGAATGAACACTTTTTAATAATGTTTTTAATAATAATAATACATATATATTAATATTATAGTAAGGATAATATGCAATTAAATATTGACAGGTTTTTTTTATCATAATATAAATACATATTTTAAAATTTTTATATAAAAATAATTATATATGAATGAACACTTTTTAATGATGTTTTTGTTATTAATAATACATATATAATAATATTATAGGAAGGATAATATACAAATAAATATATATAAATGTTTTTGATCATAATATAAATACATATTTTATAATATTTTTATAATAATAATTATATATGAAAGAACACTTTTGAATAATGTTTTTGTTATTAATAATACATATATAATAATATTATAGGAAGGATAATATACAAATAAATATATATAAATGTTTTTGATCATAATATAAATACATATTTTATAATATTTTTATAATTATTATTATACATGAATGAACAATTTTAATAATGTTTTTAATAATAATAATACATATATATTAATATTATAGTAAGGATAATATGCAATTAAATATTGACAGGTTTTTTTTATCATAATATAAATACATATTTTAAAATTTTTATATAAAAATAATTATATATGAATGAACACTTTTTAATGATGTTTTTGTTATTAATAATACATATATAATAATATTATAGGAAGGATAATATACAAATAAATATATATAAATGTTTTTGATCATAATATAAATACATATTTTATAATATTTTTATAATAATAATTATATATGAATGAACACTTTTGAATAATGTTTTTGTTATTAATAATACATATATAATAATATTATAGGAAGGATAATATACAAATAAATATATATAAATGTTTTTGATCATAATATAAATACATATTTTATAATATTTTTATAATTTTAATTATATATGAATGAACACTTTTTAATAATGTTTTTAATAATAATAATACATATATATTAATATTATAGGAAGGATAATATGCAATTAAATATTGACAGGTTTTTTTTATCATAATATAAATACATATTTTAAAGTTTTTTATAATAATAATTATATATGAATGAACACTTTTTAGTAATGTTTTTGTAATTAATAATACAAATATAATAATATTATAGAAACAATAATATGCAAATAAATATTGACAGGTTTTTTGATCATAATATAAATACTTAGTTTAAAGTTTTTTTATAATTATAATTATATATGAATGAACACTTTTTAATAATGTTTTTGTTATGAATAATACATATATAATAATATTATAGGAAGGATAATATACAAATAAATATATAAAAATGTTTTTGATCATAATAAAAATACATATTTTATAATATTTTTATAATTATAATTATATATGAATGAACACTTTTTAATAATGTTTTTAATAATAATAATACATATATATTAATATTATAGTAAGGATAATATGCAATTAAATATTAACAGGTTTTTTTTATCATAATATAAATACATATTTTATAATTTTTATATAAAAATAATTATATATGAATGAACACTTTTTAATGACGTTTTTGTTATTAATAATACATATATAATAATATTATAGGAAGGATAATATACAAATAAATATATATAAATGTTTTTGATCATAATATAAATACATATTTTATAATATTTTTATAATAATAATTATATATGAATGAACACTTTTGAATAATGTTTTTGTTATTAATAATACATATATAATAATATTATAGGAAGGATAATATACAAATAAATATATATAAATGTTTTTGATCATAATATAAATACATATTTTATAATATTTTTATAATAATAATTATATATGAATGAACACTTTTTAATAATGTTTTTGTTATTAATAATACATATATAATAATATTATAGGAAGGATAATATGCAAATAAATATTCACAGGTTTTTTTATCATAATATAAATACATATTTTAAAGTTTTTTATAATAATAATAATATATGAATGAACACTTTTTAGTAATGTTTTTGTAATTAATAATACAAATATAATAATATTATAGAAACGATAATATGCAAATAAATATTGACAGGTTTTTTTGATCATAATATAAATACATAGTTTAAAGTTTTTTTATAATTATAATTATATATGAATGAACACTTTTTAATAATGTTTTTGTTATGAATAATACATATATAATAATATTATAGGAAGGATAATATACAAATAAATATATATAAATGTTTTTGATCATAATATAAATACATATTTTATAATATTTTTATAATAATAATAATATATGAATGAACACTTTTTAATAATGTTTTTGTTATGAATAATACATATATAATAATATTATAGGAAGGATAATATACAAATAAATATATATAAATGTTTTTGATCATAATATAAATACATATTTTATAATATTTTTATAATAATAATTATATATGAATGAACACTTTTTAATAATGTTTTTGTTATTAATAATACATATATAATAATATTATAGGAAGGATAATATACAAATTAATATATACAAATGTTTTTGATCATAATATAAATATATATTTTATAATATTTTTATAATAATAATTATATATGAATGAACACTTTTTAATGATGTTTTTGTAATTAATAATACATATATAATAATATTATAGGAAGGATAATATGCAAATAAATATTCACAGTTTTTTTTTATCATAATATAAATACATATTTAAAAGTTTTTTATAATAATAATTATATATGAATGAACACTTTTTAGTAATGTTTTTGTAATTAATAATACAAATATAATAATATTATAGAAACGATAATATGAAAATAAATATTGACAGGTTTTTTTGATCATAATATAAATACATAGTTTAAAGTTTTTTTATAATTATAATTATATATGAATGAACACTTTTTAATAATGTTTTTGTTATGAATAATACATATATAATAATATTATAGGAAGGATAATATACAAATAAATATATAAAAATGTTTTTAATCATAATATAAATACATATTTTATAATATTTTATAATTATAATTATATATGAATGAACACTTTTTAATAATGTTTTTAATAATAATAATACATATATATTAATATTATAGTAAGGATAATATGCAATTAAATATTGACAGGTTTTTTTATCATAATATAAATACATATTTTATAATTTTTATATAAAAATAATTATATATGAATGAACACTTTTTAATGATGTTTTTGTTATAAATAATACATATATAATAATATTATAGGAAGGATAATATACAAATAAATATATATAAATGTTTTTGATCATATTATAAATACATATTTTATAATATTTTTATAATAAAAATTATATATGAATGAACACTTTTTAATGATGTTTTTGTAATTAAAAATACATATATAATAATATTATAGGAAGGATAATATGCAAATAAATATTCACAGTTTTTTTTTTTATCATAATATAAATACATATTTAAAAGTTTTTTATAATAATAATTATATATGAATGAACACTTTTTAGTAATGTTTTTGTAATAAATAATACAAATATAATAATATTATAGAAACGATAATATGAAAATAAATATTGACAGGTTTTTTGATCATAATATAAATACATAGTTTAAAGTTTTTTTATAATTATAATTATATATGAATGAACACTTTTTAATAATGTTTTTGTTATGAATAATACATATATAATAATATTATAGGAAGGATAATATACAAATAAATATATATAAATGTTTTTGATCATAATATAAATACATATTTTATAATATTTTTATAATTATAATTATATATGAATGAACACTTTTTAATAATGATTTTGTTATTAATAATACATATATAATAATATTATAGGAAGGATAATATACAAATAAATATATATAAATGTTTTTGATCATAATATAAATACATATTTTATAATATTTTTATAATAATAATTATATATGAATGAACACTTTTTAATAATGTTTTTGTTATTAATAATACATATATAATAATATTATAGGAAGGATAATATGCAAATAAATATTCACAGGTTTTTTTATCATAATATAAATACATATTTTAAAGTTTTTTTATAATAATAATAATATATGAATGAACACTTTTTAGTAATGTTTTTGTAATTAATAATACAAATATAATAATATTATAGAAACGATAATATGCAAATAAATATTGACAGGTTTTTTTGATCATAATATAAATACATAGTTTAAAGTTTTTTAATAATTATAATTATATATGAATGAACACTTTTTAATAATGTTTTTGTTATGAATAATACATATATAATAATATTATAGGAAGGATAATATACAAATAAATATATATAAATGTTTTTGATCATAATATAAATACATATTTTATAATATTTTTATAATAATAATTATATATGAATAAACACTTTTTAATAATGTTTTTGTTATTAATAATACATATATAATAATATTATAGGAAGGATAATATACAAATAAATATATATAAATGTTTTTGATCATAATATAAATACATATTTTATAATATTTTTATAATTATATATGAATGAACACTTTTTAATAATGATTTTAATAATAATCATACATATATATTAATATTATAGTAAGGATAATATGCAATTAAATATTGACAGGTTTTTTTATCATATTATAAATACATATTTTAAAATTTTTATATAAAAATAATTATTAATGAATGAACACTTTTTAATGATGTTTTTGTAATTAATAATACATATATAATAATATTATAGGAAGGATAATATGCAAATAAATATTCACAGGTTTTTTTTATCATAATATAAATACATATTTTAAAGTTTTTTATAATAATAATTATATATGAATGAACACTTTTTAGTAATGTTTTTGTAATTAATAATACAAATATAATAATATTATAGAAACGATAATATGAAAATAAATATTGACAGGTTTTTTTGATCATAATATAAATACATAGTTTAAAGTTTTTTTATAATTATAATTATATATGAATGAACACTTTTTAATAATGTTTTTGTTATGAATAATACATATATAATAATATTATAGGAAGGATAATATACAAATAAATATATATAAATGTTTTTGATCATAATATAAATACATATTTTATAATATTTTTATAATTATAATTATATATGAATGAACACTTTTTAATAATGATTTTGTTATTAATAATACATATATAATAATATTATAGGAAGGATAATATACAAATAAATATATATAAATGTTTTTGATCATAATATAAATACATATTTTATAATATTTTTATAATAATAATTATATATGAATGAACACTTTTTAATAATGTTTTTGTTATTAATAATACATATATAATAATATTATAGGAAGGATAATATGCAAATAAATATTCACAGGTTTTTTTATCATAATATAAATACATATTTTAAAGTTTTTTTATAATAATAATAATATATGAATGAACACTTTTTAGTAATGTTTTTGTTATTAATAATACATATATAATAATATTAAAGGAAGGATAATATACAAATAAATATATATAAATGTTTTTGATCATAATATAAATACATATTTTATAATATTTTTATAATAATAATTATATATGAATGAACACTTTTTAATAATGTTTTTGTTATTAATAATACATATATAATAATATTATAGGAAGGATAATATGCAAATAAATATTCACAGGTTTTTTTTATCATAATATAAATACATATTTAAAAGTTTTTTATAATAATAATTATATATGAATGAACACTTTTTAATAATGTTTTTGTTATGAATAATACATATATAATAATATTATAGGAAGGATAATATACAAATAAATATATATAAATGTTTTTGATCATAATATAAATACATATTTTATAATATTTTTATAATTATAATTATATATGAATGAACACTTTTTAATAATGTTTTTAATAATAATAATACATATATATTAATATTATAGTAAGGATAATATGCAATTAAATATTGACAGGTTTTTTTATCATATTATAAATACATATTTTAAAATTTTTATATAAAAATAATTATTAATGAATGAACACTTTTTAATGATGTTTTTGTAATTAATAATACATATATAATAATATTATAGGAAGGATAATATGCAAATAAATATTCACAGGTTTTTTTTATCATAATATAAATACATATTTTAAAGTTTTTTATAATAATAATTATATATGAATGAAAACTTTTTAATAATGTTTTTGTTATGAATAATACATATATAATAATATTATAGGAAGGATAATATACAAATAAATATATATAAATGTTTTTGATCATAATATAAATACATATTTTATAATATTTTTATAATTATAATTATATATGAATGAACACTTTTTAATAATGTTTTTAATAATAATAATACATATATATTAATATTATAGTAAGGATAATATGCAATTAAATATTGACAGGTTTTTTTTTATCATAATATAAATACATATTTTAAAATTTTTATATAAAAATAATTATATATGAATGAACACTTTTTAATGATGTTTTTGTAATTAATAATACATATATAATAATATTATAGGAAGGATAATATGCAAATAAATATTCACAGGTTTTTTTTATCATAATATAAATACATATTTTAAAGTTTTTTATAATAATAATTATATATGAATGAACACTTTTTAGTAATGTTTTTGTAATTAATAATACAAATATAATAATATTATAGAAACGATAATATGAAAATAAATATTGACAGGTTTTTTTGATCATAATATAAATACATAGTTTAAAGTTTTTTCATAATTATAATTATATATGAATGAACACTTTTTAATAATTTTTTTGTTATGAATAATACATATATAATAATATTATAGGAAGGATAATATACAAATAAATATATAAAAATGTTTTTGATCATAATATAAATACATATTTTATATTATTTTTATAATTATAATTATATATGAATGAACACTTTTTAATAATGTTTTTATTAATAATAATACATATATATTAATATTATAGTAAGGATAATATGCAATTAAATATTAACAGGTTTTTTTTATCATAATATACATACATATTTTATAATTTTTATATAAAAATAATTATATATGAATGAACACTTTTTAATGATGTTTTTGGTTTTAATAATACATATATAATAATATTATAGGAAGGATAATATACAAATAAATATATATAAATGTTTTTGATCATAATATAAATACATATTTTATAATATTTTTATAATAATAATTATATATGAATGAACACTTTTGAATAATGTTTTTGTTATTAATAATACATATATAATAATATTAAAGGAAGGATAATATACAAATAAATATATATAAATGTTTTTGATCATAATATAAATACATATTTTATAATATTTTTATAATAATAATTATATATGAATGAACACTTTTTAATAATGTTTTTGTTATTAATAATACATATATAATAATATTATAGGAAGGATAATATGCAAATAAATATTCACAGGTTTTTTTATCATAATATAAATACATATTTTAAATTTTTTTATAATAATAATAATATATGAATGAACACTTTTTAGTAATGTTTTTGTAATTAATAATACAAATATAATAATATTATAGAAACGATAATATGCAAATAAATATTGACAGGTTTTTTTGATCATAATATAAATACATAGTTTAAAGTTTTTTTATAATAATAATTATATATGAATGAACACTTTTTAGTAATGTTTTTGTAATTAATAATACAAATATAATAATATTATAGAAACGATAATATGCAAATAAATATTGACAGGTTTTTTTTATCATAATATATATACATAGTTTAAAGTTTTTTTATAATTATAATTATATATGAATGAACACTTTTTAATAATGTTTTTGTTATGAATAATACATATATAATTATATTATAGGAAGGATAATATACAAATAAATATATATAAATGTTTTTGATCATAATATAAATACATATTTTATAATATTTTTATAATAATAATATATGAATGAACACTTTTTAATAATGTTTTTGTTATGAATAATACATATATAATAATATTATAGGAAGGATAATATACAAATAAATATATATAAATGTTTTTGATCATAATATAAATACATATTTTATAATATTTTTATAATAATAATTATATATGAATGAACACTTTTTAATAATGTTTTTGTTATTAATAATACATATATAATAATATTATAGGAAGGATAATATACAAATAAATATATACAAATGTTTTTGATCATAATATAAATACATATTTTATAATATTTTTATAATAATAATTATATATGAATGAACACTTTTTAATGATGTTTTTGTAATTAATAATACATATATAATAATATTATAGGAAGGATAATATGCAAATAAATATTCACAGTTTTTTTTTATCATAATATAAATACATATTTAAAAGTTTTTTGTAATAATAATTATATATGAATGAACACTTTTTAGTAATGTTTTTGTAATTAATAATACAAATATAATAATATTATAGAAACGATAATATGAAAATAAATATTGACAGGTTTTTTTGATCATAATATAAATACATAGTTTAAAGTTTTTTTATAATTATAATTATATATGAATAAACACTTTTTAATAATGTTTTTGTTATGAATAATACATATATAATAATATTATAGGAAGGATAATATACAAATAAATATATAAAAATGTTTTTGATCATAATATAAATACATATTTTATAATATTTTTATAATTATAATTATATATGAATGAACACTTTTTAATAATGTTTTTAATAATAATAATACATATATATTAATATTATAGTAAGGATAATATGCAATTAAATATTGACAGGTTTTTTTTTTATCATAATATAAATACATATTTTATAATTTTTATATAAAAATGATTACATATGAATGAACACTTTTTAATGATGTTTTTGTTATTAATAATACATATATAATAATATTATAGGAAGGATAATATACAAATAAATATATATAAATGTTTTTGATCATAATATAAATACATATTTTATAATATTTTTATAATAATAATAATATATGAATGAACACTTTTGAATAATGTTTTTGTTATTAATAATACATATATAATAATATTATAGGAAGGATAATATACAAATAAATATATAAAAATGTTTTTGATCATAATATAAATACATATTTTATAATATTTTTATAATAATAATTATATATGAATGAACACTTTTTAATTATGTTTTTGTTATTAATAATACATATATAATAATATTATAGGAAGGATAATATGCGAATAAATATTCACAGGTTTTTTTATCATAATATAAATACATATTTTAAAGTTTTTTATAATAATAATAATATATGAATGAACACTTTTTAGTAATGTTTTTGTAATTAATAATACAAATATAATAATATTATAGAAACGATAATATGCAAATAAATATTGACAGGTTTTTTTGATCATAATATAAATACATAGTTTAAAGTTTTTTTATAATTATAATTATATATGAATGAACACTTTTTAATAATGTTTTTGTTATGAATAATACATATATAATAATATTATAGGAAGGATAATATACAAATAAATATTGACAGGTTTTTTTGATCATAATATAAATACATAGTTTAAAGTTTTTTTATAATAATAATTATATATGAATGAACACATTTTAGTAATGTTTTTGTAATTAATAATACAAATATAATAATATTATAGAAACGATAATATGCAAATAAATATTGACAGGTTTTTTTGATCATAATATAAATACATAGTTTAAAGTTTTTTTATAATTATAATTATATATGAATGAACACTTTTTAATAATGTTTTTGTTATGAATAATACATATATAATAATATTATAGGAAGGATAATATGCAAATAAATATTGACAGGTTTTTTTGATCATAATATAAATACATAGTTTAAAGTTTTTTTATAATAATAATTATATATGAATGAACACTTTTTAGTAATGTTTTTGTAATTAATAATACAAATATAATAATATTATAGAAACGATAATATGCAAATAAATATTGACAGGTTTTTTTGATCATAATATAAATACATAGTTTAAAGTTTTTTTATAATTATAATTATATATGAATGAACACTTTTTAATAATGTTTTTGTTATGAATAATACATATATAATAATATTATAGGAAGGATAATATACAAATAAATATATATAAATGTTTTTGATCATAATATAAATACATATTTTATAATAATTTTATAATAATAATAATATATGAATGAACACTTTTTAATAATGTTTTTGTTATTAATAATACATATATAATAATATTATAGGAAGGATAATATACAAATAAATATATAAAAATGTTTTTGATCATAATATAAATACATATTTTATAATATTTTTATAATAATAATTATATATGAATGAACACTTTTTAATAATGTTTTTGTTATTAATAATACATATATAATAATATTTTAGGAAGGATAATATGCAAATAAATATTCACAAGGTTTTTTTATCATAATATAAATACATATTTTAAAGTTTTTTATAATAATAATAATATATGAATGAACACTTTTTAGTAATGTTTTTGTAATTAATAATACAAATATAATAATATTATAGAAACGATAATATGCAATTAAATATTGACAGGTTTTTTTGATCATAATATAAATACATAGTTTAAAGTTTTTTTATAATAATAATTATATATGAATGAACACTTTTTAGTAATGTTTTTGTAATTAATAATAATTTAATTGCATATTATCCTTACTATAATATTAATATATATGTATTATTATTATTAAAAACATTATTAAAAAGTGTTCATTCATATATAATTATAATTATAAAAATATTATAAAATATGTATTTATATTATGATCAAAAACATTTTTATATATTTATTTGTATATTATCCTTCCTATAATATTATTATATATGTATTATTCATAACAAAAACATTATTAAAAAGTGTTCATTCATATATAATTATAATTATAAAAAAACTTTAAACTATGTATTTATATTATGATCAAAAAAACCTGTCAATATTTATTTTCATATTATCGTTTCTATAATATTATTATATTTGTATTATTAATTACAAAAAAATTACTAAAAAGTGTTCATTCATATATAATTATTATTATAAAAAACTTTTAAATATGTATTTATATTATGATAAAAAAAACTGTGAATATTTATTTGCATATTATCCTTCCTATAATATTATTATATATGTATTATTAATTACAAAAACATCATTAAAAAGTGTTCATTCATATATAATTATTATTATAAAAATATTATAAAATATGTATTTATATTATGATCAAAAACATTTATATATATTTATTTGTATATTATCCTTCCTATAATATTATTATATATGTATTATTAATAACAAAAACATTATTAAAAAGTGTTCATTCATATATAATTATTATTATAAAAATATTATAAAATATGTATTTATATTATGATCAAAAACATTTATATATATTTATTTGTATATTATCCTTCCTATAATATTATTATATATGTATTATTCATAACAAAAACATTATTAAAAAGTGTTCATTCATATATAATTATAATTATAAAAAAACTTTAAACTATGTATTTATATTATGATCAAAAACACCTGTCAACATTTATTTGCATATTACCGTTTCTATAATATTATTATATTTGTATTATTAATTACAAAAACATTACTAAAAAGTGTTCATTCATATATAATTATTATTATAAAAAAACTTTAAACTATGTATTTATATTATGATCGAAAAAACCTGTCAATATTTATTTGCATATTATCGTTTCTATAATATTATTATATTTGTATTATTAATTACAAAAACATTACTAAAAAGTGTTCATTCATATATTATTATTATTATAAAAAACTTTAAAATATGTATTTATATTATGATAAAAAAACCTGTGAATATTTATTTGCATATTATCCTTCCTATAATATTATTATATATGTATTATTAATATCAAAAACATTATTAAAAAGTGTTCATTCATATATAATTATTATTATAAAAATATTATAAAATATGTATTTATATTATGATCAAAAACATTTATTTATATTTATTTGTATATTATCCTTCCTATAATATTATTATATATGTATTATTAATAACAAAAACATTATTCAAAAGTGTTCATTCATATAAAATTATTATTATAAAAATATTATAAAATATGTATTTATATTATGATCAAAAACATTTATATATATTTATTTGTATATTATCCTTCCTATAATATTATTATATATATATTATTAATAACAAAAACATCATTAAAAAGTGTTCATTCATATATAATTATAATTATAAAAAAACTTTAAACTATGTATTTATATTATGATCAAAAAAACCTGTCAATATTTATTTTCATATTATCGTTTCTATAATATTATTATATTTGTATTATTAATTACAAAAACATTACTAAAAAGTGTTCATTCATATATAATTATTATTATAAAAAACTTTAAAATATGTATTTATATTATGATAAAAAAAACCTGTGAATATTTATTTGCATATTATCCTTCCTATAATATTATTATATATGTATTATTAATTACAAAAACATCATTAAAAAGTGTTCATTCATATATAATTATTTTTATATAAAAATTTTAAAATATGTATTTATATTATGATCAAAAAAACCTGTCAATATTTATTTGCATATTATCGTTTCTATAATATTAATATATTTGTATTATTAATTACAAAAACATTACTAAAAAGTGTTCATTCATATATAATTATTATTATAAAAATATTATAAAATATGAATTTATATTATGATCAAAAACATTTATATA
Organism: Macrosteles quadrilineatus; assembly: GCF_028750875.1. Lineage (NCBI taxonomy): Eukaryota > Metazoa > Arthropoda > Insecta > Hemiptera > Cicadellidae > Macrosteles > Macrosteles quadrilineatus. Next base: position 116,491,413 of record NW_026542596.1, read on the forward strand.
TATTTATTTGTATATTATCCTTCCTATAATATTATTATATATGTATTTTTAATAACAAAAACATTATTCAAAAGTGTTCATTCATATAAAATTATTATTATAAAAATATTATAAAATATGTATTTATATTATGATCAAAAACATTTATATATATTTATTTGTATATTATCCTTCCTATAATATTATTATATATGTATTATTAATAACAAAAACATCATTAAAAAGTGTTCATTCATATATAATTATTTTTATATAAAAATTATAAAATATGTATTTATATTATGATAAAAAAAACCTGTCAATATTTAATTGCATATTATCCTTACTATAATATTAATATATATGTATTATTATTATTAAAAACATTATTAAAAAGTGTTCATTCATATATAATTATAATTATAAAAATATTATAAAATATGTATTTATATTATGATCAAAAACATTTTTATATATTTATTTGTATATTATCCTTCCTATAATATTATTATATATGTATTATTCATAACAAAAACATTATTAAAAAGTGTTCATTCATATATAATTATAATTAAAAAAAAACTTTAAACTATGTATTTATATTATGATCAAAAAAACCTGTCAATATTTATTTTCATATTATCGTTTCTATAATATTATTATATTTGTATTATTAATTACAAAAACATTACTAAAAAGTGTTCATTCATATATAATTATTATTATAAAAACTTTTAAATATGTATTTATATTATGATAAAAAAAAACTGTGAATATTTATTTGCATATTATCCTTCCTATAATATTATTATATATGTATTATTAATTACAAAAACATCATTAAAAAGTGTTCATTCATATATAATTATTATTATAAAAATATTATAAAATATGTATTTATATTATGATCAAAAACATTTATATATATTTATTTGTATATTATCCTTCCTATAATATTATTATATATGTATTATTCATAACAAAAACATTATTAAAAAGTGTTCATTCATATATTATTATTATTATAAAAATATTATAAAATATGTATTTATATTATGATCAAAAACATTTATATATATTTATTTGTATATTATCCTTCCTATAATATTATTATATATGTATTATTCATAACAAAAACATTATTAAAAAGTGTTCATTCATATATAATTATAATTATAAAAAAACTTTAAACTATGTATTTATATTATGATCAAAAACACCTGTCAATATTTATTTGCATATTATCGTTTCTATAATATTATTATATTTGTATTATTAATTACAAAAACATTACTAAAAAGTGTTCATTCATATATAATTATTATTATAAAAAAACTTTAAACTATGTATTTATATTATGATCAAAAAAACCTGTCAATATTTATTTGCATATTATCGTTTCTATAATATTATTATATTTGTATTATTAATTACAAAAACATTACTAAAAAGTGTTCATTCATATATTATTATTATTATAAAAAACTTTAAAATATGTATTTATATTATGATAAAAAAACCTGTGAATATTTATTTGCATATTATCCTTCCTATAATATTATTATATATGTATTATTAATAACAAAAACATTATTAAAAAGTGTTCATTCATATATAATTATTATTATAAAAATATTATAAAATATGTATTTATATTATGATCAAAAACATTTATATATATTTATTTGTATATTATCCTTCCTATAATATTATTATATATGTATTATTAATAACAAAAACATTATTCAAAAGTGTTCATTCATATAAAATTATTATTATAAAAATATTATAAAATATGTATTTATATTATGATCAAAAACATTTATATATATTTATTTGTATATTATCCTTCCTATAATATTATTATATATGTATTATTAATAACAAAAACATCATTAAAAAGTGTTCATTCATATATAATTATAATTATAAAAAAACTTTAAACTATGTATTTATATTATGATCAAAAAAACCTGTCAATATTTATTTTCATATTATCGTTTCTATAATATTATTATATTTGTATTATTAATTACAAAAACATTACTAAAAAGTGTTCATTCATATATAATTATTATTATAAAAAACTTTAAAATATGTATTTATATTATGATAAAAAAAACCTGTGAATATTTATTTGCATATTATCCTTCCTATAATATTATTATATATGTATTATTAATAACAAAAACATTATTAAAAAGTGTTCATTCATATATAATTATTATTATAAAAATATTATAAAATATGAATTTATATTATGATCAAAAACATTTATATATATTTATTTGTATATTATCCTTCCTATAATATTATTATATATGTATTTTTAATAACAAAAACATTATTCAAAAGTGTTCATTCATATAAAATTATTATTATAAAAATATTATAAAATATGTATTTATATTATGATCAAAAACATTTATATATATTTATTTGTATATTATCCTTCCTATAATATTATTATATATGTATTATTCATAACAAAAACATTATTAAAAAGTGTTCATTCATATATAATTATAATTATAAAAAAACTTTAAACTATGTATTTATATTATGATCAAAAAAACCTGTCAATATTTATTTTCATATTATCGTTTCTATAATATTATTATATTTGTATTATTAATTACAAAAACATTACTAAAAAGTGTTCATTCATATATAATTATTATTATAAAAATATTATAAAATATGAATTTATATTATGATCAAAAACATTTATATATATTTATTTGTATATTATCCTTCCTATAATATTATTTTATATGTATTTTTAATAACAAAAACATTATTCAAAAGTGTTCATTCATATAAAATTATTATTATAAATATATTATAAAATATGTATTTATATTATGATCAAAAACATTTATATATATTTATTTGTATATTATCCTTCCTATAATATTATTATATATGTATTATTAATAACAAAAACATCATTAAAAAGTGTTCATTCATATATAATTATTTTTATATAAAAATTATAAAATATGTATTTATATTATGATAAAAAAAACCTGTCAATATTTAATTGCATATTATCCTTACTATAATATTAATATATATGTATTATTATTATTAAAAACATTATTAAAAAGTGTTCATTCATATATAATTATAATTATAAAAATATTATAAAATATGTATTTATATTATGATCAAAAACATTTTTATATATTTATTTGTATATTATCCTTCCTATAATATTATTATATATGTATTATTCATAACAAAAACATTATTAAAAAGTGTTCATTCATATATAATTATAATTAAAAAAAAAAACTTTAAACTATGTATTTATATTATGATCAAAAAAACCTGTCAATATTTATTTTCATATTATCGTTTCTATAATATTATTATATTTGTATTATTAATTACAAAAACATTACTAAAAAGTGTTCATTCATATATAATTATTATTATAAAAAACTTTTAAATATGTATTTATATTATGATAAAAAAAAACTGTGAATATTTATTTGCATATTATCCTTCCTATAATATTATTATATATGTATTATTAATTACAAAAACATCATTAAAAAGTGTTCATTCATATATAATTATTATTATAAAAATATTATAAAATATGTATTTATATTATGATCAAAAACATTTATATATATTTATTTGTATATTATCCTTCCTATAATATTATTATATATGTATTATTCATAACAAAAACATTATTAAAAAGTGTTCATTCATATATTATTATTATTATAAAAATATTATAAAATATGTATTTATATTATAATCAAAAACATTTATATATATTTATTTGTATATTATCCTTCCTATAATATTATTATATATGTATTATTCATAACAAAAACATTATTAAAAAGTGTTCATTCATATATAATTATTATTATAAAAAAACTTTAAACTATGTATTTATATTATGATCAAAAAAACCTGTCAATATTTATTTGCATATTATCGTTTCTATAATATTATTATATTTGTATTATTAATTACAAAAACATTACTAAAAAGTGTTCATTCATATATTATTATTATTATAAAAAACTTTAAAATATGTATTTATATTATGATAAAAAAACCTGTGAATATTTATTTGCATATTATCCTTCCTATAATATTATTATATATGTATTATTAATAACAAAAACATTATTAAAAAGTGTTCATTCATATATAATTATTATTATAAAAATATTATAAAATATGTATTTATATTATGATCAAAAACATTTATATATATTTATTTGTATATTATCCTTCCTATAATATTATTATATATGTATTATTAATAACAAAAACATTATTCAAAAGTGTTCATTCATATAAAATTATTATTATAAAAATATTATAAAATATGTATTTATATTATGATCAAAAACATTTATATATATTTATTTGTATATTATCCTTCCTATAATATTATTATATATGTATTATTAATAACAAAAACATCATTAAAAAGTGTTCATTCATATATAATTATAATTATAAAAAAACTTTAAACTATGTATTTATATTATGATCAAAAAAACCTGTCAATATTTATTTTCATATTATCGTTTCTATAATATTATTATATTTGTATTATTAATTACAAAAACATTACTAAAAAGTGTTCATTCATATATAATTATTATTATAAAAAACTTTAAAATATGTATTTATATTATGATAAAAAAAACCTGTGAATATTTATTTGCATATTATCCTTCCTATAATATTATTATATATGTATTATTAATTACAAAAACATCATTAAAAAGTGTTCATTCATATATAATTATTTTTATATAAAAATTTTAAAATATGTATTTATATTATGATCAAAAAAACCTGTCAATATTTATTTGCATATTATCGTTTCTATAATATTAATATATTTGTATTATTAATTACAAAAACATTACTAAAAAGTGTTCATTCATATATAATTATAATTATAAAAAAACTTTAAACTATGTATTTATATTATGATCAAAAAAACCTGTCAATATTTATTTGCATATTATTGTTTCTATAATATTATTATATTTGTATTATTAATTACAAAAACATTACTAAAAAGTGTTCATTCATATATAATTATTATTATAAAAAACTTTAAAATATGTATTTATGTTATGATAAAAAAAACCTGTCAATATTTAATTGCATATTATCCTTCCTATAATATTAATATATATGTATTATTAATAACAAAAACATTATTCAAAATTGTTCATTCATATATAATTATTTTTATATAAAAATATTATAAAATATGTATTTATATTATGATCAAAAACATTTATATATATTTATTTGTATATTATCCTTCCTATAATATTATTATATATGTATTATTAATAACAAAAACATTATTAAAAAGTGTTCATTCATATATTATTATTATTATAAAAATATTATAAAATATGTATATATATTATGATCAAAAACATTTATATATATTTATTTGTATATTATCCTTTCTATAATATTATTATATATGTATTATTCATAACAAAAACATTATTAAAAAGTGTTCATTCATATATAATTATAATTATAAAAAAACTTTAAACTATGTATTTATATTATGATCAAAAAACCTGTCAATATTTATTTGCATATTATCGTTTCTATAATATTATTATATTTGTATTATTAATTACAAAAACATTACTAAAAAGTGTTCATTCATATATAATTATTATTATAAAAAACTTTAAAATATGTATTCATATTATGATAAAAAAAACCTGTGAATATTTATTTGCATATTATCCTTAGTATAATATTATTATATATGTATTATTAATTACAAAAACATCATTAAAAAGTGTTCATTCATATATAATTATTTTTATATAAAAACTTTAAAATATGTATTTATATTATGATAAAAAAAACCTGTCAATATTTAATTGCATATTATCCTTACTATAATATTAATATATATGTATTATTATTATTAAAAACATTATTAAAAAGTGTTCATTCATATATAATTATAATTATAAAAAATATTATAAAATATGTATTTATATTATGATCAAAAACATTTATATATATTTATTTTTATATTATCCTTCCTATAATATTATTATATATGTATTATTAATAACAAAAACATTATTAAAAAGTGTTCATTCATATATAATTATTATTATAAAAATATTATAAAATATGTATTTATATTATGATCAAAAACATTTATATATATTTATTTGTATATTATCCTTTCTATAATATTATTATATATGTATTATTAATAACAAAAACATTATTAAAAAGTGTTCATTCATATATAATTATAATTATAAAAATATTATAAAATATGTATTTATATTATGATCAAAAACATTTATATATATTTATTTGTATATTATCCTTCCTATAATATTATTATATATGTATTATTAATAAAAAAAACATTATTAAAAAGTGTTCATTCATATATAATTATAATTATAAAAATATTATAAAATATGTATTTATATTATGATCAAAAACATTTATATATATTTATTTGTATATTATCCTTCCTATAATATTATTATATATGTATTATTAATAACAAAAACATTATTAAAAAGTGTTCATTCATATATTATTATTATTATAAAAATATTATAAAATATGTATTTATATTATGATCAAAAACATTTATATATATTTATTTGTATATTATCCTTTCTATAATATTATTATATATGTATTATTCATAACAAAAACATTATTAAAAAGTGTTCATTCATATATAATTATAATTATAAAAAAACTTTAAACTATGTATTTATATTATGATCAAAAAACCTGTCAATATTTATTTGCATATTATCGTTTCTATAATATTATTATATTTGTATTATTAATTACAAAAACATTACTAAAAAGTGTTCATTCATATATAATTATTATTATAAAAAAACTTTAAACTATGTATTTATATTATGATCACAAAAACCTGTCAATATCTATTTGCATATTATCGTTTCTATAATATTATTATATTTGTATTATTAATTACAAAAACATTACTAAAAAGTGTTCATTCATATATTATTATTATTATAAAAAACTTTAAAATATGTATTTATATTATGATAAAAAAAACCTGTGAATATTTATTTGCATATTATCCTTCCTATAATATTATTATATATGTATTATTAATTACAAAAACATCATTAAAAAGTGTTCATTCATATATAATTATTTTTATATAAAAATTTTAAAATATGTATTTATATTATGATAAAAAAAACCTGTCAATATTTAATTGCATATTATCCTTACTATAATATTAATATATATGTATTATTATTATTAAAAAAATTATTAAAAAGTGTTCATTCATATATAATTATAATTAAAAAAAAATATTATAAAATATGTATTTATATTATGATCAAAAACATTTATATATATTTATTTTTATATTATCCTTCCTATAATATTATTATATATGTATTATTAATAACAAAAAAATTAAAAAGTGTTCATTCATATATAATTATTATTATAAAAATATTATAAAATATGTATTTATATTATGATCAAAAACATTTATATATATTTATTTGTATATTATCCTTCCTATAATATTATTATATATGTATTATTAATAACAAAAACATTATTAAAAAGTGTTCATTCATATATAATTATAATTATAAAAATATTATAAAATATGTATTTATATTATGATCAAAAACATTTATATATATTTATTTGTATATTATCCTTCCTATAATATTATTATATATGTATTATTAATAACAAAAACATTATTAAAAAGTGTTCATTCATATATAATTATTATTATAAAAATATTATAAAATATGTATTTATATTATAATCAAAAACATTTATATATATTTATTTGTATATTATCCTTCCTATAATATTATAATATATGTATTATTCATAACAAAAACATTATTAAAAAGTGTTCATTCATATATAATTATAATTATAAAAAAACTTTAAACTACGTATTTATATTATGATCAATAAAACCTGTCAATATTTATTTGCATATTATCGTTTCTATAATATTATTATATTTGTATTATTAATTACAAAAACATAACTAAAAAGTGTTCATTCATATATAATTATTTTTATATAAAAATTTTAAAATATGTATTTATATTATGATAAAAAAAACCTGTCAATATTTAATTGCATATTATCCTTACTATAATATTAATATATATGTATTATTATTATTAAAAACATTATTAAAAAGTGTTCATTCATATATAATTATAATTATAAAAATATTATAAAATATGTATTTATATTATGATCAAAAACATTTATATATATTTATTTGTATATTATCCTTCCTATAATATTATTATATATGTATTATTAATAACAAAAACATTATTAAAACGTGTTCATTCATATATTATTATTATTATAAAAATATTATAAAATATGTATTTATATTATGATAAAAAACATTTATATATATTTATTTGTATATTATCCTTCCTATAATATTATTATATATGTATTATTAATAACAAAAACATTATTAAAAAGTGTTCATTCATATATTATTATTATTATAAAAATATTATAAAATATGTATTTATATTATGATCAAAAACATTTATATATATTTATTTGTATATTATCCTTCCTATAATATTATTATATATGTATTATTCATAACAAAAACATTATTAAAAAGTGTTCATTCATATATAATTATAATTATAAAAAAACTTTAAACTATGTATTTATATTATGATCAAAAAAACCTGTCAATATTTATTTGCATATTATCGTTTCTATAATATTATTATATTTGTAATATTAATTACAAAAACATTACTAAAAAGTGTTCATTCATATATAATTATTATTATAAAAAACTTTAAAATATGTATTTATATTATGATAAAAAAAACCTGTGAATATTTATTTGCATATTATCCTTCCTATAATATTATTATATATGTATTATTAATTACAAAAACATCATTAAAAAGTGTTCATTCGTATATAATTATTTTTATATAAAAATTTTAAAATAAGTATTTATATTATGATAAAAAAACCTGTCAATATTTAATTGCATATTATCCAATGATATTATGAATGAACACTTTTTAGTAATGTTTTTGTAATTAATAATACAAATATAATAATATTATAGAAACGATAATATGAAAATAAATATTGACAGGTTTTTTTGATCATAATATAAATACATAGTTTAAAGTTTTTTTATAATTATAATTATATATGAATGAACACTTTTTAATAATGTTTTTGTTATGAATAATACATATATAATAATATTATAGGAAGGATAATATACAAATAAATATATAAAAATGTTTTTGATCATTATATAAATACATATTTTATAATATTTTTATAATTATAATTATATATGAATGAACACTTTTTAATAATGTTTTTAATAATAATAATACATATATATTAATATTATAGTAAGGATAGTATGCAATTAAATATTGACAGGTTTTTTTAATCATAATATAAATACATATTTTATAATTTTTATATAAAAATAATTATATATGAATGAACACTTTTGAATAATGTTTTTGTTATTAATAATACATATATAATAATATTATAGGAAGGATAATATACAAATAAATATATATAAATGTTTTTGATCATAATATAAATACATATTTTATAATATTTTTATAATAATAATTATATATGAATGAACACTTTTTAATAATGTTTTTGTTATTAATAATACATATATAATAATATTATAGGAAGGATAATATGCAAATAAATATTCACAGGTTTTTTTATCATAATATAAATACATATTTTAAAGTTTTTTATAATAATAATAATATATGAATGAACACTTTTTAGTAATGTTTTTGTAATTAATAATACAAATATAATAATATTATAGAAACGATAATATGCAAATAGATATTGACAGGTTTTTGTGATCATAATATAAATACATAGTTTAAAGTTTTTTTATAATAATAATTATATATGAATGAACACTTTTTAGTAATGTTTTTGTAATTAATAATTAAAAAATATTATAATATTATAGAAACGATAATATGCAAATAAATATTGACAGGTTTTTTGATCATAATATAAATACATAGTTTAAAGTTTTTTTATAATTATAATTATATATGAATGAACACTTTTTAATAATGTTTTTGTTATGAATAAAACATATATAATAATATTATAGAAAGGATAATATACAAATAAATATATATAAATGTTTTTGATCATAATATAAATACATATTTTATAATATTTTTATAATAATAATAATATATGAATGAACACTTTTTAATAATGTTTTTGTTATTAATAATACATATATAATAATATTATAGGAAGAATAATATACAAATAAATATATATAAATGTTTTTGATCATAATATAAATACATATTTTATAATATTTTTATAATTATAATTATATATGAATGAACACTTTTTAATAATGTTTTTGTTATTAATAATACATATATAATAATATTATAGGAAGGATAATATACAAATAAATATATATAAATGTTTTTGATCATAATATAAATACATATTTTATAATATTTTTATAATTATAATTATATATGAATGAACACTTTTTAATAATGTTTTTGTTATTAATAATACATATATAATAATATTATAGAAAGGATAATATACAAATAAATATATATAAATGTTTTTGATCATAATATAAATACATATTTTATAATATTTTTATAATAATAATTATATATGAATGAACACTTTTTAATAATGTTTTTAATAATAATAATACATATATATTAATATTATAGTAAGGATAATATGCAATTAAATATTGACAGGTTTTTTTTATCATAATATAAATACATATTTTAAAATTTTTATATAAAAATAATTATATATGAATGAACACTTTTTAATGATGTTTTTGTAATTAATAATACATATATAATAATATTATAGGAAGGATAATATGCAAATAAATATTCACAGGTTTTTTTTATCATAATATAAATACATATTTTAAAGTTTTTTATAATAATAATTATATATGAATGAACACTTTTTAGTAATGTTTTTGTAATTAATAATACAAATATAATAATATTATAGAAACGATAATATGCAAATAAATATTGACAGGTTTTTTGATCATAATATAAATACATAGTTTAAAGTTTTTTTATAATTATAATTATATATGAATGAACACTTTTTAATAATGTTTTTGTTATGAATAATACATATATAATAATATTATAGAAAGGATAATATACAAATAAATATATATAAATGTTTTTGATCATAATATATATACATATTTTATAATATTTTTATAATAATAATAATATATGAATGAACACTTTTTAATAATGTTTTTGGTATTAATAATACATATATAATAATATTATAGGAAGGATAATATACAAATAAATATATATAAATGTTTTTGATCATAATATAAATACATATTTTATAATATTTTTATATAAAAATATTTATATATGAATGAACAATTTTTAATCATGTTTTTAATAATAATAATACATAAATATTAATATTATAGGAAGGATAATATGCAATTAATTATTGACAGGTTTTTTTTATCATAACATAAATACATATTTTAAAGTTTTTTATAATAATAATTATATATGAATGAACACTTTTTAGTAATGTTTTTGTAATTAATAATACAAATATAATAATATTATAGAAACAATAATATGCAAATAAATATTGACAGGTTTTTTTGATCATAATATAAATACATAGTTTAAAGTTTTTTTATAATTATAATTATATATGAATGAACACTTTTTAATAATGTTTTTGTTATGAATAATACATATATAATAATATTATAGGAAGGATAATATACAAATAAATATATATAAATGTTTTTGATCATAATATAAATACATATTTTATAATATTTTTATAATTATAATTATATATGAATGAACACTTTTTAATAATGTTTTTAATAATAATAATACATATATATTAATATTATAGTAAGGATAATATGCAATTAAATATTGACAGGTTTTTTTATCATAATATAAATACATATTTTAAAATTTTTATATAAAAATAATTATATATGAATGAACACTTTTCAATGATGTTTTTGTTATTAATAATACATATATAATAATATTATAGGAAGGATAATATACAAATAAATATATATAAATGTTTTTGATCATAATATAAATACATATTTTATAATATTTTTATAATAATAATTATATATGAATGAACACTTTTAAATAATGTTTTTGTTATTAATAATACATATATAATAATATTATAGGAAGGATAATATACAAATAAATATATATAAATGTTTTTAATCATAATATAAATACATATTTTATAATATTTTTATAATTATAATTATATATGAATGAACACTTTTTAATAATGTTTTTAATAATAATAATACATATATATTAATATTATAGGAAGGATAATATGCAATTAAATATTGACAGGTTTTTTTTATTATAATATAAATACATATTTTAAAGTTTTTTATAATAATAATTATATATGAATGAACACTTTTTAGTAATGTTTTTGTAATTAATAATACAAATATAATAATATTATAGAAACAATAATATGCAAATAAATATTGACAGGTTTTTTTGATCATAATATAAATACATAGTTTAAAGTTTTTTTATAATTATAATTATATATGAATGAACACTTTTTAATAATGTTTTTGTTATGAATAATACATATATAATAATATTATAGGAAGGATAATATACAAATAAATATATAAAAATGTTTTTGATCATAATATAAATACATATTTTATAATATTTTTATAATTATAATTATATATGAATGAACACTTTTTAATAATGTTTTTAATAATAATAATACATATATATTTATATTATAGTAAGGATAATATGCAATTAAATATTGACAGGTTTTTTTTATCATAATATAAATACATATTTTATAATTTTTATATAAAAATAATTATATATGAATGAACACTTTTTAATGATGTTTTTGTTATTAATAATACATATATAATAATATTATAGGAAGGATAATATACAAATAAATATATATAAATGTTTTTGATCATAATATAAATACATATTTTATAATATTTTTATAATAATAATTATATATGAATGAACACTTTTGAATAATGTTTTTGTTATTAATAATACATATATAATATATATAATATTATAGGAAGGATAATATACAAATAAATATATATAAATGTTTTTGATCATAATATAAATACATATTTTATAATATTTTTATAATAATAAATATATATGAATGAACACTTTTTAATAATGTTTTTGTTATTAATAATACATATATAATAATATTATAGGAAGGATAATATACAAATAAATATATATAAATGTTTTTGATCATAATATAAATACATATTTTATAATATTTTTATAATTATAATTATATATGAATGAACACTTTTTAATAATGTTTTTAATAATAATAATACATATATATTATTATTATAGTAAGGATAATATGCAATTAAATATTGACAGTTTTTTTTTATCATAATATAAATACATATTTTAAAATTTTTATATAAAAATAATTATATATGAATGAACACTTTTTAATGATGTTTTTGTAATTAATAATACATATATAATAATATTATAGGAAGGATAATATGCAAATAAATATTCACAGGTTTTTTTTTATCATAATATAAATACATATTTTAAAGTTTTTTATAATAATAATTATATATGAATGAACACTTTTTAGTAATGTTTTTGTAATTAATAATACAAATATAATAATATTATAGAAACGATAATATGCAAATAAATATTGACAGGTTTTTTTGATCATAATATAAATACATAGTTTAAAGTTTTTTTATAATTATAATTATATATGAATGAACACTTTTTAATAATGTTTTTGTTATGAATAATACATATATAATAATATTATAGGAAGGATAATATACAAATAAATATATATAAATGTTTTTGATCATAATATAAATACATATTTTATAATATTTTTATAATAACAATTATATATGAATGAACACTTTTTAATAATGTTTCTGTTATTAATAATACATATATAATAATATTATAGGAAGGATAATATACAAATAAATATATACAAATGTTTTTGATCATAATATAAATACATATTTTATAATATTTTTATAATTATAAATATATATGAATAAACACTTTTTAATAATGATTTTAATAATAATAATACATATATATTAATATTATAGTAAGGATAATATGCAATTAAATATTGACAGGTTTTTTTTATCATATTATAAATACATATTTTAAAATTTTTATATAAAAATAATTATATATGAATGAACACTTTTTAATGATGTTTTTGTAATTAATAATACATATATAATAATATTATAGGAAGGATAATATGCAAATAAATATTCACAGGTTTTTTTTATCATAATATAAATACATATTTTAAAGTTTTTTATAATAATAATTATATATGAATGAACACTTTTTAGTAATGTTTTTGTAATTAATAATACAAATATAATAATATTATAGAAACGATAATATGAAAATAAATATTGAAAGGTTTTTTTGATCATAATATAAATACATAGTTTAAAGTTTTTTTATAATTATAATTATATATGAATGAACACTTTTTAATAATGTTTTTGTTATGAATAATACATATATAATAATATTATATGAAGGATAATATACAAATAAATATATATAAATGTTTTTGAGCATAATATAAATACATATTTTATAATATTTTTATAATTATAATTATATATGAATGAACACTTTTTAATAATGTTTTTAATAATAATAATACATATATATTAATATTATAGTAAGGATAATATGCAATTAAATATTGACAGGTTTTTTTATCATAATATAAATACATATTTTAAAATTTTTATATAAAAATAATTATATATGAATGAACACTTTTTAATGATGTTTTTGTAATTAATAATACATATATAATAATATTATAGGAAGGATAATATGCAAATAAATATTCACAGGTTTTTTTTTATCATAATATAAATACATATTTTAAAGTTTTTTATAATAATAATTATATATGAATGAACACTTTTTAGTAATGTTTTTGTAATTAATAATACAAATATAATAATATTATAGAAACGATAATATGAAAATAAATATTGACAGGTTTTTTTGATCATAATATAAATACATAGTTTAAAGTTTTTTTATAATAATAATTATATATGAATGAACACATTTTAGTAATGTTTTTGTAATTAATAATACAAATATAATAATATTATAGAAACGATAATATGCAAATAAATATTGACAGGTTTTTTTGATCATAATATAAATACATAGTTTAAAGTTTTTTTATAATTATAATTATATATGAATGAACACTTTTTAATAATGTTTTTGTTATGAATAATACATATATAATAATATTATAGGAAGGATAATATACAAATAAATATATATAAATGTTTTTGATCATAATATAAATACATATTTTATAATATTTTTATAATAACAATTATATATGAATGAACACTTTTTAATAATGTTTCTGTTATTAATAATACATATATAATAATATTATAGGAAGGATAATATACAAATAAATATATACAAATGTTTTTGATCATAATATAAATACATATTTTATAATATTTTTATAATTATAAATATATATGAATAAACACTTTTTAATAATGATTTTAATAATAATAATACATATATATTAATATTATAGTAAGGATAATATGCAATTAAATATTGACAGGTTTTTTTTATCATATTATAAATACATATTTTAAAATTTTTATATAAAAATAATTATATATGAATGAACACTTTTTAATGATGTTTTTGTAATTAATAATACATATATAATAATATTATAGGAAGGATAATATGCAAATAAATATTCACAGGTTTTTTTTATCATAATATAAATACATATTTTAAAGTTTTTTATAATAATAATTATATATGAATGAACACTTTTTAGTAATGTTTTTGTAATTAATAATACAAATATAATAATATTATAGAAACGATAATATGAAAATAAATATTGAAAGGTTTTTTTGATCATAATATAAATACATAGTTTAAAGTTTTTTTATAATTATAATTATATATGAATGAACACTTTTTAATAATGTTTTTGTTATGAATAATACATATATAATAATATTATATGAAGGATAATATACAAATAAATATATATAAATGTTTTTGAGCATAATATAAATACATATTTTATAATATTTTTATAATTATAATTATATATGAATGAACACTTTTTAATAATGTTTTTAATAATAATAATACATATATATTAATATTATAGTAAGGATAATATGCAATTAAATATTGACAGGTTTTTTTATCATAATATAAATACATATTTTAAAATTTTTATATAAAAATAATTATATATGAATGAACACTTTTTAATGATGTTTTTGTAATTAATAATACATATATAATAATATTATAGGAAGGATAATATGCAAATAAATATTCACAGGTTTTTTTTTATCATAATATAAATACATATTTTAAAGTTTTTTATAATAATAATTATATATGAATGAACACTTTTTAGTAATGTTTTTGTAATTAATAATACAAATATAATAATATTATAGAAACGATAATATGAAAATAAATATTGACAGGTTTTTTTGATCATAATATAAATACATAGTTTAAAGTTTTTTTATAATTATAATTATATATGAATGAACACTTTTTAATAATGTTTTTGTTATGAATAATACATATATAATAATATTATAGGAAGGATAATATACAAATAAATATATAAAAATGTTTTTGATCATAATATAAATACATATTTTATAATATTTTTATAATAATAATTATATATGAATGAACACTTTTGAATAATGTTTTTGTTATTAATAATACATATATAATAATATTATAGGAAGGATAATATACAAATAAATATATATAAATGTTTTTGATCATAATATAAATACATATTTTATAATATTTTTATGATAATAATTATATATGAATGAACACTTTTTAATAATGTTTTTGTTATTAATAATACATATATAATAATATTATAGGAAGGATAATATGCAAATAAATATTCACAGGTTTTTTTATCATAATATTAATACATATTTTAAAGTTTTTTATAATAATAATAATATATGAATGAACACTTTTTAGTAATGTTTTTGTAATTAATAATACAAATATAATAATATTATAGAAACGATAATATGCAAATAAATATTGACAGGTTTTTTTGATCATAATATAAATACATAGTTTAAAGTTTTTTTATAATAATAATTATATATGAATGAACACTTTTTAGTAATGTTTTTGTAATTAATAATACAAATATAATAATATTATAGAAACGATAATATGCAAATAAATATTGACAGGTTTTTTTGATCATAATATAAATACATAGTTTAAAAATTTTTTATAATTATAATTATATATGAATGAACACTTTTTAATAATGTTTTTGTTATGAATAATACATATATAATAATATTATAGGAAGGATAATATACAAATAAATATATATAAATGTTTTTGATCATAATATAAATACATATTTTATAATATTTTTATAATAATAATAATATATGAATGAACACTTTTTAATAATGTTTTTGTTATGAATAATACATATATAATAATATTATAGGAAGGATAATATACAAATAAATATATATAAATGTTTTTGATCATAATATAAATACATATTTTATAATATTTTTATAATAATAATTATATATGAATGAACACTTTTTAATGATGTTTTTGTAATTAATAATACATATATAATAATATTATAGGAAGGATAATATGCAAATAAATATTCACAGTTTTTTTTTATCATAATATAAATACATATTTAAAAGTTTTTTATAATAATAATTATATATGAATGAACACTTTTTAGTAATGTTTTTGTAATTAATAATACAAATATAATAATATTATAGAAACGATAATATGAAAATAAATATTGACAGGTTTTTTTGATCATAATATAAATACATAGTTTAAAGTTTTTTTATAATTATAATTATATATGAATGAACACTTTTTAATAATGTTTTTGTTATGAATAATACATATATAATAATATTATAGGAAGAATAATATACAAATAAATATATAAAAATGTTTTTGATCATAATATAAATACATATTTTATAATATTTTTATAATTATAATTATATATGAATGAACACTTTTTAATAATGTTTTTAATAATAATAATACATATATATTAATATTATAGTAAGGATAATATGCAATTAAATATTGACAGGTTTTTTTTATCATAATATAAATACATATTTTATAATTTTTATATAAAAATAATTATATATGAATGAACACTTTTTAATGATGTTTTTGTTATTAATAATACATATATAATAATATTATAGGAAGGATAATATACAAATAAATATATATAAATGTTTTTGATCATAATATAAATACATATTTTATAATAATTTTATAATAAAAATAATATATGAATGAACACTTTTTAATAATGTATTTGTTATTAATAATACATATATAATAATATTATAGGAAGGATAATATACAAATAAATATATAAAAATGTTTTTAATCATAACATAAATACATATTTTATAATATTTTTATAATAATAATTATATATGAATGAACACTTTTTAATAATGTTTTTGTTATTAATAATACATATATAATAATATTATAGGAAGGATAATATGCAAATAAATATTCACAGGTTTTTTTATCATAATATAAATACATATTTTAAAGTAATTTATAATAATAATTATATATGAATGAACACTTTTTAGTAATGTTTTTGTAATAAATAATACAAATATAATAATATTATAGAAACGATAATATGCAAATAAATATTGACAGGTTTTTTTGATCATAATATAAATACATAGTTTAAAGTTTTTTTATAATTATAATTATATATGAATGAACACTTTTTAATAATGTTTTTGTTATGAATAATACATATATAATAATATTATAGGAAGGATAATATACAAATAAATATATATAAATGTTTTTGATCATAATATAAATACATATTTTATAATATTTTTATAATAATAAATATATATGAATGAACACTTTTTAATAATGTTTTTGTTATTAATAATACATATATAATAATATTATAGGAAGGATAATATACAAATAAATATATATAAATGTTTTTGATCATAATATAAATACATATTTTATAATATTTTTATAATTATAATTATATATGAATGAACACTTTTTAATAATGTTTTTAATAATAATAATACATATATATTATTATTATAGTAAGGATAATATGCAATTAAATATTGACAGGTTTTTTTTATCATAATATAAATACATATTTTAAAATTTTTATAAAAAAATAATTATATATGAATGAACACTTTTTAATGATGTTTTTGTAATTAATAATACATATATAGTAATATTATAGGAAGGATAATATGCAAATAAATATTCACAGGTTTTTTTTATCATAATATAAATACATATTTAAAAGTTTTTTATAATAATAATTATATATGAATGAACACTTTTTAGTAATTTTTTTGTAATTAATAATACAAATATAATAATATTATAGAACTGATAATATGAAAATAAATATTGACAGGTTTTTTTGATCATAATATAAATACATAGTTTAAAGTTTTTTTATAATTATAATTATATATGAATGGACACTTTTTAATAATGTTTTTGTTATGAATAATACATATATAATAATATTATAGGAAGGATAATATACAAATAAATATATAAAAATGTTTTTGATCATAATATAAATACATATTTTATAATATTTTTATAAATATTATTATATATGAATGAACACTTTTTAATAATGTTTTTAATAATAATAATACATATATATTAATATTATAGTAAGGATAATATGCAATTAAATTATTATTAATTACAAAAACATTACTAAAAAGTGTTCATTCATATATAATTATTATTATAAAAAAACTTTAAACTATGTATTTATATTATGATCAAAAAAACCTGTCAATATTTAATTGCATATTATCGTTTCTATAATATTATTATATTTGTATTATTAATTACAAAAACATTACTAAAAAGTGTTCATTCATATATTATTATTATTATAAAAAACTTTAAAATATGTATTTATATTATGATAAAAAAACCTTGTGAATATTTATTTGCATATTATCCTTCCTAAAATATTATTATATATGTATTATTAATAACAAAAACATTATTAAAAAGTGTTCATTCATATATAATTATTATTATAAAAATATTATAAAATATGTATTTATATTATGATCAAAAACAATTTTATATATTTATTTGTATATTATCCTTCCTATAATATTATTATATATGTATTATTAATAACAAAAACATTATTAAAAAGTGTTCATTCATATATTATTATTATTATAAAATTATTATAAAATATGTATTTATATTATGATCAAAAACATTTATATATATTTATTTGTATATTGTCCTTCCTATAATATTATTATATATGTATTATTCATAACAAAAACATTATTAAAAAGTGTTCATTCATATATAATTATAATTATAAAAAAACTTTAAACTATGTATTTATATTATGATCAAAAAAACCTGTCAATATTTATTTGCATATTATCGTTTCTATAATATTATTATATTTGTATTATTAATTACAAAAACATTACTAAAAAGTGTTCATTCATATATAATTATTATTATAAAAAAACTTTAAACTATGTATTTATATTATGATCAAAAAAACCTGTCAATATTTATTTGCATATTATCGTTTCTATAATATTATTATATTTGTATTATTAATTACAAAAACATTACTAAAAAGTGTTCATTCATATATAATTATTATTATAAAAAAACTTTAAACTATGTATTTATATTATGATCAAAAAAACCTGTCAATATTTATTTGCATATTATCGTTTCTATAATATTATTATATTTGGATTATTAATTACAAAAACATTACTAAAAAGTGTTCATTCATATATTATTATTATTATAAAAAACTTTAAAATATGTATTAATATTATGATAAAAAAACCTGTGAATATTTATTTGCATATTATCCTTCCTATAATATTATTATATATGTATTATTAATAACAAAAACATTATTAAAAAGTGTTCATTCATATATAATTATTATTATAAAAATATTATAAAATATGTATTTATATTATGATCAAAAACATTTATATATATTTATTTGTATATTATCCTTCCTATAATATTATTATATATGTATTATTAATAACAAAAACATTATTCAAAAGTGTTCATTCATATATAATTATTATTATAAAAATATTATAAAATATGTATTTATATTATGATCAAAAACATTTATATATATTTATTTGTATATTATCCTTCCTATAATATTATTATATATGTATTATTAATAACAAAAACATCATTAAAAAGTGTTCATTCATATGTAATTATTTTTATATAAAAATTATAAAATATGTATTTATATTATGATAAAAAAAAACCTGTCAATATTTAATTGCATATTATCCTTACTATAATATTAATATATATGTATTATTATTATTAAAAACATTATTAAAAAGTGTTCATTCATATATAATTATAATTATTAAAAAACTTTAAACTATGTATTTATATTATGATCAAAAAAACCTGTCAATATTTATTTGCATATTATCGTTTCTATAATATTATTATATTTGTATTATTAATTACAAAAACATTACTAAAAAGTGTTCATTCATATATTATTATTATTATAAAAAAACTTTAAAATATGTATTTATATTATGATAAAAAAACCTGTGAATATTTATTTGCATATTATCCTTCCTATATTATTATTATATATGTATTATTAATAACAAAAACATTATTAAAAAGTGTTCATTCATATATAATTATTATTATAAAAATATTATAAAATATGTATTTATATTATGATCAAAAACATTTATATATATTTATTTGTATATTATCCTTCCTATAATATTATTATATATGTATTATTAATAACAAAATCATTATTAAAAAGTGTTCATTCATATATAATTATAATTATAAAAATATTATAAAATATGTTTTTATATTATGATCAAAAACATTTATATATATTTATTTGTATATTATCCTTCCTATAATATTATTATATATGTATTATTCATAACAAAAACATTATTAAAAAGTGTTCATTCATATATAATTATAATTATAAAAAAACTTTAAACTATGTATTTATATTATGATCAAAAAACCTGTCAATATTTATTTTCATATTATCGTTTCTATAATATTATTATATTTGTATTATTAATTACAAAAACATTACTAAAAAGTGTTCATTCATATATAATTATTATTATAAAAAACTTTTAAATATGTATTTATATTATGATAAAAAAAAACTGTGAATATTTATTTGCATATTATCCTTCCTATAATATTATTATATATGTATTATTAATTACAAAAACATCATTAAAAAGTGTTCATTCATATATAATTATTATTATAAAAATATTATAAAATATGTATTTATAATATGATCAAAAACATTTATATATATTTATTTGTATATTATCCTTCCTATAATATTATTATATATGTATTATTAATAACAAAAACATCATTAAAAAGTGTTCATTCATATATAATTATTTTTATATAAAAATTATAAAATATGTATTTATATTATGATAAAAAAACCTGTCAATATTTAATTGCATATTATCCTTACTATAATATTAATATATATGTATTATTATTATTAAAAACATTATTAAAAAGTGTTCATTCATATATAATTATAATTATAAAAATATTATAAAATATGTATTTATATTATGATCAAAAACATTTTTATATATTTATTTGTATATTATCCTTCCTATAATATTATTATATATGTATTATTCATAACAAAAACATTATTAAAAAGTGTTCATTCATATATAATTATAATTATAAAAAAACATTAAACTATGTATTTATATTATGATCAAAAAAACCTGTCAATATTTATTTTCATATTATCGTTTCTATAATATTATTATATTTGTATTATTAATTACAAAAACATTACTAAAAAGTGTTCATTCATATATAATTATTATTATAAAAAACTTTTAAATATGTATTTATATTATGATAAAAAAAAACTGTGAATATTTATTTGCATATTATCCTTCCTATAATATTATTATATATGTATTATTAATAACAAAAACATTATTAAAAAGTGTTCATTCATATATAATTATTATTATAAAAATATTATAAAATATGTATTTATATTATGATCAAAAACATTTATATATATTTATTTGTATATTATCCTTCCTATAATATTATTATATATGTCTTATTCATAACAAAAACATTATTAAAAAGTGTTCATTCATATATTATTATTATTATAAAAATATTATAAAATATGTATTTATATTATGATCAAAAACATTTATATATATTTATTTGTATATTATCCTTCCTATAATATTATTATATATGTATTATTCATAACAAAAACATTATTAAAAAGTGTTCATTCATATATAATTATAATTATAAAAAAACTTTAAACTATGTATTTATATTATGATCAAAAAAACCTGTCAATATTTATTTGCATATTATCGTTTCTATAATATTATTATATTTGTATTATTAATTACAAAAACATTACTAAAAAGTGTTCATTCATATATAATTATTATTATAAAAAAACTTTAAACTATGTATTTATATTATGATCAAAAAAACCTGTCAATATTTATTTGCATATTATCGTTTCTATAATATTATTATATTTGTATTATTAATTACAAAAACATTACTAAAAAGGGTTCATTCATATATTATTATTATTATAAAAAACTTTAAAATATGTATTTATATTATGATAAAAAAACCTGTGAATATTTATTTGCATATTATCCTTCCTATAATATTATTATATATGTATTATTAATAACAAAAACATTATTAAAAAGTGTTCATTCATATATAATTATTATTATAAAAATATTATAAAATATGTATTTATATTATGATCAAAAACATTTATATATATTTATTTGTATATTATCCTTCCTATAATATTATTATATATGTATTATTAATAACAAAAACATTATTCAAAAGTGTTCATTCATATATAATTATTATTATAAAAATATTATAAAATATGTATTTATATTATGATCAAAAACATTTATATATATTTATTTGTATATTATCCTTCCTATAATATTATTATATATGTATTATTAATAACAAAAACATCATTAAAAAGTGTTCATTCATATATAATTATTTTTATATAAAAATTATAAAATATGTATTTATATTATGATAAAAAAAACCTGTCAATATTTAATTGCATATTATCCTTACTATAATATTAATATATATGTATTATTATTATGAAAAACATTATTAAAAAGTGTTCATTCATATATAATTATAATTATAAAAATATTATAAAATATGTATTTATATTATGATCAAAAACATTTTTATATATTTATTTGTATATTATCCTTCCTATAATATTATTATATATGTATTATTCATAACAAAATCATTATTAAAAAGTGTTCATTCATATATAATTATAATTATAAAAATATTATAAAATATGTTTTTATATTATGATCAAAAAAATTTATATATATTTATTTGTATATTATCCTTCCTATAATATTATTATATATGTATTATTCATAACAAAAACATTATTAAAAAGTGTTCATTCATATATAATTATAATTATAAAAAAACTTTAAACTATGTATTTATATTATGATCAAAAAAACCTGTCAATATTTATTTTCATATTATCGTTTCTATAATATTATTATATTTGTATTATTAATTACAAAAACATTACTAAAAAGTGTTCATTCATATATAATTATTATTATAAAAAACTTTTAAATATGTATTATTTATATTATGATAAAAAAAAACTGTGAATATTTATTCGCATATTATCCTTCCTATAATATTATTATATATGTATTATTAATTACAAAAACATCATTAAAAAGTGTTCATTCATATATAATTATTATTATAAAAATATTATAAAATATGTATTTATATTATGATCAAAAACATTTATATATATTTATTTGTATATTATCCTTCCTATAATATTATTATATATGTATTATTAATAACAAAAACATCATTAAAAAGTGTTCATTTATATATAATTATTTTTATATAAAAATTATAAAATATGTATTTATATTATGATAAAAAAAACCTGTCAATATTTAATTGCATATTATCCTTACTATAATATTAATATATATGTATTATTATTATTAAAAACATTATTAAAAAGTGTTCATTCATATATAATTATAATTATAAAAATATTATAAAATATGTATTTATATTATGATCAAAAAAACCTGTCAATATTTATTTTCATATTATCGTTTCTATAATATTATTATATTTGTATTATTAATTACAAAAACATTACTAAAAAGTGTTCATTCATATATAATTATTATTATAAAAAACTTTTAAATATGTATTTATATTATGATAAAAAAAACTGTGAATATTTATTTGCATATTATCCTTCCTATAATATTATTATATATGTATTATTAATAACAAAAACATTATTAAAAAGTGTTCATTCATATATAATTATTATTATAAAAATATTATAAAATATGTATTTATATTATGATCAAAAACATTTATATATATTTATTTGTATATTATCCTTCCTATAATATTATTATATATGTCTTATTCATAACAAAAACATTATTAAAAAGTGTTCATTCATATATTATTATTATTATAAAAATATTATAAAATATGTATTTATATTATGATCAAAAACATTTATATATATTTATTTGTATATTATCCTTCCTATAATATTATCATATATGTATTATTCATAACAAAAACATTATTAAAAAGTGTTCATTCATATATAATTATAATTATAAAAAAACTTTAAACTATGTATTTATATTATGATCAAAAAAACCTGTCAATATTTATTTGCATATTATCGTTTCTATAATATTATTATATTTGTATTATTAATTACAAAAACATTACTAAAAAGTGTTCATTCATATATAATTATTATTATAAAAAAACTTTAAACTATGTATTTATATTATGATCAAAAAAACCTGTCAATATTTATTTGCATATTATCGTTTCTATAATATTATTATATTTGTATTATTAATTACAAAAACATTACTAAAAAGGGTTCATTCATATATTATTATTATTATAAAAAACTTTAAAATATGTATTTATATTATGATAAAAAAACCTGTGAATATTTATTTGCATATTATCCTTCCTATAATATTATTATATATGTATTATTAATAACAAAAACATTATTAAAAAGTGTTCATTCATATATAATTATTATTATAAAAATATTATAAAATATGTATTTATATTATGATCAAAAACATTTATATATATTTATTTGTATATTATCCTTCCTATAATATTATTATATATGTATTATTAATAACAAAAACATTATTCAAAAGTGTTCATTCATATATAATTATTATTATAAAAATATTATAAAATATGTATTTATATTATGATAAAAAAAACCTGTCAATATTTAATTGCATATTATCCTTACTATAATATTAATATATATGTATTATTATTATGAAAAACATTATTAAAAAGTGTTCATTCATATATAATTATAATTATAAAAATATTATAAAATATGTATTTATATTATGATCAAAAACATTTTTATATATTTATTTGTATATTATCCTTCCTATAATATTATTATATATGTATTATTCATAACAAAAACATTATTAAAAAGTGTTCATTCATATATAATTATAATTATTAAAAAACTTTAAACTATGTATTTATATTATGATCAAAAAAACCTGTCAATATTTATTTGCATATTATCGTTTCTATAATATTATTATATTTGTATTATTAATTACAAAAACATTACTAAAAAGTGTTCATTCATATATTATTATTATTATAAAAAAACTTTAAAATATGTATTTATATTATGATAAAAAAACCTGTGAATATTTATTTGCATATTATCCTTCCTATATTATTATTATATATGTATTATTAATAACAAAAACATTATTAAAAAGTGTTCATTCATATATAATTATTATTATAAAAATATTATAAAATATGTATTTATATTATGATCAAAAACATTTATATATATTTATTTGTATATTATCCTTCCTATAATATTATTATATATGTATTATTAATAACAAAATCATTATTAAAAAGTGTTCATTCATATATAATTATAATTATAAAAATATTATAAAATATGTTTTTATATTATGATCAAAAACATTTATATATATTTATTTGTATATTATCCTTCCTATAATATTATTATATATGTATTATTCATAACAAAAACATTATTAAAAAGTGTTCATTCATATATAATTATAATTATAAAAAAACTTTAAACTATGTATTTATATTATGATCAAAAAACCTGTCAATATTTATTTTCATATTATCGTTTCTATAATATTATTATATTTGTATTATTAATTACAAAAACATTACTAAAAAGTGTTCATTCATATATAATTATTATTATAAAAAACTTTTAAATATGTATTTATATTATGATAAAAAAAAACTGTGAATATTTATTTGCATATTATCCTTCCTATAATATTATTATATATGTATTATTAATTACAAAAACATCATTAAAAAGTGTTCATTCATATATAATTATTATTATAAAAATATTATAAAATATGTATTTATAATATGATCAAAAACATTTATATATATTTATTTGTATATTATCCTTCCTATAATATTATTATATATGTATTATTAATAACAAAAACATCATTAAAAAGTGTTCATTCATATATAATTATTTTTATATAAAAATTATAAAATATGTATTTATATTATGATAAAAAAACCTGTCAATATTTAATTGCATATTATCCTTACTATAATATTAATATATATGTATTATTATTATTAAAAACATTATTAAAAAGTGTTCATTCATATATAATTATAATTATAAAAATATTATAAAATATGTATTTATATTATGATCAAAAACATTTTTATATATTTATTTGTATATTATCCTTCCTATAATATTATTATATATGTATTATTCATAACAAAAACATTATTAAAAAGTGTTCATTCATATATAATTATAATTATAAAAAAACATTAAACTATGTATTTATATTATGATCAAAAAAACCTGTCAATATTTATTTTCATATTATCGTTTCTATAATATTATTATATTTGTATTATTAATTACAAAAACATTACTAAAAAGTTTTCATTCATATATAATTATTATTATAAAAAACTTTTAAATATGTATTTATATTATGATAAAAAAAAACTGTGAATATTTATTTGCATATTATCCTTCCTATAATATTATTATATATGTATTATTAATTACAAAAACATCATTAAAAAGTGTTCATTCATATATAATTATTATTATAAAAATATTATAAAATATATATTTATATTATGATCAAAAACATTTGTATATATTAATTTGTATATTATCCTTCCTATAATATTATTATATATGTATTATTAATAACAAAAACATTATTAAAAAGTGTTCATTCATATATAATTATTATTATAAAAATATTATAAAATATGTATTTATATTATGATCAAAAACATTTATATATATTTATTTGTATATTATCCTTCCTATAATATTATTATATATGTCTTATTCATAACAAAAACATTATTAAAAAGTGTTCATTCATATATTATTATTATTATAAAAATATTATAAAATATGTATTTATATTATGATCAAAAACATTTATATATATTTATTTGTATATTATCCTTCCTATAATATTATTATATATGTATTATTCATAACAAAAACATTATTAAAAAGTGTTCATTCATATATAATTATAATTATAAAAAAACTTTAAACTATGTATTTATATTATGATCAAAAAAACCTGTCAATATTTATTTGCATATTATCGTTTCTATAATATTATTATATTTGTATTATTAATTACAAAAACATTACTAAAAAGTGTTCATTCATATATAATTATTATTATAAAAAAACTTTAAACTATGTATTTATATTATGATCAAAAAAACCTGTCAATATTTATTTGCATATTATCGTTTCTATAATATTATTATATTTGTATTATTAATTACAAAAACATTACTAAAAAGTGTTCATTCATATATTATTATTATTATAAAAAACTTTAAAATATGTATTTATATTATGATAAAAAAACCTGTGAATATTTATTTGCATATTATCCTTCCTATAATATTATTATATATGTATTATTAATAACAAAAACATTATTAAAAAGTGTTCATTCATATATAATTATTATTATAAAAATATTATAAAATATGTATTTATATTATGATCAAAAACATTTATATATATTTATTTGTATATTATCCTTCCTATAATATTATTATATATGTATTATTAATAACAAAAACATTATTCAAAAGTGTTCATTCATATATAATTATTATTATAAAAATATTATAAAATATGTATTTATATTATGATCAAAAACATTTATATATATTTATTTGTATATTATCCTTCCTATAATATTATTATATATGTATTATTAATAACAAAAACATCATTAAAAAGTGTTCATTCATATATAATTATTTTTATATAAAAATTATAAAATATGTATTTATATTATGATAAAAAAAACCTGTCAATATTTAATTGCATATTATCCTTACTATAATATTAATATATATGTATTATTATTATGAAAAACATTATTAAAAAGTGTTCATTCATATATAATTATAATTATAAAAATATTATAAAATATGTATTTATATTATGATCAAAAACATTTTTATATATTTATTTGTATATTATCCTTCCTATAATATTATTATATATGTATTATTCATAACAAAAACATTATTAAAAAGTGTTCATTCATATATAATTATAATTATAAAAAAACTTTAAACTATGTATTTATATTATGATCAAAAAAACCTGTCAATATTTATTTTCATATTATCGTTTCTATAATATTATTATATTTGTATTATTAATTACAAAAACATTACTAAAAAGTGTTCATTCATATATAATTATTATTATAAAAAACTTTTAAATATGTATTTATATTATGATAAAAAAAAACTGTGAATATTTATTTGCATATTATCCTTCCTATAATATTATTATATATGTATTATTAATTACAAAAACATCATTAAAAAGTGTTCATTCATATATAATTATTATTATAAAAATATTATAAAATATATATTAATATTATGATCAAAAACATTTGTATATATTAATTTGTATATTATCCTTCCTATAATATTATTATATATGTATTATTAATAACAAAAACATTATTAAAAAGTGTTCATTCATATATAATTATTATTATAAAAATATTATAAAATATGTATTTATATTATGATCAAAAACATTTATATATATTTATTTGTATATTATCCTTCCTATAATATTATTATATATGTATTATTCATAACAAAAACATTATTAAAAAGTGTTCATTCATATATAATTATAATTATAAAAAAACTTTAAACTATGTATTTATATTATGATCAAAAAATTCTGTCAATATTTATTTTCATATTATCGTTTCTATAATATTATTATATTTGTATTATTAATTACAAAAACATTACTAAAAAGTGTTCATTCATATATAATTATTATTATAAAAAACTTTAAAATATGTATTTATATTATGATAAAAAAAACCTGTGAATATTTATTTGCATATTATCCTTCCTATAATATT
Organism: Macrosteles quadrilineatus; assembly: GCF_028750875.1. Lineage (NCBI taxonomy): Eukaryota > Metazoa > Arthropoda > Insecta > Hemiptera > Cicadellidae > Macrosteles > Macrosteles quadrilineatus. The sequence goes on from NW_026542596.1 coordinate 116,522,431, forward strand.
ATTATATATGTATTATTAATTACAAAAACATCATTAAAAAGTGTTCATTCATATATAATTATTTTTATATAAAAATTTTAAAATATGTATTTATATTATGATAAAAAAAACCTGTCAATATTTAATTGCATATTATCCTTACTATAATATTAATATATATGTATTATTATTATTAAAAACATTATTAAAAAGTGTTCATTCATATATAATTATAATTATAAAAATATTATAAAATATGTATTTATATTATGATCAAAAACATTTATATATATTTATTTGTATATTATCCTTCCTATAATATTATTATATATGTTCATAACAAAAACATTATTAAAAAGTGTTCATTCATATATAATTATAATTATAAAAAAACATTAAACTATGTATTTATATTATGATCAAAAAAACCTGTCAATATTTATTTTCATATTATCGTTTCTATAATATTATTATATTTGTATTATTAATTACAAAAACATTACTAAAAAGTTTTCATTCATATATAATTATTATTATAAAAAACTTTTAAATATGTATTTATATTATGATAAAAAAAAACTGTGAATATTTATTTGCATATTATCCTTCCTATAATATTATTATATATGTATTATTAATTACAAAAACATCATTAAAAAGTGTTCATTCATATATAATTATTATTATAAAAATATTATAAAATATATATTTATATTATGATCAAAAACATTTGTATATATTAATTTGTATATTATCCTTCCTATAATATTATTATATATTTATTATTTATAACAAAAACATTATTAAAAAGTGTTCATTCATATATAATTATTATTATAAAAATATTATAAAATATGTATTTATATTATGATCAAAAACATTTATATATATTTATTTGTATATTATCCTTCCTATAATATTATTATATATGTCTTATTCATAACAAAAACATTATTAAAAAGTGTTCATTCATATATTATTATTATTATAAAAATATTATAAAATATGTATTTATATTATGATCAAAAACATTTATATATATTTATTTGTATATTATCCTTCCTATAATATTATTATATATGTATTATTCATAACAAAAACATTATTAAAAAGTGTTCATTCATATATAATTATAATTATAAAAAAACTTTAAACTATGTATTTATATTATGATCAAAAAAACCTGTCAATATTTATTTGCATATTATCGTTTCTATAATATTATTATATTTGTATTATTAATTACAAAAACATTACTAAAAAGTGTTCATTCATATATAATTATTATTATAAAAAAACTTTAAACTATGTATTTATATTATGATCAAAAAAACCTGTCAATATTTATTTGCATATTATCGTTTCTATAATATTATTATATTTGTATTATTAATTACAAAAACATTACTAAAAAGTGTTCATTCATATATTATTATTATTATAAAAAACTTTAAAATATGTATTTATATTATGATAAAAAAACCTGTGAATATTTATTTGCATATTATCCTTCCTATAATATTATTATATATGTATTATTAATAACAAAAACATTATTAAAAAGTGTTCATTCATATATAATTATTATTATAAAAATATTATAAAATATGTATTTATATTATGATCAAAAACATTTATATATATTTATTTGTATATTATCCTTCCTATAATATTATTATATATGTATTATTCATAACAAAAACATTATTCAAAAGTGTTCATTCATATATAATTATTATTATAAAAATATTATAAAATATGTATTTATATTATGATCAAAAACATTTATATATATTTATTTGTATATTATCCTTCCTATAATATTATTATATATGTATTATTAATAACAAAAACATCATTAAAAAGTGTTCATTCATATATAATTATTTTTATATAAAAATTATAAAATATGTATTTATATTATGATAAAAAAAACCTGTCAATATTTAATTGCATATTATCCTTACTATAATATAAATATATATGTATTATTATTATGAAAAACATTATTAAAAAGTGTTCATTCATATATAATTATAATTATAAAAATATTATAAAATATGTATTTATATTATGATCAAAAACATTTTTATATATTTATTTGTATATTATCCTTCCTATAATATTATTATATATGTATTATTCATAACAAAAACATTATTAAAAAGTGTTCATTCATATATAATTATAATTATAAAAAAACTTTAAACTATGTATTTATATTATGATCAAAAAAACCTGTCAATATTTATTTTCATATTATCGTTTCTATAATATTATTATATTTGTATTATTAATTACAAAAACATTACTAAAAAGTGTTCATTCATATATAATTATTATTATAAAAAACTTTTAAATATGTATTTATATTATGATAAAAAAAAACTGTGAATATTTATTTGCATATTATCCTTCCTATAATATTATTATATATGTATTATTAATTACAAAAACATCATTAAAAAGTGTTCATTCATATATAATTATTATTATAAAAATATTATAAAATATATATTAATATTATGATCAAAAACATTTGTATATATTAATTTGTATATTATCCTTCCTATAATATTATTATATATGTATTATTAATAACAAAAACATTATTAAAAAGTGTTCATTCATATATAATTATTATTATAAAAATATTATAAAATATGTATTTATATTATGATCAAAAACATTTATATATATTTATTTGTATATTATCCTTCCTATAATATTATTATATATGTATTATTCATAACAAAAACATTATTAAAAAGTGTTCATTCATATATAATTATAATTATAAAAAAACTTTAAACTATGTATTTATATTATGATCAAAAAATTCTGTCAATATTTATTTTCATATTATCGTTTCTATAATATTATTATATTTGTATTATTAATTACAAAAACATTACTAAAAAGTGTTCATTCATATATAATTATTATTATAAAAAACTTTAAAATATGTATTTATATTATGATAAAAAAAACCTGTGAATATTTATTTGCATATTATCCTTCCTATAATATTATTATATATGTATTATTAATTACAAAAACATCATTAAAAAGTGTTCATTCATATATAATTATTTTTATATAAAAATTTTAAAATATGTATTTATATTATGATAAAAAAAACCTGTCAATATTTAATTGCATATTATCCTTACTATAATATTAATATATATGTATTATTATTATTAAAAACATTATTAAAAAGTGTTCATTCATATATAATTATAATTATAAAAATATTATAAAATATGTATTTATATTATGATCAAAAACATTTATATATATTTATTTGTATATTATCCTTCCTATAATATTATTATATATGTTCATAACAAAAACATTATTAAAAAGTGTTCATTCATATATAATTATAATTATAAAAAAACTTTAAACTATGTATTTATATTATGATCAAAAAAACCTGTCAATATTTATTTTCATATTATCGTTTCTATAATATTATTATATTTGTATTATTAATTACAAAAACATTACTAAAAAGTGTTCATTCATATATAATTATTATTATAAAAAACTTTAAAATATGTATTTATATTATGATAAAAAAAACCTGTGAATATTTATTTGCATATTATCCTTCCTATAATATTATTATATATGTATTATTAATTACAAAAACATCATTAAAAAGTGTTCATTCATATATAATTATTTTTATATAAAAATTTTAAAATATGTATTTATAATATGATAAAAAAAACCTGTCAATATTTAATTGCATATTATCCTTACTATAATATTAATATATATGTATTATTATTATTAAAATCATTATTAAAAAGTGTTCATTCATATATAATTATAATTATAAAAATATTATAAAATATGTATTTATATTATGATCAAAAACATTTATATATATTTATTTGTATATTATCCTTCCTATAATATTATTATATATGTATTATTCATAACAAAAACATTATTAAAAAGTGTTCATTCATATATAATTATAATTATAAAAAAACTTTAAACTATGTATTTATATTATGATCAAAAAAACCTGTCAATATTTATTTGCATATTATCGTTTCTATAATATTATTATATTTGTATTATTAATTACAAAAACATTACTAAAAAGTGTTCATTCATATATAATTATTATTATAAAAAAAACTTTAAACTATGTATTTATATTATGATCAAAAAAACCTGTCAATATTTATTTGCATATTATCGTTTCTATAATATTATTATATTTGTATTATTAATTACAAAAACATTACTAAAAAGTGTTCATTCATATATTATTATTATTATAAAAAAACTTTAAAATATGTATTTATATTATGATAAAAAACCTGTGAATATTTATTTGCATATTATCCTTCCTATAATATTATTATATATGAATTATTAATAACAAAAACATTATTAAAAAGTGTTCATTCATATATAATTATTATTATAAAAATATTATAAAATATGTATTTATATTATGATCAAAAACATTTATATATATTTATTTGTATATTATCCTTCCTATAATATTATTATATATGTATTATTAATAACAAAAACATTATTCAAAAGTGTTCATTCATATAAAATTATTATTATAAAAATATTATAAAATATGTATTTATATTATGATCAAAAACATTTATATATATTTATTTGTATATTATCCTTCCTATAATATTATTATATATGTATTATTAATAACAAAAACATCATTAAAAAGTGTTCATTCATATATAATTATTTTTATATAAAAATTTTAAAATATGTATTTATATTATGATAAAAAAAACCTGTCAATATTTAATTGCATATTATCCTAACTATAATATTAATATATATGTATTATTATTATTAAAAACATTATTAAAAAGTGTTCATTCATATATAATTATAATTATAAAAATATTATAAAATATGTATTTATATTATGATCAAAAACATTTATATATATTTATTTGTATATTATCCTTCCTATAATATTATTATATATGTATTATTCATAACAAAAACATTATTAAAAAGTGTTCATTCATATATAATTATAATTATAAAAAAACTTTAAACTATGTATTTATATTATGATCAAAAAAACCTGTCAATATTTATTTTCATATTATCGTTTCTATAATATTATTATATTTGTATTATTAATTACAAAAACATTACTAAAAAGTGTTCATTCATATATAATTTTTATTATAAAAAACTTTAAAATATGTATTTATATTATGATAAAAAAACCTGTGAATATTTATTTGCATATTATCCTTCCTATAATATTATTATATATGTATTATTAATAACAAAAACATTATTAAAAAGTGTTCATTCATATATAATTATTATTATAAAAATATTATAAAATATGTATTTATATTATGATAAAAAACATTTATATATATTTATTTGTATATTATCCTTCCTATAATATTATTATATATGTATTATTCATAACAAAAACATTATTAAAAAGTGTTCATTCATATATTATTATTATTATAAAAATATTATAAAATATGTATTTATATTATGATCAAAAACATTTATATATATTTATTTGTATATTATCCTTCCTATAATATTATTATATATGTATTATTCATAACAAAAACATTATTAAAAAGTGTTCATTCATATATAATTATAATTATAAAAAAACTTTAAACTATGTATTTATATTATGATCAAAAAAACCTGTTAATATTTATTTGCAGATTATCGTTTCTATAATATTATTATATTTGTATTATTAATTACAAAAACATTACTAAAAAGTGTTCATTCATATATAATTATTATTATAAAAAAACTTTAAATTATGTATTTATATTATGATCAAAAAAACCTGTCAATATTTATTTGCATATTATCGTTTCTATATTATTATTATATATGTATTATTAATAACAAAAACATTATTAAAAAGTGTTCATTCATATATAATTATTATTATAAAAATATTATAAAATATGTATTTATATTATGATCAAAAACATTTATATATATTTATTTGTATATTATCCTTCCTATAATATTATTATATATGTATTATTAATAACAAAATCATTATTAAAAAGTGTTCATTCATATATAATTATAATTATAAAAATATTATAAAATATGTTTTTATATTATGATCAAAAACATTTATATATATTTATTTGTATATTATCCTTCCTATAATATTATTATATATGTATTATTCATAACAAAAACATTATTAAAAAGTGTTCATTCATATATAATTATAATTATAAAAAAACTTTAAACTATGTATTTATATTATGATCAAAAAACCTGTCAATATTTATTTTCATATTATCGTTTCTATAATATTATTATATTTGTATTATTAATTACAAAAACATTACTAAAAAGTGTTCATTCATATATAATTATTATTATAAAAAACTTTTAAATATGTATTTATATTATGATAAAAAAAAACTGTGAATATTTATTTGCATATTATCCTTCCTATAATATTATTATATATGTATTATTAATTACAAAAACATCATTAAAAAGTGTTCATTCATATATAATTATTATTATAAAAATATTATAAAATATGTATTTATAATATGATCAAAAACATTTATATATATTTATTTGTATATTATCCTTCCTATAATATTATTATATATGTATTATTAATAACAAAAACATCATTAAAAAGTGTTCATTCATATATAATTATTTTTATATAAAAATTATAAAATATGTATTTATATTATGATAAAAAAACCTGTCAATATTTAATTGCATATTATCCTTACTATAATATTAATATATATGTATTATTATTATTAAAAACATTATTAAAAAGTGTTCATTCATATATAATTATAATTATAAAAATATTATAAAATATGTATTTATATTATGATCAAAAACATTTTTATATATTTATTTGTATATTATCCTTCCTATAATATTATTATATATGTATTATTCATAACAAAAACATTATTAAAAAGTGTTCATTCATATATAATTATAATTATAAAAAAACATTAAACTATGTATTTATATTATGATCAAAAAAACCTGTCAATATTTATTTTCATATTATCGTTTCTATAATATTATTATATTTGTATTATTAATTACAAAAACATTACTAAAAAGTTTTCATTCATATATAATTATTATTATAAAAAACTTTTAAATATGTATTTATATTATGATAAAAAAAAACTGTGAATATTTATTTGCATATTATCCTTCCTATAATATTATTATATATGTATTATTAATTACAAAAACATCATTAAAAAGTGTTCATTCATATATAATTATTATTATAAAAATATTATAAAATATATATTTATATTATGATCAAAAACATTTGTATATATTAATTTGTATATTATCCTTCCTATAATATTATTATATATGTATTATTAATAACAAAAACATTATTCAAAAGTGTTCATTCATATATAATTATTATTATAAAAATATTGTAAAATATGTATTTATATTATGATCAAAAACATTTATATATATTTATTTGTATATTATCCTTCCTATAATATTATTATATATGTCTTATTCATAACAAAAACATTATTAAAAAGTGTTCATTCATATATTATTATTATTATAAAAATATTATAAAATATGTATTTATATTATGATCAAAAACATTTATATATATTTATTTGTATATTATCCTTCCTATAATATTATTATATATGTATTATTCATAACAAAAACATTATTAAAAAGTGTTCATTCATATATAATTATAATTATAAAAAAACTTTAAACTATGTATTTATATTATGATCAAAAAAACCTGTCAATATTTATTTGCATATTATCGTTTCTATAATATTATTATATTTGTATTATTAATTACAAAAACATTACTAAAAAGTGTTCATTCATATATAATTATTATTATAAAAAAACTTTAAACTATGTATTTATATTATGATCAAAAAAACCTGTCAATATTTATTTGCATATTATCGTTTCTATAATATTATTATATTTGTATTATTAATTACAAAAACATTACTAAAAAGTGTTCATTCATATATTATTATTATTATAAAAAACTTTAAAATATGTATTTATATTATGATAAAAAAACCTGTGAATATTTATTTGCATATTATCCTTTCTATAATATTATTATATATGTATTATTAATAACAAAAACATTATTAAAAAGTGTTCATTCATATATAATTATTATTATAAAAATATTATAAAATATGTATTTATATTATGATCAAAAACATTTATATATATTTATTTGTATATTATCCTTCCTATAATATTATTATATATGTATTATTAATAACAAAAACATTATTCAAAAGTGTTCATTCATATATAATTATTATTATAAAAATATTATAAAATATGTATTTATATTATGATCAAAAACATTTATATATATTTATTTGTATATTATCCTTCCTATAATATTATTATATATGTATTATTAATAACAAAAACATCATTAAAAAGTGTTCATTCATATATAATTATTTTTATATAAAAATTATAAAATATGTATTTATATTATGATAAAAAAAACCTGTCAATATTTAATTGCATATTATCCTTACTATAATATTATTATATATGTATTATTATTATGAAAAACATTATTAAAAAGTGTTCATTCATATATAATTATAATTATAAAAATATTATAAAATATGTATTTATATTATGATCAAAAACATTTTTATATATTTATTTGTATATTATCCTTCCTATAATATTATTATATATGTATTATTCATAACAAAAACATTATTAAAAAGTGTTCATTCATATATAATTATAATTATAAAAAAACTTTAAACTATGTATTTATATTATGATCAAAAAAACCTGTCAATATTTATTTTCATATTATCGTTTCTATAATATTATTATATTTGTATTATTAATTACAAAAACATTACTAAAAAGTGTTCATTCATATATAATTATTATTATAAAAAACTTTTAAATATGTATTTATATTATGATAAAAAAAAACTGTGAATATTTATTTGCATATTATCCTTCCTATAATATTATTATATATGTATTATTAATTACAAAAACATCATTAAAAAGTGTTCATTCATATATAATTATTATTATAAAAATATTATAAAATATATATTAATATTATGATCAAAAACATTTGTATATATTAATTTGTATATTATCCTTCCTATAATATTATTATATATGTATTATTAATAACAAAAACATTATTAAAAAGTGTTCATTCATATATAATTATTATTATAAAAATATTATAAAATATGTATTTATATTATGATCAAAAACATTTATATATATTTATTTGTATATTATCCTTCCTATAATATTATTATATATGTATTATTCATAACAAAAACATTATTAAAAAGTGTTCATTCATATATAATTATAATTATAAAAAAACTTTAAACTATGTATTTATATTATGATCAAAAAAACCTGTCAATATTTATTTGCATATTATCGTTTCTATAATATTATGATATTTGTATTATTAATTACAAAAACATTACTAAAAAGTGTTCATTCATATATAATTATTATTATAAAAAAACTTTAAACTATGTATTTATATTATGATCAAAAAAACCTGTCAATATTTATTTGCATATTATCGTTTCTATTATATTATTATATTTGTATTATTAATTACAAAAACATTACTAAAAAGTGTTCATTCATATATTATTATTATTATAAAAAACTTTAAAATATGTATTTATATTATGATAAAAAACCCTGTGAATATTTATTTGCATACTATCCTTCCTATAATATTATTATATATGTATTATTAATAACAAAAACATCATTAAAAAGTGTTCATTCATATATAATTATTTTTATATAAAAATTATAAAATATGTATTTATATTATGATAAAAAAAACCTGTTAATATTTAATTGCATATTATCCTTACTATTTTATTAATATATATGTATTATTATTATTAAAAACATTATTAAAAAGTGTTCATTCATATATAATTATAATTATAAAAATATTATAAAATATGTATTTATATTATGATCAAAAACATTTTTATATATTTATTTGTATATTATCCTTCCTATAATATTATTATATATGTATTATTCATAACAAAAACATTATTAAAAAGTGTTCATTCATATATAATTATAATTATAAAAAAACTTTAAACTATGTAATTATATTATGATTAAAAAATTCTGTCAATATTTATTTTCATATTATCGTTTCTATAATATTATTATATTTGTATTATTAATTACAAAAACATTACTAAAAAGTGTTCATTCATATATAATTATTATTATAAAAAACTTTAAAATATGTATTTATATTATGATAAAAAAAACCTGTGAATATTTATTTGCATATTATCCTTCCTATGTTATTATTATATATGTATTATTAATTACAAAAACATCATTAAAAAGTGTTCATTCATATATAATTATTTTTATATAAAAATTTTAAAATATGTATTTATATTATGATAAAAAAAACCTGTCAATATTTAATTGCATATTATCCTTACTATAATATTAATATATATGTATTATTATTATTAAAAACATTATTAAAAAGTGTTCATTCATATATAATTATAATTATAAAAATATTATAAAATATGTATTTATATTATGATCAAAAACATTTATATATATTTATTTGTATATTATCCTTCCTATAATATTATTATATATGTTCATAACAAAAACATTATTAAAAAGTGTTCATTCATATATAATTATAATTATAAAAAAACTTTAAACTATGTATTTATATTATGATCAAAAAAACCTGTCAATATTTATTTTCATATTATCGTTTCTATAATATTATTATATTTGTATTATTAATTACAAAAACATTACTAAAAAGTGTTCATTCATATATAATTATTATTATAAAAAACTTTAAAATATGTATTTATATTATGATAAAAAAAACCTGTGAATATTTACTTGCATATTATCCTTCCTATAATATTATTATATATGTATTATTAATTACAAAAACATCATTAAAAAGTGTTCATTCATATATAATTATTATTATAAAAATATTATAAAATATGTATTTATATTATGATCAAAAACATTTATATATATTTATTTGTATATTATCCTTCCTATAATATTATTATATATGTATTATTAATAACAAAAACATCATTAAAAAGTGTTCATTCATATATAATTATTTTTATATAAAAATTATAAAATATGTATTTATATTATGATAAAAAAAACCTGTCAATATTTAATTGCATATTATCCTTACTATAATATTAATATATATGTATTATTATTATGAAAAACATTATTAAAAAGTGTTCATTCATATATAATTATAATTATAAAAATATTATAAAATATGTATTTATATTATGATCAAAAACATTTATATATATTTATTTGTATATTATCCTTCCTATAATATTATTATATATGTATTATTAATAACAAAAACATTATTAAAAAGTGTTTATTCATATAATTATTATTATAAAAATATTATAAAATATGTATTTATATTATGATCAAAAACATTTATATATATTTATTTGTATATTATCCTTCCTATAATATTATTATATATGTATTATTCATAACAAAAACATTATTAAAAAGTGTTCATTCATATATAATTATAATTATAAAAAAACTTTAAACTATGTATTTATATTATGATCAAAAAAACCTGTCAATATTTATTTGCATATTATCGTTTCTATAATATTATTATATTTGTATTATTAATTACAAAAACATTACTAAAAAGTGTTCATTCATATATAATTATTATTATAAAAAAAACTTTAAACTATGTATTTATATTATGATCAAAAAAACCTGTCAATATTTATTTGCATATTATCGTTTCTATAATATTATTATATTTGTATTATTAATTACAAAAACATTACTAAAAAGTGTTCATTCATATATTATTATTATTATAAAAAAACTTTAAAATATGTATTTATATTATGATAAAAAACCTGTGAATATTTATTTGCATATTATCCTTCCTATAATATTATTATATATGAATTATTAATAACAAAAACATTATTAAAAAGTGTTCATTTATATATAATTATTATTATAAAAATATTATAAAATATGTATTTATATTATGATCAAAAACATTTATATATATTTATTTGTATATTATCCTTCCTATAATATTATTATATATGTATTATTAATAACAAAAACATCATTAAAAAGTGTTCATTCATATATAATTATTTTTATATAAAAATTATAAAATATGTATTTATATTATGATAAAAAAAACCTGTCAATATTTAATTGCATATTATCCTTACTATAATATTAATATATATGTATTATTATTATGAAAAACATTATTAAAAAGTGTTCATTCATATATAATTATAATTATAAAAATATTATAAAATATGTATTTATATTATGATCAAAAACATTTTTATATATTTATTTGTATATTATCCTTCCTATAATATTATTATATATGTATTATTCATAACAAAAACATTATTAAAAAGTGTTCATTCATATATAATTATAATTATAAAAAAACTTTAAACTATGTATTTATATTATGATCAAAAAAACCTGTCAATATTTATTTTCATATTATCGTTTCTATAATATTATTATATTTGTATTATTAATTACAAAAACATTACTAAAAAGTGTTCATTCATATATAATTATTATTATAAAAAACTTTTAAATATGTATTTATATTATGATAAAAAAAAACTGTGAATATTTATTTGCATATTATCCTTCCTATAATATTATTATATATGTATTATTAATTACAAAAACATCATTAAAAAGTGTTCATTCATATATAATTATTATTATAAAAATATTATAAAATATATATTAATATTATGATCAAAAACATTTGTATATATTAATTTGTATATTATCCTTCCTATAATATTATTATATATGTATTATTAATAACAAAAACATTATTAAAAAGTGTTCATTCATATATAATTATTATTATAAAAATATTATAAAATATGTATTTATATTATGATCAAAAACATTTATATATATTTATTTGTATATTATCCTTCCTATAATATTATTATATATGTATTATTCATAACAAAAACATTATTAAAAAGTGTTCATTCATATATAATTATAATTATAAAAAAACTTTAAACTATGTATTTATATTATGATCAAAAAAACCTGTCAATATTTATTTGCATATTATCGTTTCTATAATATTATGATATTTGTATTATTAATTACAAAAACATTACTAAAAAGTGTTCATTCATATATCATTATTATTATAAAAAAACTTTAAACTATGTATTTATATTATGATCAAAAAAACCTGTCAATATTTATTTGCATATTATCGTTTCTATAATATTATTATATTTGTATTATTAATTACAAAACATTACTAAAAAGTGTTCATTCATATATTATTATTATTATAAAAAACTTTAAAATATGTATTTATATTATGATAAAAAACCCTGTGAATATTTTTTTGCATACTATCCTTCCTATTATATTATTATATATGAATTATTAATAACAAAAACATCATTAAAAAGTGTTCATTCATATATAATTATTTTTATATAAAAATTTTAAAATATGTATTTATATTATGATAAAAAAAACCTGTCAATATTTAATTGCATATTATCCTTACTATAATATTAATATATATGTATTATTATTATTAAAAACATTATTAAAAAGTGTTCATTCATATATAATTATAATTATAAAAATATTATAAAATATGTATTTATATTATGATCAAAAACATTTATATATATTTATTTGTATATTATCCTTCCTATAATATTATTATATATGTTCATAACAAAAACATTACTAAAAAGTGTTCATTCATATATAATTATTATTATAAAAAACTTTAAAATATGTATTTATATTATGATAAAAAAAACCTGTGAATATTTATTTGCATATTATCCTTCCTATAATATTATTATATATGTATTATTAATTACAAAAACATCATTAAAAAGTGTTCATTCATATATAATTATTTTTATATAAAAATTTTAAAATACGTATTTATAATATGAGAATAAAAACCTGTCAATATTTAATTGCATATTATCCTTACTATAATATTAATATATATGTATTATTATTATTAAAATCATTATTAAAAAGTGTTCATTCATATATAATTATAATTATAAAAATATTATAAAATATGTATTTATATTATGATCAAAAACATTTATATATATTTATTTGTATATTATCCTTCCTATAATATTATTATATATGTATTATTAATAACAAAAACATTATTAAAAAGTGTTTATTCATATATAATTATTATTATAAAAATATTATAAAATATGTATTTATATTATGATCAAAAACATTTATATATATTTATTTGTATATTATCCTTCCTATAATATTATTATATATGTATTATTCATAACAAAAACATTATTAAAAAGTGTTCATTCATATATAATTATAATTATAAAAAAACTTTAAACTATGTATTTATATTATGATCAAAAAAACCTGTCAATATTTATTTGCATATTATCGTTTCTATAATATTATTATATTTGTATTTCTTAATTACAAAAACATTACTAAAAAGTGTTCATTCATATATAATTATTATTATAAAAAAAACTTTAAACTATGTATTTATATTATGATCAAAAAAACCTGTCAATATTTATTTATATTATGATAAAAAAAACCTGTCAATATTTATTTGCATATTATCGTTTCTATAATATTATTATATTTGTATTATTAATTACAAAAACATTACTAAAAAGTGTTCATTCATATATAATTATTATTATAAAAAACTTTAAACTATGTATTTATATTATGATCAAAAAAACCTGTCAATATTTATTTGCATATTATCGTTTCTATAATATTATTATATTTGTATTATTAATTACAAAAACATTACTAAAAAGTGTTCATTCATATATTATTATTATTATAAAAAACTTTAAAATATGTATTTATATTATGATAAAAAAACCTGTGAATATTTATTTGCATATTATCCTTCCTATAATATTATTATATATGTATTATTAATAACAAAAACATTATTAAAAAGTGTTCATTCATATATAATTATTATTATAAAAATATTATAAAATATGTATTTATATTATGATCAAAAACATTTATATATATTTATTTGTATATTATCCTTCCTATAATATTATTATATATGTATTATTAATAACAAAAACATTATTCAAAAGTGTTCATTCATATATAATTATTATTATAAAAATATTATAAAATATGTATTTATATTATGATCAAAAACATTTATATATATTTATTTGTATATTATCCTTCCTATAATATTATTATATATGTATTATTAATAACAAAAACATCATTAAAAAGTGTTCATTTATATATAATTATTTTTATATAAAAATTATAAAATATGTATTTATATTATGATAAAAAAAACCTGTCAATATTTAATTGCATATTATCCTTACTATAATATTAATTTATATGTATTATTAATATTAAAAACATTATTAAAAAGTGTTCATTCATATATAATTATAATTATAAAAATATTATAAAATATGTATTTATATTATGATTTAAAAACATTTTTATATATTTATTTGTATATTATCCTTCCTATAATATTATTATATATGTATTATTCATAACAAAAACATTATTATTAAGTGTTCATTCATATATAATTATAATTATAAAAAAACTTTAAACTATGTATTTATATTATGATCAAAAAAACCTGTCAATATTTATTTGCATATTATTGTTTCTATAATATTATTATATTTGTATTATTAATTACAAAAACATTACTAAAAAGTGTTCATTCATATATAATTATTATTATAAAAAACTTTAAAATATGTATTTATATTATGATAAAAAAAACCTGTCAATATTTAATTGCATATTATCCTTCCTATAATATTAATATATATGTATTATTATTATTAAAAACATTATTAAAAATTGTTCATTCATATATAATTATTTTTATATAAAAATATTATAAACTATGTATTTATATTATGATCAAAAAAACCTGTCAATATTTATTTGCATATTATTGTTTCTATAATATTATTATATTTGTATTATTAATTACAAAAACATTACTAAAAAGTGTTCATTCATATATAATTATTAGAATAAGAAACTTTAAAATATGTATTTATATTATGATAAAAAAAAACCTGTGAATATTTATTTGCATATTATCCTTCCTATAATATTATTATATATGTATTATTAATTACAAAAACATCATTAAAAAGTGTTCATTCATATATAATTATTTTTATATAAAAATTTTAAAATATGTATTTATATTATGATTAAAAAAACCTGTAGGTAAGGATAATATGCAATTAAATATTGACAGGTTTTTTTATCATAATATAAATACATATTTTAAAATTTTTATATAAAAATAATTATATATGAATGAACACTTTTTAATGATGTTTTTGTTATTAATAATACATATATAATAATATTATAGGAAGGATAATATACAAATAAATATATATAAATGTTTTTGATCATAATATAAATACATATTTTATAATATTTTTATAATAATAATTATATATGAAGGAACACTTTTTAATAATGTTTTTGTTATTAATAATACATATATAATAATATTATAGGAAGGATTTTATACAAATAAATATATATAAATGTTTTTGATCATAATATAAATACATATTTTAAAATATTTTTATAATTATAATTAATATATGAATGAACACTTTTTAGTAATGTTTTTGTAATTAATAATACAAATATAATAATATTATAGAAACGATAATATGCAAATAAATATTGACAGTTTTTTTTATCATAATATAAATACATAGTTTAAAGTTTTTTTATAATTTTAATTATATGAATGAACACTTTTTAATAATGTTTTTGTTATGAATAATACATATATAATAATATTATAGGAAGGATAATATACAAATAAATATATATAAATGTTTTTGATCATAATATAAATACATATTTTATAATATTTTTATAATTATAATTATATATGAATGAACACTTTTTAATAATGTTTTTAATAATAATAATACATATATATTAATATTATAGTAAGGATAATATGCAATTAAATACTGACAGGTTTTTTTTTATCATAATATAAATACATATTTTAAAATTTTTATATAAAAATAATTATATATGAATGAACACTTTTTAGTAATGTTTTTGTAATTAATAATACAAATATAATAATATTATAGAAACGATAATATGCAAATAAATATTGACAGGTTTTTTTGATCATAATATAAATACATAGTTTAAAGTTTTTTTATAATTATAATTATATATGAATGAACACTTTTTAATAATGTTTTTGTTATGAATAATACATATATAATAATATTATAGGAAGGATAATATACAAATAAATATATATAAATGTTTTTGATCATAATATAATTACATATTTTATAATATTTTTATAATAATAATAATATATGAATGAACACTTTTTAATAATGTTTTTGTTATTAATAATACATATATAATAATATTATAGGAAGGATAATATACAAATAAATATATATATATGTTTTTGATCATAATATAAATACATATTTTATAATATTTTTATAATAATAATTATATATGAATGAACACTTTTGAATAATGTTTTGTTATTAATAATACGTATATAATAATATTATAGGATGGATAATATACAAATAAATATATATAAATGTTTTTGATCATAATATAAATACATATTTTATAATATTTTTATAATACTAATTATATATGAAGGAACACTTTTTAATAATGTTTTTGTTATTAATAATACATATATAATAATATTATAGGAAGGATAATATACAAATAAATATATATAAATGTTTTTGATCATAATATAAATACATATTTTATAATATTTTTATAATTATAATTATATATGAATGAACACTTTTTAATAATGTTTTTAATAATAATAATACATATATATTAATATTATAGTAAGGATAATACGCAATTAAATATTGACAGGTTTTTTTATCATAATATAAATACTTATTTTAAAATCTTTATATAAAAATAATTATATATGAATGAAAACTTTTTAATGATGTTTTTGTAATTAATAATACATATATAATAATATTATAGGAAGGATAATATGCAAATAAATATTCACAGGTTTTTTTATCATAATATAAATACATATTTTAAAGTTTTTTATAATAATAATAATATATGAATAAACACTTTTTAGTAATGTTTTTGTAATTAATAATACAAATATAATAATATTATAGAAACGATAATATGCAAATAGATATTGACAGGTTTTTTTGATCATAATATAAATACATAGTTTAAAGTTTTTTTATAATAATAATTATATATGAATGAACACTTTTTAGTAATGTTTTTGTAATTAATAATACAAATATAATAATATTATAGAAACGATAATATGCAAATAAATATTGACAGGTTTTTTGATCATAATATAAATACATAGTTTAAAGTTTTTTTATAATTATAATTATATATGAATGAACACTTTTTAATAATGTTTTTGTTATGAATAATACATATATAATAATATTATAGAAAGGATAATATACAAATAAATATATATAAATGTTTTTGATCATAATATAAATACATATTTTATAATATTTTTATAATAATAATAATATATGAATGAACACTTTTGAATAATGTTTTTGTTATTAATAATACATATATAATAATATTATAGGAAGGATAATATACAAATAAATATATATAAATGTTTTTGATCATATTATAAATACATATTTTATAATATTTTTATAATAATAATTATATATGAATGAACACTTTTTAATAATGTTTTTGTTATTAATAATACATATATAATAATATTATAGGAAGGATAATATACAAATAAATATATATAAATGTTTTTGATCATAATATAAATACATATTTTATAAAATTTTTATAATTATAATTATATATGAATGAACACTTTTTAATAATGTTTTTGTTATTAATAATACATATATAATAATATTATAGGAAGGATAATATACAAATAAATATACATAAATGTTTTTGATCATAATATAAATACATATTTTATAATATTTTTTATAATTATAATTATATATGAATGAACACTTTTTAATAATGTTTTTAATAATAATAATACATATATATTAATATTATAGTAAGGATAATATGCAATTAAATATTGACAGGTTTTTTTAATCATAATATAAATACATATTTTAAAATTTTTATATAAAAATAATTATATATGAATGAACACTTTTTAATGATGTTTTTGTAATTAATAATACATATATAATAATATTATAGGAAGGATA
Organism: Macrosteles quadrilineatus; assembly: GCF_028750875.1. Lineage (NCBI taxonomy): Eukaryota > Metazoa > Arthropoda > Insecta > Hemiptera > Cicadellidae > Macrosteles > Macrosteles quadrilineatus. The sequence continues at coordinate 116,541,867 of NW_026542596.1, forward strand.
ATATGCAAATAAATATTCACAGGTTTTTTTTATCATAATATAAATACATATTTTAAAGTTTCTTATTCTAATAATTATATATGAATGAACACTTTTTAGTAATGTTTTTGTAATTAATAATACAAATATAATAATATTATAGAAACGATAATATGCAAATAAATATTGACAGGTTTTTTTTTATCATAATATAAATACATATTTTAAAGTTTTTTATAATAATAATAATATATGAATGAACACTTTTTAGTAATGTTTTTGTAATTAATAATACAAATATAATAATATTATAGAAACGATAATATGCAAATAAATATTGACAGGTTTTTTAGATCATAATATAAATACATATTTTAAAGTTTTTTTATAATAATAATTATATATGAATGAACACTTTTTAGTAATGTTTTTGTAATTAATAATACAAATATAATAATATTATAGAAACGATAATATGCAAATAAATATTGACAGGTTTTTTTGATCATAATATAAATACATAGTTTATAGTTTTTTTATAATTATAATTATATATGAATGAACACTTTTTAATAATGTTTTTGTTATGAATAATACATATATAATAATATTATAGGAAGGATAATATACAAATAAATATATATATAAATGTTTTTGATCATAATATAAATACATATTTTATAATATTTTTATAATTATAATTATATATGAATGAACACTTTTTAATAATGTTTTTAATAATAATAATACATATATATTAATATTATAGTAAGGATAATATGCAATTAAATATTGACAGGTTTTTTTTATCATAATATAAATACATATTTTAAAATTTTTATATAAAAATAATTATATATGAATGAACACTTTTTAATGATGTTTTTGTAATTAATAATACATATATAATAATATTATAGGAAGGATAATATGCAAATAAATATTCACAGGTTTTTTTATCATAATATAAATACATATTTTAAAGTTTTTTATAATAATAATTATATATGAATGAACACTTTTTAGTAATGTTTTTGTAATTAATAATACAAATATAATAATATTATAGAAACGATAATATGAAAATAAATATTGACAGGTGTTTTTGATCATAATATAAATACATATTTTATAATATTTTTATAATTATAATTATATATGAATGAACACTTTTTAATAATGTTTTTAATAATAATAATACATATAGATTAATATTATAGTAAGGATAATATGCAATTAAATATTGACAGGTTTTTTTATCATAATATAAATACATATTTAAAAATTTTTATATAAAAATAATTATATATGAATGAACACTTTTTAATGATGTTTTTGTTAATAATAATACATATATAATAATATTATAGGAAGGATAATATACAAATAAATATATATAAATGTTTTTGATCATAATATAAATACATATTTTATAATATTTTTATAATAATAATTTAATATGAATGAACACTTTTGAATAATGTTTTTGTTATTAATAATACATATATAATAATATTATAGGAAGGATAATATACAAATAAATATATATAAATGTTTTTGATCATAATATAAATACATATTTTATAATATTTTTATAATAATAATTATATATGAATGAACACTTTTTAGTAATGTTTTTGTAATTAATAATACAAATATAATAATATTATAGAAACGATAATATGCAAATAAATATTGACAGGTTTTTTTGATCATGATATAAATACATAGTTTAAAGTTTTTTTATAATTATAATTATATATGAATGAACACTTTTTAATAATGTTTTTAATAATAATAATACATATATATTAATATTATAGTAAGGATAATATGCAATTAAATATTGACAGGTTTTTTTTATCATAATATAAATACATATTTTAAAATTTTTATATAAAAATAATTATATATGAATGAACACTTTTTAATGTGTTTTTGTAATTAATAATACATATATAATAATATTTTAGGAAGGATAATATGCAAATAAATATTCACAGGTTTTTTTTATCATAATATAAATACATATTTTAAAGTTTTTTTTAATAATAATTATATATGAATGAACACTTTTTAGTAATGTTTTTGTAATTAATAATACAAATATAATAATATTATAGAAACGATAATATGAAAATAAATATTGACAGGTTTTTTTGATCATAATATAAATACATAGTTTAAAGTTTTTTTTTAATATAATTATATATGAATGAACAATTTTTAATAATGTTTTTGTTATGAATAATACATATATAATAATATTATAGGAAGGATAATATACAAATAAATATATAAAAATGTTTTTGATCATAATATAAATACATATTTTATAATATTTTTATAATTATAATTATATATGAATGAACACTTTTTAATAATGTTTTTAATAATAATAATACATATATATTAATATTATAGTAAGGATAATATGCAATTAAATATTGACAGGTTTTTTTATCATAATATAAATACATATTTTATAATTTTTATATAAAAATAATTATATATGAATGAACACTTTTTAATGATGTTTTTGTTATTAATAATACATATATAATAATATTATAGGAAGGATAATATACAAATAAATATATATAAATGTTTTTGATCATAATATAAATACATATTTTATAATATTTTTATAATAATAATTATATATGAATGAACACTTTTGAATAATGTTTTTGTTATTAATAATACATATATAATAATATTATAGGAAGGATAATATACAAATAAATATATATAAATGTTTTTGATCATAATATAAATACATATTTTATAATATTTTTATAATAATAATTATATATGAATGAACACTTTTTAATAATGTTTTTGTTATTAATAATACATATATAATAATATTATAGGAAGGATAATATGCAAATAAATATTCACAGGTTTTTTTATCATAATATAAATACATATTTTAAAGTTTTTTATAATAATAATAATATATGAATGAACACTTTTTAGTAATGTTTTTGTAATTAATAATCCAAATATAATAATATTATAGAAACGATAATATGCAAATAAATATTGACAGGTTTTTTAGATCATAATATAAATACATAGTTTAAAGTTTTTTTAAAATAATAATTATATATGAATGAACACTTTTTAGTAATGTTTTTGTAATTAATAATACAAATATAATAATATTATAGAAACGATAATATGCAAATAAATATTGACAGGTTTTTTTGATCATAATATAAATACATAGTTTAAAGTTTTTTTATAATTATAATTATATATGAATGAACACTTTTTAATAATGATTTTGTTATGAATAATACATATATAATAATATTATAGGAAGGATAATATACAAATAAATATATATAAATGTTTTTGATCATAATATAAATACATATTTTATAATATTTTTATAAAAATAATTATATATGAATGAACACTTTTTAATAATGTTTTTGTTATGAATAATACATATATAATAATATTATAGGAAGGATAATATACAAATAAATATATATAAATGTTTTTGATCATAATATAAATACATATTTTATACTATTTTTATAATAATAATTATATATGAATGAACACTTTTTAATAATGTTTTTATTATTAATAATACATATATAATAATATTATAGGAAGGATAATATACAAATAAATATATATAAATGTTTTTGATCATAATATAAATACATATTTTATAATATTTTTATAATAATAATTATATATGAATGAACACTTTTTAATAATGTTTTTGTTATTAATAATACATATATAATAATATTATAGGAAGGATAATATGCAAATAAATATTCACAGGTTTTTTTATCATAATATAAATACATATTTTAAAGTTTTTTATAATAATAATAATATATGAATGAACACTTTTTAGTAATGTTTTCGTAATTAATAATACAAATATAATAATATTATAGAAACGATAATATGCAAATAAATATTGACAGGTTTTTTTGATCATAATATAAATACATAGTTTAAAGTTTTTTTTATAATAATAATTATATATGAATGAACACTTTTTAGTAATGTTTTTGTAATTAATAATACAAATATAATAATATTATAGAAACGATTATATGCAAATAAATATTGACAGGTTTTTTTGATCATAATATAAATACATAGTTTAAAGTTTTTTTATAATTATAATTATATATGAATGAACACTTTTTAATAATGTTTTTGTTATGAATAATACATATATAATAATATTATAGGAAGGATAATATACAAATAAATATATATAAATGTTTTTATTCATAATATAAATACATATTTTATAATATTTTTATAATAATAATTATATATGAATGAACACTTTTTAATAATGTTTTTGTTATTAATAATACATATATAATAATATTATAGGAAGGATAATATACAAATAAATATATATAAATGTTTTTGATCATAATATAAATACATATTTTATAATATTTTTATAATTATAATTATATATGATGAACACTTTTTAATAATGATTTTAATAATAATAATACATATATATTAATATTATAGTAAGGATAATATGCAATTAAATATTGACAGGTTTTTTTTATCATATTATAAATACATATTTTAAAATTTTTATATAAAAATAATTATATATGAATGAACAATTTTTAATGATGTTTTTGTAATTAATAATACATATATAATAATATTATAGGAAGGATAATATGCAAATAAATATTCACAGGTTTTTTTTATCATAATATAAATACATATTTTAAAGTTTTTTATAATAATAATAATATATGAATGAACACTTTTTAGTAATGTTTTCGTAATTAATAATACAAATATAATAATATTATAGAAACGATAATATGCAAATAAATATTGACAGGTTTTTTTGATCATAATATAAATACATAGTTTAAAGTTTTTTTATAATAATAATTATATATGAATGAACACTTTTTAGTAATGTTTTTGTAATTAATAATACAAATATAATAATATTATAGAAACGATTATATGCAAATAAATATTGACAGGTTTTTTTGATCATAATATAAATACATAGTTTAAAGTTTTTTTATAATTATAATTATATATGAATGAACACTTTTTAATAATGTTTTTGTTATTAATAATACATATATAATAATATTATAGGAAGGATAATATACAAATAAATATATATAAATGTTTTTGATCATAATATAAATACATATTTTATAATATTTTTATAATTATAATTATATATGATGAACACTTTTTAATAATGATTTTAATAATAATAATACATATATATTAATATTATAGTAAGGATAATATGCAATTAAATATTGACAGGTTTTTTTTATCATATTATAAATACATATTTTAAAATTTTTATATAAAAATAATTATATATGAATGAACAATTTTTAATGATGTTTTTGTAATTAATAATACATATATAATAATATTATAGGAAGGATAATATGCAAATAAATATTCACAGGTTTTTTTTATCATAATATAAATACATATTTTAAAGTTTTTTATAATAATAATTATATATGAATGAACACTTTTTAGTAATGTTTTTGTAATTAATAATACAAATATAATAATATTATAGAAACGATAATATGCAAATAAATATTGACAGGTTTTTTTGATCATAATATAAATACATAGTTTAAAGTTTTTTTTATAATTATAATTATATATGAATGAACACTTTTTAATAATGTTTTTGTTATGAATAATACATATATAATAATATTATAGGAAGGATAATATACAAATAAATATATATAAATGTTTTTGATCATAATATAATTACATATTTTATAATATTTTTATAATAATAATAATATATGAATGAACACTTTTTAATAATGTTTTTGTTATTAATAATACATATATAATAATATTATAGGAAGGATAATATACAAATAAATATATATATATGTTTTTGATCATAATATAAATACATATTTTATAATATTTTTATAATAATAATTATATATGAATGAACACTTTTGAATAATGTTTTGTTATTAATAATACGTATATAATAATATTATAGGATGGATAATATACAAATAAATATATATAAATGTTTTTGATCATAATATAAATACATATTTTATAATATTTTTATAATACTAATTATATATGAAGGAACACTTTTTAATAATGTTTTTGTTATTAATAATACATATATAATAATATTATAGGAAGGATAATATACAAATAAATATATATAAATGTTTTTGATCATAATATAAATACATATTTTATAATATTTTTATAATTATAATTATATATGAATGAACACTTTTTAATAATGTTTTTAATAATAATAATACATATATATTAATATTATAGTTTTTTTTTTTTTTTTTTTTTTTTTTTTTAGGGTGAGGAGGGAAAATGCTTTTACGCACACAGGTAGCCAGCCTGTAGTGTGAGACTCCTGAGTTTATCACAGACTACTCACTAAAAAACCCCCTCTACTCTGTTGGACACAGACCTGGAATTGTTTGTCACATTACTTCAAGTCAGGCCAACATGTGACCTAAGCCCACAGGGCTCGCACCGTTTCTGGCATTATTTATTTTTTGACCTACACCGCATCCCGGTCGAGGTCAAGCTTCTTGGCGCGGAGAACACCCTGGATGTAAAGTGACACACAGGTCCAATTGTCCTCACCCTCCATCATCATCGGTATGACCGTGTCCACCGACAGCAGTCCTACGAACTGTTGAGCCTCTAGGCGGGGCCTTTCCCAATGCTGGCAGTGGAAGAAAGTGTGTTCCACGTCATCGGGAATGCCTGGGCAGTATATGCAATCGGGTGACACGGCTTTGCCCATCCTGAACAAGTACGACCGGAAAAAGCCGTGACCCGTCAGAAATTGGGTGAGGTAGAAGTTCACCTCTCCGCACCGCCGATTAACCCAAGGTTGGACCTGTTGTATCAGTCGCCTGGTCCAGAGCCCCCTTGTCTCCTGTTCCCAGCTCTCCTGCCACAGCTGGAAGGTCCGGGTGCGTTCCTCAATACTTGCCTGGTCCTCCCCACGGCGCTGATAAATTGCCTTCCTCTCCGCCGCCAAAAGTTTGACGGGGATGACTCCAGCAACCACCAGGACGGCGGGTTCGGACACTGTTCGATAGGCAGATGCTACCCTTAGTGCTGCCTGACGCTGCACTCGGGCGAGCCGCATCCTATATACCTCCTTATTGAGAGTGTCTGCCCAGACCTCCGCACCGTACAGGAGCACTGACTGGACCGCAGACATCAACAGCCTTCTGCGGCTGGACCGTGGACCTCCGACATTGGCCATTAACCGACTAAGGGAAGAAACCATTTTAGCGGCCTTGTCCGCCGTACGGGTGATCTGGTCTCGCCAGCTGAGCTTGCTGTCCACCATGACCCCAAGGTACTTTGCGGCACGAGTGGTTTGGACTTCAACGTTCCCCACCATCAAAGGCACGATGGTGTCAATCCTCTTTTTAGTCAGAATGACAATCTCAGTTTTGCTCAGAGCGAGCGAGAGACCATGTTCTGCCATCCATGCGTTAATGGTTCGCATGACTCGATTTAGTTTCAGCTGGGCAAGCTCAATGCTACGTGCAGCTATTAAAGCCGCAACGTCATCTGCATACCCAACTAGGACGGTTTCCTCAGGCATCTCGGATCTCAAGAGGCTGTCGTAGGCGACGTTCCAGAGGTCCGGGCCCAGTATGGATCCTTGAGCAGCACCAGAAGTTACATCCATCGTCCTGGAGCCTTCTGTAGTGTCGTAAATGATGAGGCGGTACCGGAGATAGTCCTCTATCATGCGCATGAGGTATGCCGGGACGTGGAAAGTGTTCTCCAGTGCGTCGAGCATATCGCACCACCTCGCGGAATTAAATGCGTTTCGCACATCAAGTGTTACAAGCAGCACAACCCGACGAGAATAGTTGTTAAACTCCTCAGCTCTCATTACGGCTCGCTTTACCTCCTCAATAGCGTCAACCGTTGACCGTCCCTTCCTGAAACCGTACTGACGAGGGGATAGATTCCCTGCAGCAACCACGGCTGAATTCAGTCGGGAACGGATCAACTTTTCCAAGACTTTCCCAGCAGTGTCCAACATACAGAGAGGTCTGTAAGAGGAGGGTAGGTCTGGGTTTCCTTTTCCCTTCCCCACGAGCACAAGCCTAGCTGTTTTCCAGCAGAAGGGAAACTTCCCCTCGGCCAGACAGGCATTGTACGTGCTCAAAAGGATTTGTGGGTTTATTGAAAAGACTTTCTTCAGGGCCTCACCAGGTACCCCATCCGGTCCAGGAGCCTTGTTGTTCTTCAGGGACAGAACGGCCGCCTCCAACTCCTCGAGACTGAAAAGCGGTACGTCGTCCACCCTTCCGAACTCCCGCAATGGACGCAGTGTGTGAGTCGGGAAAAGGGACTTTACGATCCTCTCCATAGAGGCCCCGTCCATAACGGAAGGTGGAGAGCGGGTGCCAAGCTTCTTGGTTACTATCTTGTAACCAAGGCCCCACGGATCGGAATCGACATCGTCCCTTAATTTCTCCCAGCAACTGCGTTTGCTCCGGTTAATGGCCCGGCGAAGAGACTTCCTTGCCACCTTGTAAGCGTCAGACTTAAGACGTCTATCTTCAGGTTCTCTAGCCCTGGTAGCAAGACGTCTGGCTCTCAATGCTGCCCGTCGTAGTTCAGCGATCTCGGTTGTCCACCAGTACACAGGTCGCTTATCGCACCGGGATATCCTGCGAGGCATTGACTCTTCGCAGGCCGAGACTATCAGCCTCATC